>NC_143141.1:5345000-5651022 GCF_059928025.1 Delphinapterus leucas
AAAGTGGGCATCTGATTCCCCGTGAGGTGGGTGAATCACAGTGGAAAAACTGGCCATGAGGGGCTTCACTGCATGGGGTAGGAGATGAGGGGTATCCAGAGAAGGCATGACCTGAGTCAGGTGCATCAGGAGCAGTGGACGTCCTGGTGGGATCTGGGGGTTGGGGGAGGGTGTCCAAAGAACCCACAAGAATGCCTCAAACAGAAGGAGCCAGACGTTTGGCATCACGTAGAAGAAAGGGCATTCCACCAGTAAGAGAGAATTTCAAAGAGCATCATCTTAGTTAAAGAAACTCTTCCCTCCTTCTCCTTTCTCCTCCCTCTAAACACAGTGAAGGAAAAGGCCGAAGCAGACAGGAGGAAGTAGAACAGGAGGGGAAAATAGACCACACTCTCTGTCCCATTGCCGGTTGGACCTAAGCTGGGGTAAAAGGAGAAGTTTGAACTGGACTGGAGATTAAAGTTTTGATATTAGATTAAAGTAGTCTTTTAAAATTTTTATTTTAAAATTAACATATAACAAAATCGGCCTTTTTGGTGCACAGCTGTATGAATTTGAACACATATAGATTCACATCATCACCAAGGAAGGCAGGTTACTTTCTTGCACTCTCCTTTTGTGTGTCCCCTTTTCACACCTTCCTCCACCCCTAACCCCTGGAAACCACAGATCTCTTCTCTGCCACGGTTTTGGCTTCCTGCAAATGTCATATAAATGGAAAAATGTAACCTTTTGAAATTAGATGTTTTTCACTCAGCCTTATGCTTTGAGATTCAGCCAAGCTGTTGTGTGTCTCAGTAGTACATTCTTTTTTATTTCTATGAAGTGTTTAATTTTTGCATGTACAGCTATTGATTGATTGATGCACCCTATGCCTGGTATCACTTGATTACCTCTGAGCCCCAAATTCACCATTCAGTATCTGCTCCATGGAATAGACTGGATTTTTGAAGCATTTATCCCTTCCGGTGAGTACAACGTTGAGCTCCATCAGTGGAGGGAGTTGGAGGGGCCTTGCAGGAGGGCCTTCCTGGTTCCAGCTGCTGTCTTTTGTGTTATTCTTCCTGTTGCTGCACTATCAGTCAGCAGCATGGGTGCGTGACATCTGTTGGTGCCCTGCCCAAGCTGTGCACACAGAGGAAATTACCTTTTAGGCACCTTGCAGTCCTGGCCTCTCATGGACACCGTGCAGTCCAAGCCTCCAGCCCACGTGGCCCTCCGCATTCCCCCCTGCACCCCTGCCGCTGCTTTGGCTCACCTGCACACCAAAACTTTGGTCCCTGAAGCTCCCACAATGCGGACCCAGGTGCTCCAGACCTCATGCCCACAGCCGTGCCCCCATTCATGCCATGAGTCCGTCCACCAGCCATGGCTTGCTCTGTCCTGGGAGTCTGCTGGCTGCTTTCCAGCAACTGTGGACTAGCTCTGGCCCAGGCAACTAAGAGAACTTTGCCATTCAGTAGGCAATATCTCACCTTCTCTAACAATGTCTGAACCCCAGACTTGGGGAGGGGACTCCTTCCAAGTTTGTCTCCCTACTCTCCTTCAGCCCCAAGATACTCTGGAGTTCTACTGACATCTCTATACTCACTCTCTTATAGCCAAATAATTGTTTACATTAAAGATTCCCTTTAAAAATTACTGTGCGGTTTCTGTCTCCTGACTGGAGCCAAACTGATACACACTAGTTGAAGGTCGTTGAGTTGTTTCCAAATAGTGATGATTTTGACCAGAGCTGCTATAAACATTCATGTACAGAGTATGTGTATGTATGTGAACATAATTTTCATTTCTCTGGGACTGATATCTAGGAATGGGATTTCTGGAATATATAGTAGGTGGATGTTTCACTCTGTTTTGTAGAATGGCTGGACCATTTGCTTTCCATGAGAATATATGAGAGCTCCAGGTATCCATGTCACCATCTGCATCTGGTATTGTCAATTTTTTTTTCTTTTTTGGGGGGCTATTTTAATTTACGTTTTCCTAATAGATATTGATGTTGCACATCTTTTTATGGGCTTATTTGCCATCTATGTATCCTTTTTAGTAAATTGTCTATTCGAATTTTTTGCTCCTTTTTTTAAATTGGGTAGTTTGCTTTTTATTATTGAATTTGGAGAGATCTTTACATATTCTAGTTACAAATCATTGGATATGTGATTTTCAAATATTTTCTACATGTTTAAGGCTTGTTTTTTCATTATTTTGACAGTATTTTTCTCATAACAAATGTTTTTAATTTTTTGAAATCCAATTTACTAAGCTTTTTTCTTATAGGTCATGCTTTTGGTGACATATCTAAGAACTCTGCCTAATCTCAGGTCATATTTTCTTCTAAAATTTTTATAGGTTTAGTTTTACATCTAGATCTATGGTCCATTTTGAGTTAATGTTTGTGTAAGGTTTCAAGTTCATCTTATTGCTTATGATGGCCAATTATTTAACACCCTTTGTTTAAAACTCTGTCCTTTCTTCATTGAATTACCTTTCACACTTTATCAAGACTCAACAGGCCATATCTGTATGGGTGTATTTTTGCACTCTTGATTTTGTTTTATTGATCTATTACTTAGCCAATATAGCATTGTCTTGATTGCTGTAAATTTATATTGATTTATAAAGTTGAGTAGTGTAATTCCTCCAACTTTATTTTCTTTTGCAAATTGCTCTGATATTTTTAAAAAATTTATTTATTTGTTTTTATTTTTGGCTGCATTGGGTCTTTGTTGCTGCATGCGGGCTTTCTCTAGTTGCGGCGAGCGGGGGCTACTCTGTTGCAGTGCACGGACTTCTCACTGCGGTGGCTTCTCTTGTTGCGGAGCACGGGCTCTAGGCGCGTGGGCTTCAGTAGTTGTGGCATGAGGGCTTCAGTTTTTGTGACACACGGGCTCAGTATTTGTGGCTCGCAGGGACTCTAGAACGCAGGCTCAGTAGTTGTGGCGCACAGGCTTCCTTGCTCTGCGGCATGTGGGATCTTCCCGGACCAGGGCTCGAACCCGTATCTCCTGCACTGGCAGGCAGATTCTTAACCACTGCGCCACCAGGGAAGTCCCTGCTTTGTTTATTTTAGGTTATTTACTTTTCCATTAAAATTTTAGAATCAGTTTGCCTGGATCTACAAAAAATTCTTCTTGGATACTGAAGGAAATTATGTTAAACTTCTAAATCAATTTGGGGAGAATTTATTTGAGAATCTGTTGTGGATTTGTCTATTTCTTCATTTAGTTCTGTCAGTTTTTGTTGCATGTATTTTGAAACTCTGATGTTAGGTGCATACACATTGAAGACTGTTATGTCTTCTTGGCAAATTCATCTTTTTATCATCTTTATCCCTGGTAACTTCCTTTTCTCTGAAGTCTCCTTAAGCTGATGTTAATATAAGCACTCTAAAATTCCTTTAATTATTGTTTATAATATGTTTATATCTAACCTTTTACTTTCAACCTGCTTATATCATTATATTTGAAATGTGTTTATTACAGAGGGATATAGTTTAAATAGAGTCATTTAAAAAAGTGTGTTCTAATAATCTTGGTCTTCTACTTACTATGTTTATACATTTAACATTTGATATAATTATTAATATATTTGGGTTTATGTCTACCATTTTATTGTTTGATTTCTGTTTATTTCCTCAGTTATTTGTTCCTCTATTTTCCTTTTCCTTTCTTCTTTTGGGTTATTTAAACACTTTTATTAGTCCATTTAAATTCATCTATTATATTTTAACAATACTTGTTTTTCATTTGTTTGTTTGTTTTAGTGGTTGCTCAAGGGATTAAAGTATGCTTTCACTTTTTTCTTAGAATCAATATTTTACCATTTCAAGTAGGATGTAGTTACCTAACCACCACACAAGTTCCCCTACTCTGTCCCTTTTATGTTGTACTTGACTTATATATCACACCCACCTACATCGAAAATTCCATCAGAAAAGGTTATCACATTTTGCTTTCAATGGATTGTATCCCGAATATTTAAAATATTATGTCACGCAACTCTGGATCTTGTTGAAATCCTATGTACAATGCTATTTTTGTTTAAGCAGGCAACTGACCTAGTTGGATTCAAGCCCAGAATTCTAACCAGCCTTGTGGTTTCAGTGTCAGTTCTATCTCACTGTCCTTCAGTTCTATTTAGACTTGTCCCTGGAACTCAGGAAGCAGCCTATCCTATAGTTTAATTCTCAGAGTTTATGCTATTCTATTTAGGGTCAGGCTCATGCATGTGCAGCTTGGGGATGAGCCTTGGAGTTTGTAAGCAGCTTTACGGGTTTGCTTTCCTGAGCTCCTCTCTGTCAGCACTCTGCAGAGTACTTTCAGGTTCTATAGGTCTCTTGTCTTCCTCTCTGTAGTTCTCTGGCAAGAGTGCTGGTGCGTCAAGTGCTCCACCCTGCAGTGCACTTCCCCCCACCGCTTCCACCTCCCCAGCCAAGTAGTAAGAGAGACAAAAAAAAAAAAAAATCAATAGAGATTTGCCACACCTTGAGACCACAGCTCCTGTATCAAAATGGACAATTCTCCCTCCTAGAGAGATATAGGCTCTTGAGGACCCCTCTTTTCTCTGCTTTTGTTGGTGCCACTGATGCCAACACAGGATTGCACAGGGGCTAGGAAGTAAGAGAATATAGAAAGGAAACTATACGGGAGTGTTAGGAAACACCTTTCCCAGTCTTCAAGGCAGAACTAGAGGGCTTCTTCTGGAACTAGTGTTAACACTAAGGTCCACTCCCGGGTTTTGGACTGTGCTGAGTCTAAACCAAGAGATATTGGAGGAAAATAAAATCGTGGAACTTTGAATTCTTGTCTTCTCCAATCTTCCTGCTTTGACGTACTTTTCAAAATCCTCAAACTGATTTTTATATGCACTTTATTCAGGTTTCATAGCTACAATGAGTGGGAAAGGTAGGGGGCTGTGTGCTTACTCCATCTTACCTGGAGCTTCAATCTGGAAATGATATAGATAGTAAATGTGGGTACTAAAACCCAAAAGAGACCAGGAAAGCTCTTGGTGAGATCGCCTGAGACATCATCCAGGGTCAGTAAGGACTATTCTACAATGTACACTAGAGGTGAGATGACCACCGTCCAAAGTAGGACACATTTTCAGAGTAAGAAATTATACTTGGTCTATGAAAATTATACCTGGACAACAAGTGTAAAGCCGGAATCAGAACATACGGACACCTTGTTTAGAAGGTGTGGTGGGAATCCATTATCCCTTCTCATTGTATTCTACTGAGATCCATTGTTTAAGTACCATCAGTCTTCTGTGTATAGAAAACTTGTTTTGGTTGTCCACTTTGTTTTGACTGATTTACATGTAAGAACTGTAAATAAACCCTTGTCCTAAATGTTAATTTGTCATTCTTAGCATACCCACTCACCTGGAAGAGTGTATTCTGTAAAAGATAGACCCAGATAGTTCCTTTTTTGTGTGTATGCATAAATCTGGGGATCATTTTGAGTTTGGTTAAGCTAAGAACAACACTCTGGACCTCTGGATATATCAGTTACAGCCATCCTTATTTTAGAATAAAATATATCTGGACACACTGGCCAAAAGGGGTTTCTGAGTCTTAGATCTCTGAGAGTGGCTGGCAGGAAAACCAGGGCTTCTAGTCATCACCAGAACACAAGGACACGATGACAGTGTGGGTCCTTCCCTTCTGAGACCCTACAATGAGCTTTTCCCACAAGAAAATTCCTCCAGGAATAATTTATACCCTTTAACTCATCTTTAACTTTATCACTGAAATTCCCAACAAGGATCTTGCTTGGTGCCAAAACCACAGTGGTTTTTGTGATGTGGGTGTCCCTGTGCAAAAAGACCTCAAAAGCCTTTCACACAGGCACCCAGCAGTGGCCAGATGGCAATGACTCTGAGCCCCTCCAAACCTGGATCACGTTCGGACAAGCGGATGGGACACATTAAATGTGAATGCGTCCAGAAATCGCTTTTCCTTATTGCTCAAATAAATCGCGCCCTTCTATCGGGGAAGATGAAGCATGAGTGTTGTACCTTCATGTGAGACTAGAACGCCATGTTAACTGCACATTGAACTCTCGTCAGGAAAACACACTGGTGAGAATGAAAGGAGCCTCGTCTACGTGGAACAGCTACTTGGTCCTCTGGCCTAAGGCCCATCACTTAGGAGGAACTCAAGGAGACCAGATAGTCAGGAAGCACATGGGGACCACCAGCCTCGAGAGGCAAAGCCTCAGACTTAAGCGCTGTTCAAGTCCCAGTCTTGCTGTCTTTTAACCAGTGTAGACATTTATTTTCCAGACTCTTGCCCTGGCTTCTGCCTTTCTACTTTGCACATAACTGCTGGTCTGTTCCTTGTCTCCTCCAAATCATTTTGGCCTAATTGGTTCCTACTTCCTATGGCCCAGAGTAAGGTTGTGTACTTCATGCCCTGCGCAAAGGCCAAGGCAACGAGGATGAGCTGAACTTAGCCCCACTCTTCTCCCCAAGCCCTGTGTCCTGGCTCAGGGCTACACGGGTCCCGAGGAAGGGGCTCTTCCTTCTAGCTCTCACAAGGACACGGTAGAGAGGAACCATGGCCCTGTCTGCTCCTTGGCCCCTGGTCTCTGCCTCTCCGACTTGCTTTCTGTGCTCCAGTGAATGGGCGAACACGGAATAAGAATTGTCTTCTTCACAGAGACGGTTTAGGCAAAGTTTAAATCACTTGTGTCTAATAAAATAATATTTATTTGACCGCGAAGATCGATAAAATGATGTGAACAATACACAGAAGACATGACAAGTCCATAGCCACAAAGCCAAGCGGCTGTATCTGCTGATTCCGCTGAGGCCACTAGGAAAATCTTAGGGGCCGTGTGGGCTGAATTCGCTCTCCCTCTGTCTAGCCCAGGAAATCTGAGGCTCCCACAATGGTTTTCGTGTCATTCCAGTGCCTGCCACACTCGCTCAGGGCTGGCAGAACGCTTCCCATTCTATATCAGCCTGATCCACGCCGTGTGCTCTGTCCATCAGGGTCTCGCTCTACTCACCAGGGACAGGACGGGAGGGGTGTAGGAGGAGGCAGCTCAGGGCCCATTTCACCGTCCTTTAGGCTGGGAGCGCCTCCCAGCGGTTTCTGTTTTACTGAGTCTTTTCTAGAGAAAAAATCCTTGGGATAACTCTGAGATGATTCCACGTGAATCCTTTAGAGCTTTTCACAGGCATGTGGTAGCGTATTTGGGTCCAGAATCTGGAATTGGGAGGAACTGATTTGAAGCCTCTCCAAGTGACAGTGGGCAAAACCCTGAGAGCTTTTTTCACTAGAGGAGGTAGAGACTCCGGCTCTTGGAAGGAAGAGAACTTAATTAAAATCAGTTTCAGTGTTTGATCCTCCAAGGCAATGTTCACTGCTGCTTGTAGTTCAAAGACACTGGGTCCGCTGACATAGCTGGGGCTCAAGATAAATATCCCTCTTCTACTTTTCTTAATAATGCTCACAATGTCTTCTGCATACACTGGAAATAAAAGCTTTAATTATTCGACACTGTTATTGTTTTTTTTTTTTAATGACCACGGTTAAAGATTTGATAAAAGTTCATAATAATGCAATTGACAAATTTAGTTATTTCTGAGTTATACATTTTAAAGTAATAACTAGAATTATGACCTATTACATTATACCAGAACATATAAGATTTTTAGAAATTTCATGTAATGTCTGAAACATTTATATTAGCATATTTCCATACAAATAACCCAAAGAAAGTTTAGTATTAGTTGTTTTTTGGTTGTTTTTTTATACAGCACGTTCTTATTAGTCATCAATTTTATACACATCAGTGTATACATGACATTGTTATTGTTAAACCCTGAGTCACAATAACCCTGAATCTCCCAGATCCACCCAGCGGGTTCCTCGCAATGGGCACTCTGAGGCAAAGAGGAAAGGAAGCCTGGTTTTCTTTATCACTTCTCCTAAATCAACTCTGTGGACAGTTGAAGATATGTTCCAGTGTCTAGTGACTGTCAGTTTCACATTCCTCCCTGTGTTCTGTCTCCTCAAATTGCCAATTCCTCTAGGAGCAAAGCTCGTTGGAACAAGGCTGGCTGGGATAAGAGAGGGGCATGGAATGTCCCAGGCTCCTGGGTGGCGCATCTCAGGCAGAGGAGATCAGCGGGACAGGATGAGGTCTGCACATCTGATCGTGCCCAGGACTGGGCCCGGGCCTGGGGAGTCTGCTGGACCCAGTCCTGAGTTTGTGTCAGGCACAGTCCCAGAAAGCAGGGGGGCCACCCGTTTGGGAGGACAAGAGATAACTTTCTGTTGAGGAGCCAGAAAAGAGATCTTCATTCTGGAAGGCTCCCTGCGCTCCAATAATGTTTTTTCCTGAAGATGGATTATTTTCCTCCTGTGGCAATTTTTTTGATTTTTAAATTTTAATTTTATATTGGGGTATAGTTGATTTACAGTGTTGTGTTAGTTTCAGGTGTATAGCAAAGTGGTTCAGTTAGACATATATGTATATCCATTGAAGATGGATTTTTTTGATGATGGAGCATGTCTCTGCAACACACATTTTTCTGTGTTGTTGCCCCAGAAGTTCTAAGCTCATGAAACCTTCCAGAAGATAAATAGCCCAGCAGAAAGAATGACAAGACAACATAGAGAGTGCTTGCACGTAACTCTCCTTCTTGTGCTATGTTTTCTGTTGGCGTGCAGGACTTACCTCCTCCTGGGGCCACGTCTCTTTCAAGCAAACACAAGGTGTATCCATATTTGTTTTCCAAAACTTCAGGGAATAGACTCAGAGCCAAGTTTTCCTCACTCAGGGATGAAGTGGCCCCACTCTCAAGAGAGCTCCATTTCCCACAGGATATGAAAGCATCGAACTCCTTTTCATCTGAGGAAGAAGCACAATAAAGAATGCAAGCCACACGAGGCTTCCCTGGTGGCGCAGTGGTTGAGAGTCCACCTGCCGATGCAGGGGACGCGGGTTCGTGCCCTGCTCCGGGAGGATCCCACATGCCGCGGAGCGGCTGGGCCCGTGAGCCATGGCCGCTGAGCCTGCGCGTCCGGAGCCTGTGCTCCGCAACGGGAGAGGCCACAACAGTGAGAGGCCCGCGTGCCGCAAAAAAAAAAAAAGAATGCAAGCCATTGACATATTTTTTACTCTCGTGGCATACCTACATACACTCGAACCATATGGTAAATGGATAAGAATTAAGATTTGGGATCCTTACTGCACTGATTTATTAAATAAAACGCAGCATCTGTGTTCATTTCAGAATCACACTGCTGAGGGGTATTGATTATCCACCCAGAATCAGATTCTAATCGATGAGGCACTCCTGCACCTTCACTGACGTCAGATCAAACAGCTGGGGCCTTCTCTGATTAAATCACATGTTCTCAGGAGTTCCTCTGAGCTTTTTTTGCATCTGCAGCGTTGCTGTCTCATTAGTCACACATCAAAGTGGAGTCTGCTCCATCAAAGCGTGATAATACCCAGTGAGCAAAGCACTGCAGAGACCCAGTGCATGAGCGAGCTGACAGCACACGTATCTGTGTTTGAATCCCCATATGTAAAATGAGATAATGATAACTCCCCGTCTTGCTTCTGTCAGGGTTGCCTGGGATAATGTATATGAAGGATTTGGTGACTGACTTATGGCAGGCACAAGATAATATGCATTCCTTTCCCTTTTAGATGGAAAACTATATTTTGGAACTTGTTTTAGGGTATTTTTAAGGTCTCATGTGCCTCTGTTGACTCAACTATTATAAATGCACATAGGCTCTGGGATGTGCTAAAGAACCAACTGGAAGCCAAAGAAAATCTCAAAAGTTAACCCACGAGCTCTGGAGTGGCACACAGCTGGCTCATCTTCCAGCACTTTGCACAATGCCAGGCAAATAGTATTATTACAAAGTAGCAAAGAGCAGTGATGCAGCTTGGCAGTTTGCTCGACACGGACCTAAGAGGCTTTAGCCAACAGAAGTGTCAGAAACAGAAAAGCAAGAGGGAAACAGAGGTGGTCTGGCGTCAAGAGAGGAGGATGCCAAAGGGCGAGGTCCTGGAGGTGCATCTAAGATACTTCTCATTGCCCAGGTGGGGAGGCGGTGGCTCAGGGGGCGTGGCCAGCAGGTACATGCTGTGCAGTTCCTGTGTGACACACCGTAGTCACCCTGATTTCTTCCACATCCCTGTGACACTCCAGCAAACTGGGATTTTTCTATAACCGGAAAACGTTAAATTTCTTTTGTAATAATATTGGAGAGTGGGAGAATTAGACGATCCCCACAATTCTGACATCCTAGGTCTCTCTAAATTTTGGGAGAGTCACAGGAAACAGTCTTTTTGCTGAAAAACATTAGACTGGCCACAGAGTGTAATGAATCTCTGTGCTTGAAAACTGGGTTCTGCCTCCCTGTCAGATTACTAAAACGTTGTCTGTGCAAACAAGAGAGGACACATTTAAAGTACTTCACAGTTTGGGATTAACATATACACACTGCTATATATAAAACAGACAACCAACAAGGGCCTACTGTATAGCACAGGGACCTCTACTTACTATTCTGTAATAACTTATAACGGAAAAGAATCCAGTTATATATATAAAACTGAATCACTTTGCTGTACACCTGAAACTAACACAACATTGTAAATCAACTATACTTCAATTAAAAAATAAATTAGGGTAAAAAACATCCCTCCAAAAAATAAGATGTTTCACAGTAGATTGAGTCTTCTGTACAAGCTCTAGAATCTTAAGAAAAATAGCATTTGAGTAAAAGAAGTAATGAAGTTGTCTAGGAGAACAATTAAGACAGTGATTAGATAATTTGTTCAATTCTTAAAAGCTATTTAAAATATAACCTCAAAATACTCTTGGCTGAAGGACTTCTAGTGTGTGTTCTCAATCATTGGTCTAAAGACAAGTGTGATTGATGCATTTCTGTGCTGCCCCTTTTCCCAGTGATCTGACAGCTCTTCACTGAGTTCCTAGTGTGGGGAAACCACTGGTGTGTATGTAAAGGGGCATCCCAATCAGGTAAGTATTTAATTGTCCCTGGAATCCAGCAGAAGGGATTCTGCTCTTTCCAAGCAATAGAATCATTCACTAAAACTGCCAACGTTCTAACCTTTGAGCCTTCTGGGACTAGAAAAACACACCAGCAGCTCTTCCAGTCTAAAGAAGCAAATGTTAATAAACACTATTAACCTGTCTCATGGGAAAACTGACAGATACTTCATGGAGAGTGCCACTGCTAGTACTTTCCAGAACCTCACTCTTTTAGGGATGTTTCCACATCCCCAAGCCCCTTACTTTACAGAAGAAGTTAACTGAGGCAATAGCTAATGGGGGCTCTAAACCTAACTGCCTGGGTTCCATCCCAACCTCTAACATCCCCTAGCAGTTCCACTGGGGGCACAGACTTCACGCCTCTGCCTGGCGTGTAGGATTTCAGTGACGATTCCAGTAGCTGATACATAAGCCTGGCGTGCACTCAGTCCTCAAGAGGTAATGAGAGCTGGAGCCGGTATCACTGAGTGCTTACCATGTGCTACATGCTGTTCTAAATGCTCAATATGTCTTAACTCAAAGAGCCCACATTGCATTCATTGTGATTGTGATTACAACCCTACTTTACAGAAGAGAAAAGTAAGGCATGGAGATGGTAAGTCATCCGCCATCTTGCTTCAGGTTGGTGAGTGGAGAGTTATTTTCAAGTCCAATGTGCCCTACAATAACATCGTTGGCAAGATTCCTAGTAACTGGGATGAAGAGAATTTGTTTCTCCCCTGGGCTCCCAGCCCTTCCCAGGTGTGAAGCCGCCAGACCTGCAGGAGGGTCTTAGAGCCTGAGGGTCATGACTTTCTCCATCGTGGAACATCCATTTCTCAAGCCCCTCCCTCTAAGTCAGTTCCGAGGCGAGTTGGGTCATCTTACCCCCGAGGGTCTCATCCTTGTTTTGGTAGGTTCGGTACAGCAGCACTATTTCAATCCAGTACATGTAGAAGAGCGCACCTGCGGTCAGCACACCTGCCAGGGCCATGACGGTGCCAAGGAGGATGTAGAGGAACACCACTGCGGAGACGCGGCGGCCGTGAGCAGGTACAGGGGCCGCGTCCCCTCCAACACCCGCCTCCCCTATAAGGCCACATTCAGGCCAGCCCAGCACCTTTTCCAGCCCTATTATTTTTTATAAAAATCTACTGGAAACATTTCTCTTGAATCTGGACACATCTTAAATCACATCTTGAGGGAATTACCATAAAATGAACTCAAGAAAACCCAGGGTAATGGGTCGTTTCTGATTGGGGTGGCTGGGAAACTGACAAAAACTCGTTTTTTAAATTGTTTTCTCCTATAAACTTCCACACAACCCATTTCTGTCTCTCTTATTGCATACTGTAAACTATTGTCACGTGTTATCGACCCTACTAAAGTCTAAACTCCCTGAAGCCCAGAGCCACATCTGACTGGCTTTCTCACCTCCACCGTACCTAACACGTGGCACCTTTGACCCACCTCTATGGAGCACCCACCAAATGTGTCTTATTTAAGCCTCACAAGCATTCAGAACCTGCTTGTTCTCTCATCTCTACTAACTGAGTGAACGAATGATATCACCTTCATCTCTGAGCATCTTCTTAAAGAAATTTAAGAGCTATTCCTTACCAGGAATTTCCTCTCTAGCTTTAAGAGGCTATGATCTGTGATGTACACATATCACTCCTAAACTGAACAAGAATACTCTTTCTCCCCTCTTTTTCTCCTTTACTCTCCGACACCAGACCATCACATTCTCTGGATTTGGAAGCCAGGGGAGGAACATAGGAAAGGGAGCTAGGTCCTAGTACGATACCTGCCACATAGGGCATGCTCTGTAGGTCTTTGTAGGATGAATGAATGAGTCAGTGAATGAACTAAGGAGTGAATGAATGAATGAACGAACACAGCTCCCGTATGCAGAACATTCGTAAGAGGACCAGCTCTGGATCACCAATGTGAAACTTACTAGTTGTGTGGCCTCGGTCAAGGTACTGAATGAATCAGCACAAGCACACTGCTGACTTAGAATGTTGTCTGGCACCTAGAGCATGTTAGTGGCTACCATCACTGTGGCTACTTCCTTGGGAAGGTTCCTCTCCTCCCAGGTGAAAGCAGGTGCATGCATTCTGCAGCCACCTTCAGGCTCACCTCCTTTCTTTTCTTTCAGTTGGATGGACTGGGTAGTGTTCCCAATGGAGTTCTGGGCAAAGCAAATGAACTTCCTGCGAAGATCGCTCTGAGTAACTTCTTTCAGGAAGACAACACGCTCGATGACTTCATTCTTTAAGGTGGATTTAACACTAGGAAAGGAGGGAAAATACCACACCCCTTTAGTAACACAGATTGACACCCATTTGCAGTTTTTGGAACACGTGTAAGTAGATAACCGTTTGGCTTTCAGAAGAGCTGTGGGGTCAGATAGTACAAGGAGATGCCAGAAAGACAGAGGATGCTCAGAGGTGGCTCGTTTTTTATTAAATGATTGAATCAGCTAAGCACCATTCTAAGCATTTACGCTAGACTATAATTACTTGCGAGGCTCATCTGATCTTCCTTACTCTAAGAATTCCCCTTGAGAATAGATACAACAATTTAAGAAGAATGTTAGAAATAACTAGCTTCTACTGAGGGCTGTGTGTATCAGACGGTCCTCTGGTCCCCCGAGCGCTGAATGTGGAGGAGAGGATCAAATCTCCTCCATCCTCACAGGAGCCGCACCGGGTAATGGTGTGATCATCCTGACTTGAGCAGCTCAGAACAGGCAAGAAGGTGGGTGACAATCCAAGGTCACACGGCTGGGAAGTGGCAGCGTGATTCCTGGGCCTGTGTCATTCCGCCCTGTCCAGGAAGTGTGAATCTCGGCACTGATTCGCAGTTTGGATTCTCCAAAGTTGCCCGTCTGCAGTCTGTCTTCACATTAAAGAATATAGTCTCTGTGGATGATGTTTTAGGCTGTCTTGTGTGGAGCCTACAATACCCACTCTTATTCACTGGACGCTTCCTGCCTGCCAGAGGCTGTGATAAGCGCTTAATACAGAGGCGATTACTTTGGAACAGATGTTGGGAAAGTGAGGGACTCTAGCTCCAAATGTCTAGAGTTTTACTTTCCATTGAGCCAAACTGTCTTCCCAGTAAATTCTTCCCACCAATCTGGGTTGCAAACTAAGTCTAGTTTCTCATAAAACTTAATAGCTTCCAAGTACTTCAAGACAGAGATCCCACATTACAACAGTAATCAGATCTACGGGAAAGAACGAGGGTGGCTGTAATTGGCAAATGTCTGGGTAGATATAAGACTATCTCTTCTTTCTTTAATTTCTTTAAAAGTTATAGTTTAACATATGCAGACAACAATAAAATGATACCTCAGTTATCAATATCCTGCCATTTTTGTATCATTTAAGCCTTCACTAATTCCCTACACCTACTCCATTGTCATTATATGGTTCTTTTTGGTAATATTTACCTACCTTGAAGTGCACAATGTCTAGGTGTATACTTTTTTTTCCCCCTCACGCATGGCATGAGGGATCTTAGTTCCCCGACCAGGGATAGAACATGTGCCCCTGCAGCGGAAGGTGGAGTCTTAACCACTGGGCCACCAGGGAAGTCCCTAGCTGTATACTTTTGACAAATGGTTATTAGGGTATAGAACATTTCCAACTTCCCAGAAAGTTCTCTTGTATCCCTTTCCAGCCAATGCCTAGCCTACCAGAATGAATAACAGTTCTGATTTTTTTCACCTTAGATTAGTTTTTCCTTCTCTAGTTAATTTGTTCTTTTTATTGCTGAATAATAATCCATTGTATGAATGAATGTAACTGTGTTTTAATTTTTGACTATTGTAAATAAAGCTGCTGTAAATATACCTAAAAAAAAAAGACAGCTATCTCACCTCTGGGTCTCCTTTTCCAGGTTGGATTGCATCAACTATTCCTCATTTCTCATATTTTCGGTCAGATCGCTTATCATTGTGCCACTTTCTCTGCATACGCTCCGGACTGTTAAGGACCCCAACACTGGGGCCCTGACTCGGCCCACTCTGGATGGACGGCACAGGGGGGAATGGAGAATGGCTGGCTAGGGTGCAGAATCCTTTCCCGTTTGTTCCATGTGCCAAGTCTATTCAAGCAGCATGGGTTGTTATGTCTGCTTGTTACTTTGGTGGGCAAAGCAGCCACATCAAATTGTTACTACAAATTGAACTTTAAAACAACTGATAAAAAATGTAAAAAATAAAATAAAAAGATTATTTCAGAAAAAGGTGGGGGGAATTTCCCAGTGGTCCAGTGGTTAAGACTCAGTACTTTCACTACCTAGGACCTGGGTTCAATCCCTGTTCGGGGAAGTAAGATCCCACAAGCTGTGTGGCCAAAAATAAAAAATGAAATAAAAAATAGCAATAAAAAAAAACCACAACAGAAATATTTCATTCTATGGCCCTCTGTGAAACTGCATTTGGCCCCCAAGTTTAAAATTAACTCACGCTTTGCATTTCTATACTTTTATTTGCACGACTAGTTGGCGCTAGTGGCCACACCAACTCCATCTGTTTGTTCAGCTCTGTGTGTACATTTCAGGGTGTTCTAAAGGTGAAAGCTTTTAGTGTGAGTTGCAAAGAATAAGTTCGCTAATTTCCTTCTTACCTTCTCCCCTCGGGTGTTGGGACTTCCCACTCCTGGTCAGAATCTTTGACGTACCATCTTATCACAGGCTTAAAGTTTATTTCGAAGCCAAATCGGGCCGTGCAGTTAAGAGTTAAAGGCTTTCCTGAAAAAAGGGGCCACAGAACACAGGAAGGAAGCCCGTGAGAACACTTTGTCCTGTGCAGGAGGAAGACACCATCTGGAAACTGTTCCCTGAGGCAGTCAGGTTCGCAGGTAAAACAGGTGTACCAGACAAAGCCAAACGTCCACCTGTCTCTCATTCGGAAACAGGTAAAACCAGGGATGTTTGTCTGTACTGGGCAGCTCTTAGACCTCAAACCTGTTAACTACATTTCTGCAAATGAAGATAGGCATGGTCACAGCACTACGGGTTCTGATGTGGTTTAAGGATAAACACCAGGAAAATGAGCAGCTTCAGGGACCAGCTCTGTCTTCTGACGCTGCTGTTGAAGTAGTACAAGGGTGCCAGTAAAGAAATACTAACTAGTATTTGCATATTAAATGAAAATCCTGAGGTTTGGGCGGCATGTAGTTTAAAGAAGAAAGTATTTAGATATTCAGCTGAGTATTTTGAACATTACACTGTGGAAGGACATGCATGTACCTACGCTACCCTCTTTCTGCCCATTTTCTCTGTAAGGGGTATCCAGATATGCTCTGCCTCAAACTCAATATTTTAAACGTGAAATGTTTAGGAACTCCATTTGAAAACTCACCTTTGCACCTTTATAATGCTTTCCCCACAGTAATACTTTAAAATTCATTGGTACCTTGTGTAACTTGGCTATTTTTGAATTAATTAATGTTTTCCCTGCTTCTTTCCTCCTTCCTTTCATTCTTGTGATTTTGCCCGTACTGTTATTTCTATTTCATAATCAGGATACACCGCTACCGCCACCTAGTGGTGATTTAATAATATCTCTTTTTACATTTCTTTCTATAATGATAAACATCTTATTAGCATTTGAAGGAAACCGCCACCCAGTGGTCTTTTACCACAATATCTACTTCTACCTTTCTTTCTACAACGATAAATATCTTATTAGCACTTAAAAGAACACGTATTTTATTGAAACAACCAGCACTTGGTTTTGAAGAGAACAGTTCTTATTTGGCTATGTGGGAAGATGTAGATGTTATTGAAGCTGACAAAATCGAAGGGGACCACAGGAAGTCACTTTCCCCCTCTACCCCAAAGAAGACGCTAATTTGGAATACAACTTATTTGAGCAAGGATTGTAGTATTCTCCTACAATTTATCTTAAAGGCTAGACCAAACGCTGTATTTGTAAAGGTTAATGCTACCTAAGTTGGTTAACTGATTAAATTTATAGATGTAATCAATGAACCTAACCAATCTGTGTAACCCACTGTTCCCGGGTGGAGTAGGGAAGAATCTTAAAAAAAAAAAAAAATCTATTGATCATGCCTAACATACAAGTCACCTAATATTATCAATACATCATCCCATATTTCTCAAGGCAACCTTGTGAGGTCAGTTTTATTTTGTCTAGTTACAGATTTATAACCTGAGACTTCAAAAGATTAAATAGCTGTATAAGATCACAAACCTAGTCAGTGGCCGAGTCTAGATTCACCCCCAATTCTGTTTAATTTGAAATCCCGAGGCTCTTCATTGTAACACACTTAGACCTGCTCCCAGAAGCAAAGTATCATTCAGGGGCGATGACACCACCCACCTTACCAAGTTCTACTTCCAGGGTGTCCTTGATGGGATCCAGAATATCTGGTTTGAGATTAGTGTTTTTCACTAAAAGATGAAAATAAAAATTATTATTTGCACTGGGAAATCTGAAGGCCTGCTTCCTGAGGATTTGAACGCACAGTCACACTTTGATCTAAATGTTTTGGAACTTCCTTTACAAATTTCATCCATAATGTACAAGAGACTCATGTCTCCATGTGAAAATCACACCTCCAGAAATGACTGTGACATCAGGTTGCAGGTGCTAGCGAAACGTGAGTCCTTGATAAATCCGTACCCGCCCCGGGGGAACCTCCTTCCAGGCCAGCCCCGCGGGCCCATTGCAGACGTGAAACCCCACCCCATCTTCTCCTCCAAGATTGTTTTCTGGTGCATCCGGCTGAGTAATCCCACAGGAAAGAGGACGCACCTGAGAGAATGCACAGGTTAGCCAGATTGGAGCCCACCCCTCCCTCCATCCTCAAGTTCATGGTTTGTTTGAAAATAAAGGTGAGCTCAGCCCTTCGTGAATCATTTTATCCCTCAACTTCCTGCCACAAACTTTCACCTATGCCTCCACTGTCAAACTCCTTCCTGAAGATGTCCCATCTCCTAAGAAAGGAAACTTCATCACCTCTCTTCTGGAATTGTCCTCTCTTAATTCTCAGGGACCTCCTTCCCTCAATTACATTATCTTCCTCCTGTATCTTTGACTCTCTCTCTCTCCTTCCCATCAGCATTTATCCACCCTCAGTCTCTCCATCTTAAAAAAAAGAGGAAAAAACCCTTCACCTTATACCCCTGCCCCACTCATTCTCCTCCCTTCCCAGCCAAGTTGTTGAAAGAGCGCTGTGTGCTCGTTTCCTCCCTCCCTTCCCCTCCCGTGAAGTCTGATTTCTACCCCCATCACTCCACTGAAACCGCTTTGGCCAAAGTCACCAGTGACCCTCCTTGCACCTAAATCCACTGGGCACGGCTGAGTGGTTTTTTTTTGTTGTTGTTTTTTTTTTTTGGTACGCGGGCCTCTCACCCCTCCCGTTGCAGAGCACAGGCTCCGGATGCGCAGGCTCAGCGGCCATGGCTCACGGGCCCAGCCGCTCCGCGGCACGTGGGATCTTACCGGACCGGGGCACGAACCCGAGTCCCCTGCATCGGCAGGCGGAATCCCAACCACTGCGCCACCAGGGAAGCCCACGGCTGAGTTTTTAATCTGCTTTCCCTCTCAGTAGCATTGGATGCTGCTGGGCATGCTTTTCTCTCCTCTTCGGGGTGCACGTTTCTGTGCTCTGAGGCTCGCCTCCCTCGTCTCTACTCACTCCCCTGAGCGTTATGGGCTTCTCCTCCTCTGCGCCTCTTGTGAGTATCACGTCTCCCCGGTCTCTCCTTGTGGTCTTCATTCCACCTACTCTCCTTGTGGGGCAGCTCTCGCTCCAGGCCTCTCTTCCCTATGAAAGTTCTTGGCCCTCAAAATGCTCTCTCGCCTACGTCATCAATTTCACTTCCTTTACTGCTCCCTCCCCACCTTGCCACTGATACCCACTTGCTGATGCAAATAATGACCTCCCTCTTCCCAAATCCAAGGAGCAGTTTACAGGCTTCACCATATGAGGCCGTGCATCACTCCCTCTTTCTTGGGACACTTTATCACTGAGCCCTGGGATAGCTGCTACTCTCTGTTCTTACACCGCTTCTCCATCTCCTGTGGAGATGCTTCTCCGCCCCCGTGCCTCCCAGTGCTGGATGTTCTAGGCTCTCTCCTCCCTATACTCCATCCCCACATAACCCCATTCTCCCTCGGCTTTAGATATCGTGTCGGCGGCCACCCTCACATTCACATCTCCCGATGTAGTAGCCTGTATCCCAGACTGGTTTATCCAAATACCCACTTGTCATGGTGACTTGATGACTCAAAGTCCTTTCAAGCTTAACACTGAATTTCTTCCTCAGACCTGCTTCTCTTTCAGTATTTTTTCTGTCTCATTACATGGTACCACTGTTTACCAACTCATCATGCCAGAAAAGTAATCCATCATTGATTCCCTTCTTTCCTCTTGCACATAAACTCCATCAACATGTTCTGTTGACACACACATAAAGCCATTTCTAATCACCTCTGCTAAGTCTACTCAAAGAGTGACCAGAGACATCTTTTTAGAACATGATTCAGATCTGCTGCTCCCCCCACCTGTGCCTTACACCAGCCCTTATGTATCCCATCCTACCCCTTCCACTTCCATCCCATCCCATCCTATTCCACCCCTTCCCATCCCATCCAACCCCATCCCATCCCATCCCATCCCATCCCATCTTCTCTCAATATGTTATAGAAAGTCCACCTCGTTGCCCAGCGTAAAACCTGGCTCTCATTCTGTACCCCTCCTTTTCCCTCTTTTCCCTCCCAATTCCCAAAGCGTTTCACGTGTAATTTCCTAAGTATTTCTGGAGTTTGCTCTCTTCTCTCCATCCCTACTGCCCCTCCTAGTTCAGGCCACCATCAGCAGTTGACTGCTTGACCCACAGCAGCCCTAATTCTTCTCTCTGTCTCCCTTGTCGCCCCACCCCCAAACCCATGTTCTACATAATAAGAGTGATCTATCTCAAATCCAGATCTATTCATGACACTCTCCCACATAGAACCCTCAATGGCTCCCCATTTTTCCTCGGATAAAGTCCAAACTGACTTGAACAGTGTGATGTCTGTTCTGCTTCCAGATACCCTCAACTGACCTTCTCTTTCTCCCTGGAAAGCACCATGCTGTCTCTCATCTCCTGGATGTTAACTATGCTGCTCCCTCTGCCTGGAACGGCATCTTTTCCACCTTCACTGGGCTAGTTTGTCCTCACCCCTCAGTGCTCACCCAGCCTCGGGGTACCCAGGTCTGGGTTTGTGTGTCCCCCACATGCCCCGCTGCTTCCCTTTCTCTCCACTCATCACACCGAACTGTAGTAGCCTGTTTCCTCTCTGTCTGCCCCACGAGACGGTAAGTTCTGGGAGGCCAGAGAAAGTGTCCAGGCGCTCATTCTTACAACCTTAGCACCAAGCCCAGTGCCTGACACATATCACATGTTCCACAAATACTGGTGTAAGAATGAATAAATGAAAGAACGAATGAGTAAATGAGGAAGACAGGAATGATGACAGAGAAGACTTAAAAAGATGTGACAGAGGTTGCAAAGCATCCTCTGGGAGAGAGAAAAGCAGATTCTGCCACTGAAAGTTTGATGGGTGAGTTATCATGCCCGAGGGAAAGAGCAACCACGCCTGGAGGGGCAAGTGGTCCAAGTTGGGTATTTGCCTTCTAACCCCTCATCCAAGCAACAATCTCATATAAATTTAAATCGATGAGGTCTAAAGTATTGCAGAGTGCAAGGGCCCGGAAGTAAGCAGGGGAGTTTGACTTGGTCTCAGCATGCTCCATGTGGTTTGTATCTTGCAATGAAAGAAGAGGAAGTAAAACTGATTACTATATTTACTAAGAGCGAAGTCAACCATTCTGTACGGTTATGTTTTGATACAGGCCATGCTTAAATTGATTACATCATACAGTTTATCCATGCTTTACACTTGTAAATCTAATAAGAATGACCCAAGGGAAAGCCTGGGCCAAAAACAGACAAGTCACAGAAGAATAAGCTCGATGGGCCAGTAAACAAATGGCAAGATATTCAACTTCATTCGTAGTCAGGGAAACGTAAATTGGTATGAAAATAAGAGAGTCCACTTGACACCAAAGTCTGAAACCACCAAATATTACTTGGGAATAACGGGAATCTGTTCATTGCTCATGCGGGTATAAATTAGCAAAACAATGTCTATGAACAATACCATGTGTTTATAACACAAAACACACTTTATAACATAAAACAATATTCTGTTTTATTAATGGATACATACATATGTAGAAAAAGCATAAAACATAAATGGAAAGGATTATAACCTAAGAGTGGGCTACATCTGCAAAGAGAGGAAGTGGGAAGGCCTCAAGTTGTATCTGTATTGTTTTGTTTCGACAAAGAAACCGTGAGATGGAAAAACCATTATTAAAGCTCGTGATAGGTACACGAGTGTTACTTATTTCTGGGTGTGAAATATTTAGCATTGTTTTTTAATTTATTATCTCTTATGTGTAAAATCTTTAATCTTGTTTATTTCTTTACATGAACCTTTGATATTGTTTTTTAATTTATCACAAAACAAACCAGAATCAATGTGTAGAAAACCCAACCTGTGACAACTTGAATATGACCCAGAACTAGGCCTTCCTTGGAGGATGGAATCTAGGTTAATGGAAAAGTGATGTTCACCAACGTTCCAGGCTTTACATGACTGTAGGCTATGAGTGTCTCCTTCCTCACCACAGAAAAATATCACTAAGCCAAAGAAGATAACTTTCACTGGGTAACTGGGGTTGACGTCTCAAATACTGAAACCAAAAGCCTCACTTACCAATGGTTTTTACTCGAACAACAGCTCTGACTGTCCATAAACTTGAATTATCTGACTGAATGTAATCACACACGTATGTGCCCTGGTGATAGTCATAAACGTCATCCACTTCAATTGGGTTCCTCCTTTTTTCAGAGAGTAGTTTTCCATTCTAATCCAAGAGACAAGAAAATTAAATAATTTAACCAGAGAATTACTATTAATATTAAGCTCACCTATAGCAAAACTTCACAAATTTGAACCAAGGAAGGGGGAAGGTCAGTCTGATATAAAGACATTGCAGAACATAATACCCCCAAGCTGTAAAAGATTCTGCTCAAAACTATATCTGTAAGATCCTTACTTGAAACGAGAAGCATTTGCAAAGACAATTACATGTGGAGATGAAGACAGCCCAGCAAGAGCTGTTTAACCTGGTAAAGCCCAAAGTGTGATTCAGGCCCCTAGATTCTAGAAAACTCATAGTGGTCTAAGTGGTCGATACCTAAATGAATTTTTTAAAAACACGTATATTTATATTTCTGGAAATCGATATAGATTTTCTGTGTATTGGGCTTACATAAAGTTTCTTCTTTAAATAATTTCACTCGAATAAAAGAAAAAATGTTAAATTGAAAACATTAAGTAAATAACTAAACAGATGTATCTAAATTTGACAAAGAAGGACTGGGATTCCGGAACAATTATTTAACTCCTAGTGGACTCAAAGTTGAGCGAGAACTAAAATTCAGTTATGAACATTTCTCTCTCCTACTTAGAGTCTCTCATTGACACTCCTTTGTCTTGAGGGTAAAGGCTAAAATTCTTCACAGCCTGATCTTGGCATTCCTTCCCCGACTCACTTCCTGCTTCTGCCCCTCTACCCACCTGTCATTCCCTACATAACCACGTTCTTTCTCAATCAACGTGTCTCCCACCACCTTTCCCCACTGGGAAGGCTGTTGCTCAGTTTTCAAATCCAACTCAAGGGGTGGCTCTCACGGAGAGAAGTTATTTTTTTTTTTTTGCGGTACGCGAGCCTCTCACTGTTGTGGCCTCTCCCGTTGCGGAGCACAGGCTCCGGATGCGCAGGCTCAGCGGCCATGGCTCATGGACCCAGCCGCTCTACAGCACGTGGGATCCTCCCGGACCGGGGCACGAACCCGTGTCCCCTGCATCGGCAGGCGGACTCTCAACCACTGCGCCACCAGGGAAGCCCACGATAGCCCTTTTATAGTAATGATGCATTTGGATGTCTCCTCCTGTGAGTTGTCGAGGGCAGCCTTTGTGCCAAGACATTTAGCTGGTCCTGGACACACTGGAAGGAATAAACACAGATCCCCTCTCTGAGCGAACTCTCAGCCTAAGGATGCATGTCTGAGCAGTAAGCCAGAGTATGGCACACTCAGGCGGCTCTGCCTCATAGGAAAAGTAGGGACTCTCCCCCCCAGTCTAATCCGAGACTTGAAGGGTATATGCAGGAATCACTCAATGCCAGCAAGGACCTACTGCATAGCACAGGGACCTCTGCTGAATATTATGTGGCAACCTAAATGGGAAAAGAATTTGAAAAAGAAAAAAGAAAGAAGGAAGTAATTGACATTTTAGGAACACCTGAAGCAAAGCCTGTATGTAGGAAACAAGGCCAAGGTGAAAGGGCTGATGCAAGTAGATGTGTTTGATCTTTGTATCTCCAGGATACAGCAAGCAGGCCAGCAAGAATAAGGTCTTTGTAAATGAGGGGTGAATAAATGCAAGTCAGTTGGAAGAAAGGTTTGGAAGCATAAGAGTCAGATGATCAGACATTTTTAGAAAAATGACTGGCAGCTCTTTTGTGACTGTGGAAACTCTTGTAAATTTAAGCAAAGACTATCATAGTCACCCTTGTATCTTTAGGGGCTAGGAAGTGGTAGGGACACAGTAGTATTTATTGAATGATGGGGTATCAGTGTATCATTAATCTTATAATCATTAATCCTCTAACCTCTGTATAGCACCTGGCTTTCCAATTTCCTACTAAGAGTACTAGCAATATATCCTTCACCACTGCAGTCAAAAGAAAAGAGATAAACAACAAAAATAACAAAATATCAATAGTAAGAACTCATTACCTATGTAGACTACAAAGTTATTTCTCATGTGTATCTCATATGAACATTCAAAGGATTCTCTGGGGGGCTTCCCTGGTGGCACAGTGGTTGAGAATCTGCCTGCCAATGCAGGGGATGCGGGTTCGAGTCCTGGTCTGGGAGGATCCCGCATGCCGCGGAGCAACTGGGTCCGTGAGCCACAACTACTGAGCCTGAGCGTCCGGAGCCTGTGCTACGCAACAAGAGAGGCCGCGATAGTGAGAGGCCCGCGCACCGCGATGAAGAGTGGCCCTGGCTCGCCGCAACGGGAGAAAGCCCTCACACAGAAACGAAGGCCCAACACAGCAAAAATAAAAATAAATAAATGAGGCAGAAGGAAATAACTGCCCTTTAAAACAGATTAAAAAAGAAAAAAAGGATTCTCTGGCTTGGTTTGCACAGATTCTATGTCTTCCATTTTATAGATGAGAAAACCGAGGTTCTGAAGTTTGTGTTTTGTTCTATACCATATAGCTCATGAGAGGCCTGAGAATGTATCTACATTCTTCTGATTCTGAGTTTCATGTTCTGATTGAGGAATTTCCCTTCCCCTTTGCTTGATGACTCGTAGAAGCAGAAATTCCCCTCCCCCAAGTCTCTGGTGTGGTTCCTGTGGCCCAAGAAAGAATTTCCAGTAGGTTGTCAAGGAGCTGAGAAGAGGGTCAGAACTGGTCAGAGCTGGGCAGCTGCAGGTAGGAGGTAAAACAAGGCCAAGAGGTGGGACTGACAAGGTTAAACATCTATCAAGAACATTTTAAAAGGAAGCTTCAGGGCACGGGGTAAAATTCAGAGGTGAAATTTCTAGAGAACATGGTAATAACATACAAAGAACAGAGATTGGAGTGGAGGTGTGTCGTAAATCACATGAGAAATTAATGCAGAGGAGGGGATGCAGAGTTGGAACCAGGCTGCAGCTGGGCCATAGGGAGGATGAGTGATTACAAAGTGGGCCTGACTTTTTTTAATAAAAAGATAAGTATGGCTTAGTGTGTATCATCAAGACTTTATGGGATGGAACTCAAACAAAACATCAAAGAGATAAGGGGCAAGAAATTTGTGTCAAGAATGATGGGAAGCTGATCTAATAACATAATCACAAATGATCCTAGTAGGAGAGAGAAGTGCCAATGAGGCCACACAGGAAATTCTTTGTTTTGCTCAGATGTGAAACAGTCAAGAGCAAAATACAGAAGCAGGAGCAGCAATCAGTGTGATCCTGTATAAAGAGCATCAGTAAGTCCCAGAGAGGACTGACACATGTGACAACCTGTGGATTGTAGCATTGTACACACCGTAGGAAGTTGCCCAGGATTCTGAAATTTCACAGTGAGAACAATCGAATGGGCCAATGTATGGACCTTGGAAACAGCTTCCAAAAATTGAATCTAAATGACTTTTACCTCTTCCCTACCAGGAATTGCATCAACCTTTGGTCTGGCAAGTCTCACCATACTTACCAGCTCTCCATGTCCCTGGGCTCGCAGGATGCCACCAGGTGCCAGGGACAAGGAGAACGAGGCCAAAGGAAATGAGAAGAAGTGGCAGGTCTATGTGCGAAAATTCCATGGAACTCAGGGTTCAGAGATGACCCAGCAGCCATGTCAGCACTGTGGCATGTGAATGAGGGTGACTTAGACCACCAAAGGAAAAGTCACTCAGGTACAGTCTTACTGCCAGGACGTCACAGCCATGTCACAGGCACCCATGTCTCAATGCCCCAGACCCTCGCAGAAGAGCCTCTTCCACTGCCCTGTGTTATAATTCTGCCTGGTGTCAAAGATTCGTTTAGCTAAAGAACCAAAAACGCCCTCCCATTAATGTAATATCATCTAAGATGAAGTCTGCTTATGCCAAAGCTATTTTTCATTATATTTTTATTTTAATTAATTAATTTACTTATTTTTGGCTGCGCTGTGGGATCTTAGTTCCCTGACCAGGGATCGAACCCGTGCCCCCTGCAGTGGAAGCGCAGAGTCCTAACCACCGGACCGCCAGGGAATTCCCATTATATTTTTATGAATTAGGAAAATATTATTAGAATGAAAAACAGATAATTCCCTTTATTCTGACTTCTTCATCGTTCAATATTTCAGTTAAGAATCTCCAAGTCTAAATTTTTTGAGGTGTCTATTAAAAATATTTTGGAACCCCCCCCAGAGACTACAGCACATGGATTTATTTCGCTTGGTTGTTCTATACAACTGGCAGGTTCATCCCTGGTCAGCAGTTTCATGTGAATTCAGTACCACCGTGTTTTCATCCTCTCAGCCAGTGTTAGTGTTGTCGGTTTTGAGATAATCTTAAGCGTGAGCCACCCTTCACCTGAGTATCTGTGGTTTAGCATGAAGAAAAGGAACATTGGGTATTATTTCCTGCCTAATGTCATCACTTTTAGTGATGCTTCCAAGAGGTCTGTGACTTTCCAGGATACTGTCTGTGTGTGTGTGCATGTGTGTGTGTAAGCACATGTACACACACGTGCAATTCATGAATTTCATGCAATCCATGAAACATAACCTAAATAATGACCTGTCCAAATCTCCGTCAGAAGATACAATTTTAACAACAGCTATTTGCCTACTTTTAAGACAGATGCCTAGTCACCATTAAACACATCCTGACATTTGCAGTCGAGGCCCCAGGGAAGAGAAATAAAGCTTCCTTTTGTGAATGTCATAGAACATTGGGGTTTAGTTCATAAGAGCAGTACATGCAGAAAGCTGGCAACTACCGTGTGGCTTGTGCTTTACCAGAAAGTGAAAATAGCTTTCATTTCAGGGATACAATCATTGAAAATTCAAATGCATTTTCATTTTAAATAACGGGGCAAGCCTGGTTTGGGAACAGCCTACCTTGACGTAGTAAGGCATCTGTCATCCCAGATTACAAATACTTTCGAACCATGGGAAGTTTTGGTCTTAAGAGTGAACTGAAAATAATGAACAGAACCATCGGCTATTCTTACCAACCTCATTTTAGAGGTTATGAAATTAACGTGTTTCTTTTTTTTTAATTGAAGTATGTTGACTTACTATGTTGTGTTAGTTTCTACTTTACGGCACAATGATTCACTTTACATATATATATGTCCTTTTTCATATTCTTTTCCATCATAGTTTATTACAGGATATTGAATATAGTTCCCTATGCTATACAGTAGGATCTTGCCAGTTATCTATTTTATATGTAGTAGTTTGTATCTACTAATCCCAAACTCCTAATTTATCCCTCCCCTCTTTTCCCCTTTGGTAGTCATAAGTTTGTTTTCTATGTCTGTGAGTCTGTTTCTGTTTTGTAAATAAGTTCATTTTTGTCATATTTTAGCTTCCACATGTAAGTGATATCATATTTGTCTCTGTCTGACTTACTTCACTTAGTATGATAATCTCTAGGTCCATCCATGTTGCTGCAAATGGCAATATTTCATTCTTTTTATGGCTCAGCAATATTCCATTGTGTATATATATACCACACCTTCTTTATCCACTCATCTGTTCATGGACACTTAGGTTGCTCCCATATCTTGGCTATTGTAAATAGTGCTGCAATGAACATTGGGGTGCATGTGTCTTTTCAAATTAGAGGTTTTTCCGACTTTCCCAAGAGTGGGATTGCTGGATCAAATGGCAACTCTATTTTTAGTTTTTTAAGGAACCTCCATACTGTTCTCCATAGTGGCTGCACCAATTTACATTCCCATCCACAGGGTGGAGGGTTCCCTTTTCTCCACACTCTCTCCAGCATTTGTTATTTGTAGACGTTTTGATGATGGCCATTCTGACCAGTGTGAGGTGGTACCTCATTGTAGTTTTGATTGCACTTCTCTAATAATTAGTAAGGTGCTTCTTAAATTAGGATTTTATTGAGGGAAGCACATTTTCTGTGTCATTTTAAAATATAAAATTGAGACCTTAAGCACACACTCACCCTCCCTGTACAGTTCTTTCTACGAGGGACATAATAACACCAGTTGTCACTGAATCTCAAGAGAATCAAGTGAGGAAATATTGTCTCACCCATTGGTAATTTTACCTCCAGGAGACTCTGATTGCTAAGTTTGGGGGTACAAAAAGCCGACAGATAAACATGGGCCACTTTCTGGACTTTGATCAGGGACAATTTAAAATGATATTTTTATATTAACAAACAGATATCTTTGGAAGTCAAATTTAAAGTTTTGCATGATTTCTTAAAGCAAAGTATTGAACTTCAAACAATTATCATAGGGACTTCCCTGGTGGCGCAGTGGTTAAGACTCCATGCTCCCAATACAGTGGGCCTGGGTTTGATCCCTGGTCCAGGAACTAGATCCCACATGCATGTCGCAACTAAGAGTTCACATGCCACAACTAAGGAGGGGGTGAGCCACAACTGAGGAGCCCGTGAGCCTGTCCAAGGAGCCCACCTGCCGCAACAAAGACCCGACACTACCAAATAAATAAATATTTAAAAAGCCAATTATTACAAATGTAGGAGGTGATTTAAATTCTATTCCCAGATTCCACCACCCTGGGTCAACTGACATTCCCAGACTTTGGAAAAGATGCTTACGCAGCATTTATATATCTGTTAGGACTTAGAAAAACTATAAAATACAATGGAAATGTTTTTGTTATGAAGTTTACTCACATGTGGTTCATAACTCAGAATCATTCTGAAACTTGTCTTTTCCTGATTCCTGTTCCCTTTTTCTCTTAGCACTGCCCTCCCTCCCCACTGACTCACCTGTGCAATACACGTGTCACCCAGGCCACCAGGTGCTTGCCTTAACTGTCTTCCCAGAGGTGTCCTCTTTGGAAAGTATTCCAGTCTCCTCCTTCTTTCAGAAACCCTTCAAGACATGCTTGTTGGGTGTTCCTTTCACCCTAGCAATGCCCTTTGCTTTCCAAAGGCAGTAAAATTGAACAAATCTGGTCTTCTGAATGAGTGGGTGTTCATAAGTTTATATCTTAACCTCACATGTAATGGACTTGAATTTTAGAAAATTTTCTGACACTGATCAAAAGGATGGTTCTAATAATTGGAACATTGGACTCTGTGGCTACCTAGGGGAAAACTGCTTTAGAAAGTCAGGTCTTCTCTGTAGGCGTGAGGCCAGTCTTTGGGAAGCTCTAGAGCTCAGATTCAGACTCACATTTCTATAAATTACATAAGGAGATGCTACCATAACAACTAAACTCTGGTATCAGTTTCAGTGAAGTCATTCTTACCTGGTACCAGGTCACCTCTGGACTTTGTGTATCATTTAGGTGGCTGAGACCGGGGCAATAAATGGAGCCCATGCTACCAAGAAGAAGGAGTTGTTCATGTGATATGGAGCTCCCACAGGACATATTTGTCTTGGGTTTAACTTCTAAGATCATCTTGACACAACAGGCCTCATCCTTGGGGCTCCTAGGAAAGTTAACAAGGTCCTGTGAACACAGATGTTATATCCAGATAGTAAAGGATTTGGTAATGTTTTCAGATAGAAATGTACTTGGGACTTACCTAATCCTAGGTCTACAAATATATGACCCAGCATTATTCATCTCTGTGGTCAAGAAATGAAGGGTGCTCTTGTCCTGGATCACGTGAGGATAGTTTTGTGTAATTTCTACTAGTGGATCTCTGTTTGGAGGTTGTAGGTACCATTGGACATCAGATAGGTTCTTACTACCACTGCAGGGCAGGTGTTCAGAGCTTTGCGTTGGTGAGAGTTGACTTCTGTGGTAGAAATGGGATTTCTGTGGCTCTGGAAAATCACAAAATAAGACAAACTCCTCCCCACACCTTGCAGAGTATGTCCTAAGAAGCTTTCCAGTGGAGCAATCTGAAAACCACAATAAAAAAAGGAGCACAGAAACACATTAGAGGAATTCTAACATATTTACAAAGAGTACTTGGTTTCACAAGGGATTAAGCTCCCTTGGGTGTCTTTCTCCTTCATGGTTCCCATTCTGTGGGGAAAAGAAGTTCATGTTCTAATTCCCTCCCACTGGTCTTCAGCGTCACGAGTAGCAACGGAGGTTTCCTGTTAAACATGCCAACCCACCTTTAATTCCTCTTCAGCTGCTTCCACTGAACACCCAGATATAGTAACTGGGTTCCACATGGATGCTTGGTATCAACTGAAAGCTGTTCACCCCAGTAATTTCTCCTCCTACCCCCATCTTAAAAGTAGAAAGGAAATGTTCTATATTATTATGCCTTGCTGCCGATGTATCCCAGAATACCTGTCACTTTAAACTTGGACCATAAAACTCATAAGGTTAGCATGAAAAGTGAAAAACCCCTACCTGAAGTGTTAAATCCTTTAATTTTCCCTCCTGCGATAAGCCAAAGAAATACCCAGCTCAAGGAAAGCATTGTTCTCGCTGGGTCTTGTCATTGCTTCAGGACATTTGTTCTGTTGCCAGAGTGGAGGACATTGTAATTCAGGGCTCCACCCTGAGAATCATCTTCATTTCTGTAAATCAAGAAATGGGAAATGAAGAAATCGGAACCAGTGATCAAAACGCAAGTCACACAGGAAGCTTTGAAAGGGCAGGTCCTACCCAACAAGCCTTCACATGCCCACACTAGAGTGGTATTTTCAACAGCGTGTGGCAGGTCCTGCATATGTCACTTCTTACACAACTAAAGGAGGAAGGACATCTCAGACTCATGGTACTGCTTGTACCTACACTCTGTACGGTGTGGTCTTTTGATGCCATTTCTTTATGGAATCCTTTTTCTTTTCCTAAGTTTCTGACCTAGTACGTATATTTTCATGGGTAATTTGGAAAGAGTTAAGTGAAAGTTTTCCTGAAAAGATCATCCAAATTGAATGAAAATGTCAGGTTCTCCCCAATTAGGGAAACTAGTGCGGTAGCTGGTGTGTAAACTTGAGAATGTCTGCACATTGCTAATTTGTAGTAACTGTTAGAGAATAGAGGATGCTTTACTCTTTGTGCCCCAAATAAGACAGGAAAAGTTGTCACTGGATGGCGTTTCTACCAATTCTCTGAAGTATAAAAGGGAGGGAAGGTCACCCTGGACTGTGTTCATGGTGGTTCAAGGAAAAAAGAGAAAGAGAGGGAGGGAGGGAGGGAGAAGGAAAGGAAGGGGAAGAAAGAGAAAGAAAGAAAAAAGAAAGAAAGAAAGAAAGAAAGAAAGAAAGAAAGAAAGAAAGAAAGAAAGAAAGAAAGAAAAAAGAAAGAAAGAAAGAAAAAGCGAAAGAAAGAAAGAAAGAAAGACAGAAAGAAAGAAAAAGAAATTTTACTATCATATGGTCCCTCTAAACGTTCTCCTTAAAAGTCTTCTTCCCAGAACATCTCTTGGGCAGCTGACAAAAATCAATCTCTCTCTCTCTATCTCTCCCTCTCTCTCTCTCAACCTCTGCTTCTGTCTCTGTCTGCCTGTCTCTCTCTCTCTCAACGCCCACACACACAATCTAACCATCATGCACATTCCTCTCTTCACTGCCCCCTGTGCTCACTGGCCATTCCTGCAACCACTCCTTCCACCCAGACTTTCCCAGGACCATTCTCTTCAGGAACCTCCATCTTTTACCATAAATAAATACTTTACTGTCCTCAACTTATAAAATTCTTCATTTCCAAACATTTACACACACACACACACACACACACACACACAGCACTCCATGTCTCCAACATCTTCAGACGCAGAAAGGAGTAATTTTAATATTTATAAATGATCAACAAGTATGTTTCTCTAACAGAAACATTGAGCTTGAGGTGCCTTTGGGGATCCACAGGGGAGAGTTCCAGCGAGAGAAGTCAGGAGGCTGCGAGGAGACAGCAGATAGACTTCCCGGAGGAACACCAGCCTGGAAGGGTGAGTCAGGGCCAAGGGAAAATTCAAAAGGATAAACCCAAAGGGAAGAGAAGAAACAGAACACAGAGACCACCCTGACACTAAGCAGAGAAGTCGGGCACAAGAAGGACTTAGTTTCCATCAGGTCTGGCCACTGATAGATCAGACCAGCACGTGCAGAGGGTTTAAGGTGATGGAGACGAGCGATTCGGGAAGGAAGGTGGGGAGTGGGGAAGAGCCACACCCTCCCCAGGCTACACTGCACATGGAAGACAAGACGGGGAGGCGTTTCCTCCTGTGCTGCCTTGATTCCATAAGCGAATCAAGGGGAATGCGCTGGCAGGGTAGCAGGCCAAATGCAAGTGACAGTGAGAAGAGGGTGTGTGGACCACCTTCTCTGAGGAGGCGGGAAAAGACAAACCCCGAAAACCACAGAGACATTGTCTTGGACGGAGGCGGACAGAGTCGTACACTCTGCGAGGTCTCTCCAGACCGGTGTACCCAGGTGGGGCCAGAAGTACAGGATGTTTCCACTTGGATGCTGACCCACTGAGAGGAGGGTGTGCTCAGCCAAGAAAGGGCTTCATGAGATGATGGAGGACCTAGAGTGCCACGGACGGGGACCAGAGTCACTGCATCACTTATCCCCATTGGTGACAATGGGTGGCTCTTCTTTCCAAGACTGTTGTCTAGGAACAAGGGCCTAGGATAAGCAACTGCCTTTCAGATGTGGTCTGCCTCCCCCCACCCCCTGCTCACCCTTTCTTTGCCCACAAAGCCCCTGAAGGGACAATCTCCCCACCTCCGGCCACTGGAAGCATCTTCCTAAAAATCAAGCCTGAGGATGTAATTTCTGTGCTGATAACCTCACCAGCCCCACTGCCCACTAAATAAAAAGTCCATTCCAAAGCATCAAATGCAAAACCCTGTATGACTCGATATGGCTCCCTCATGATTTATCTTGTGTTTCATCCCCAGAGAGACCACCACTGACCATGTGCATAATGACATTCCTCCTCTCTATTCACCACTGCACCAGCCAGCAACTATCTCTCTTACTACTCATGTTATATTACTTTGTCTTAGCACACACTACTGTCTGGAAAATATCTTGTTTTATAAACTTCTCCCCCAACTAGAACCAAAGCTCCATGCCAGCAGAACTGAGCCTGTCTTGCAGCCTGCACACTCTCTCAAGGAATAGGGTGTGACTCACACAGGAGTTTGGTAAGTCCTTGTTCAGAATTTATCCACACCATAGTGAAATTGCTATTTCATATACCATGTCCTCTCACTAGGTTAGGAGCTCCTTAAGAGCAGGGATCCTGTTTCAGAAATCTTATCTCCAAATCCTAGGAAAAGCTTCATGCATAAATTGTAATCAAATCTGTTGTTCAAATAAATGCAAAAGAATTCAGGAGAAATCAAAATAAATGCATATCAACCTAAGTTTAACCATTAACTTGCTGTGTGTCTCTAGTTAGCCTCTCTCTGCACTTCAGTTTTTTCATTTGCAAAATAAATTATTTGGACTGTATCAGTTGTTCCTCCACCTTAGGGCTAGGGGGTCCTAACTTCTGGGGATTAAACTGGAAAATCTGCATTTTATTTTAAATCTCCTTGACTTGAGAATCATGGGACTTTATTATTTCTAAGATCATCTCAGCTCTAACATTCTGTGATTCCATGTTTGAATTACCAAGCCTATAGAAAATTTTTTACCATGACACCCAGAAGTCTCCAGCCCTCAGGAATTCCTGTCCCAACCTTGAGTGGTCAGATGTTCTGTCCATGATACCCTCACCTACTGGCGTAGGACCTCAGGCTGCCTAGGGCTGTTTCTAGGCTACAGCTTTGTCTCTGGGTTTGTGTTTCTCAAATTATCGCCATTACAAGAATCACCCGGAATGCTTTTTATAAATTCAGATATCTGGGCTCTCCAAATCATATTAAATCAGATTCTCAAGGAGAAGAACACTGGACTCTATATTATAAACAAGTGTCAGGGAAATCACTGTGATTCAGGGATCATCCCTGGGAAGCCCTGCTCAGGGACAAGAATAGACCTTGAGGAGCTGGGTCTGTGCTAAGTTACAGCAGTTATTACCAACACTGTTGGCAACTGAGCAACACAAGAGCAAGCCCACTCTGGAAACCCCATCAATGTGGGATACCACAACTGATATTGTTTGTCAACATCTACCTTTTTAAGATCTTTTGACGTCTGTGTGATGCCTTTCATTCCACCATCACCAACACACTTCCAAGAATCATAACGAATCACACAAGGTGCATTTATCGAGCATTTTTCAAGCATTGGGCAACTTAACCAAACCAGACTGCAGGTCTGTTCTTGGCAGTAAATCAATGGGCAGGTGGCACTGAACATAATGGTATCCTGCTCTCTTACATACTTTCTGTCACACTCGGGAAGACGGTTGTTGTCCTTCTTGTTTCATTGATGGACCACCAAGGCTCACATTGCTTGGAGAGTGGTCCCCACTATTAATGATAATTGCACATCTTATAAGTATCAGAAGAGGAATTCATGTCCATGTGAAGAGGGTCTCAGAGACTCTGATTTTCCTATCAGCATATGCCGTCACCTCGCAAAAAGAGATAAGTGCTCAAAAGACTTCAAGTATCTGAAGGGTCTCTTATCCAAAACAGCATCCATACCTGCTTTTTGAGAGCCATATTTTTTTTTGTTAGAGGTTGAAGATTCCCCCAATCAGTTGGTCAAGACTACACCTTCAACTGTCTTTGGTTGATGATGAACTAAAATTTTTTCTGAACAAAGCTTTTGGTGGGAGGAGAAAAAGAGGAAAGGCAGGTGGAGAAGGCAAGTGTCAACAGGGAATCTGAGGCTCAGGTAGGAGAATCCCACAGTTAAAGACAATTTCCCATGGGATCAGCAATGACTATACCCAGGGAACACATGTACATGTAGACATCTGGTCTGGTGTAACAGTAAGTATTTAATTCAAATAATATTATTATTGTTTTCACATGATCCATGGTAGCTATATATCCCATTGTCTAGGAATTACAGAAAATCAAGAGTGTAGCTCCTGCTCTCAAAGATTTTACAGTCAAGTCAAGGCAAGCATTTAAATTCGGCAAAAACTCTTTTTTTTTTTTTGGTGAAGTAAATTGTCCAAAGTCATACATTTAAAAAATGATGATGCTGGAATACAGATACGAATAGCTTAACAAAACCCAATCTAAACTAAACTGCCAATCTTGGTCATACACATTTGTACAACAACTATTTGCTGAATTCTTGTTATGTGGCAAACTCTATGCTAGATATTATAGGGACTATCTATGCCCTTTTTTTGTTTGCTTTTTTGTTTTTTTAATTTTTATTGGAGTATAGTTTCTTTACAATATTGTGTTAGTGTCTACTGTACAGCAAAATGAATCAGCTATATGTATACATATATCCCCTCTTTTTTGGATTTCCTTCCCATTTAGGTCTCCACAGAGCACTGAGTAGAGTTCCCCGTGCTATACAGCAAGTTGTCATTAGTTATCTATTTTATACATAGTATCAATAGAGTATATATGTCAATCCCAATCCCCCAATTCACCCCACCACCCCACCTTTTTCCCTCGGTATCCGTATGTTTGTTTTCTATGTCTGTGTCTCTATTTCTGCTTTGTAAATAAGGTCGTCTATACCAATTTTTTTTCATATTCCACATATATGCATTAATATATATTTGTTTTTGTCTTTTTGACTTACTTCACTCTGTATTACAGCCTCTATGTCCATCCATGTCTCTACAAATGACCCAATTTTGTTTCTTTTTATGGCTGAGTCGGCAAACATTTTGAACCCCTCTGCTCTCCACCTTTCCCACAAAATGCTCAAAGCATTGTAGATAGGTTTATTTCATAACCACCAGTTTTTGTTTTTTTTTATAAAGTCTCCATATATGTGGAGATGGAAAATTTGCTAATTAGGTAGCAAATTTATTAGTACAAAATAGTTTATGAAAAAGAATTGTGTTAGCGATCCATTTTGAAAATAATTTAAGTTCTTTTCTCAACTTATATTTGCTGGTTAGGAAATCTAGTGGAAAAAAATATATACCATTGTCTTACCTGTATTTCCTGTTCTTAAGACATTGAAAAAGAGAAAGGAACTTCAAGTCTTTCTTTCAGTGACTGCCGGCTTTTCTCTCTGAAGATGAGCATGTGAGAATATCCATTTTCAGAGGTCTACAATATCTCTTCCTAGTGAGAGAGATAAAGGGAGAAAGTACATGTAACTCACACAAGTTTGTAAATAATGAGCTAAATATGGAGAAAAAAAAAAGGAAAACCTTTAGTATTTTGTAAATGACCACTGACATTGTCAAATTCATGGTCATACAGAGGAAAATCAAATTAATGACCTCTATAAGTAGAAGGAAATGACCTGAAGATGAAGCATCTAAAATTCTCCCCAGACCAACCTCCTTGACTAGATAAGGTTTGTGGTTACGTTTAGTTGAAAGAGTGAGTAATCCAACTTCCTTTACAGGAATTTCCTGTAAAGATTATTAGCACTCAACAGTTTCTCAACTGTGGGTTTTGGGTTTTTGGTGTTTTTTTTTCGTTTTGTAAAACTAACTCCCAAAAATGTAACCTTTATGATATAACCTAAAGCTGTTGTTGTGATTAACGTTTTTTGAATTCTGAAAAAGAAAAAAACATCTCTCTAACACCATTTATTTGAAACAATAATTTATTGATACAGACAGGGAAATAAATTTAAACTCTGAAATCACCAAGATTTTCTGGTACCTCTTTATTAAAACAAAGATTCAAAATATAACATATAATTGAGAACCCCATTGTTCCTTTGACAGAACAAATAAAATCACTTAATAAGAACCCTAGGACACTCTGAGGCCACTCTGGTCAGAAAGAGCTTTATCTAGAAAGCAACTTGGTTAAGCTTAGATATCACCCATCCTCAAGAGTCTGATATTCTAACAAAGAGAAGGCTGACTCTTCTGAGCATATGAATGCTCCAGGGCTGCTTCTACACATAACTAGAGGATAACATAAAATACAAAAGAAGACTACATTTGCTTTGGGATGAAGGCAAAATGAGTGTTTCCCTGCGGTGGAAGAGAGAAAAGGGAATTAGCATTTATAACTAGGAATGAACCAAAAAAATATATCTGCCCTGGGTCACGAATCTGCCTAGGATTCCAAGAGGATATGAGGCTTTTTACAGCCCTGTTTCAACACAGGTCATAGGGAGCAGCTGAACGATATTCTGGGCACGTGAAGCTCCAGGCTTACAGAGTCATGTGAGAGCAACACAGTGATAAGAATAAAGGCAGGATAAAGTCATACTAAGTTCACAGACACCGCAAAACACACCACTGGCTGCACACCAGAAGGACAAGATCCAGCCCCAGCCCCCAGAACACAGGCACCAGTCCCCTCCACCAGGAAGCCTACAAAAGCTACTGAACCAACCTCACCCACTGGGTGTCTGTGACAGGGGCAGACACTTAAAATAATGGGAACTCTAAACCTGCAGCCTGGGAAAAGGAGACCCCAAACACAGTAAATTAAACAAAATGACAAGACAGAGAAACATGCAGCAGATGAAGAAGCAAGGTAAAAACCCACCAGACCAAACACATGAAGAGGAAATAGGCAGTCTCCCTGGAAAAGAATTCAGAGTAATGCAAATAAAGATGATCCAAAATCTCAGAAATAGAATGGAGAAAATACAAGAAACATTTAACAAGGACCTAGAAGGACTAAAGAGCAAACAATGGTGAAGAACACAATAAATGAAATGAAAACTTCTCTAGAAGGAATCAATAGCAGAATAATTGAAGCAGAAGAACAGATGAGTGACCTGGAAAATAAAACAGTGGGAATAACTGCTGCAGAACAGAATAAAGAAAAAAGAATGAAAAGAATTGAAGACAGTCCCAGAGACCTCTGGGACAACATGAAATGCACCAACATTCAAATTGTAGGGGTCCCAGAAGAAGAGAAAAAGAAAGGGTCTGAGAAAATATTTGAAAAGATTATAGTCAAAAATTTCCCTAACATGGGAAAGGAAATAGTCAATCAAGTCCAGGAAGTGCAGAGAGTCCCATACAGGATAAATCCAAGGAGAAACACAACAAGACACATATTAATCAAACTATCAAAAATTAAATACAAAGAAAAAAATACTAAAAGCAGCAAGGGAAAAGCAACAAATAACATACAAGGGAATCCTCATAAAGTTAACAGCTGATCTTTCAGCAGAAACTCTGCAAGCCAGAAGGGACTGGCAGGATATATTTAAAGTGATGAAAGGGAAAAACCTACAACAAAGATTACTCTACCCAGCAAGGATCTCATTCAGATTTAACAGAGAAATTAAAAGCTTTAAAGACAAACAAAAGTTAAGAGAATTCAGCACCACCAAACCAGCTTTACAACAAATGCTAAAGGAACTTCTCTAGGCAGGAAACACAAGAGAAAGAAAAGACCTAGAAAAACAAACCCAAGACAATTAAGAAAATGGTAAGAGGAACATACATACCGATACATACCTTAAATGTAAATGGTTAAATGCTCCAACCAAAAGACACAGACTGGTTGAATGGATACAAAAACAAGACCTGTATATATGCTGTCTACAAGAGACCCACTTCAGACCTAGGGGCACATCCAGACTGAAAGTGAGGGAATGGAAAAAGATATTCCATGCACATGGAAATCAAAAGAAAGATGAAGTAGCAATACTCATATCAGACAAAATAGACTTCAAAATAAAGACTATTACAAGAGACAAAGAAGGCCACTACATAATGATAAAAGGATCAATCCAAGAAGAAGATATAACAATTGTAAATATTTATGCACTGAACATAGGAGCACCTCAATACATAAGGCAAATGCTAACAGCCATAAAAGGGGAAATCAACAGTAACACAATAATAGTCGGGGACTTTAACACCCCACTTTCACCAGTGGACAAATCATCCAAAATGAAAACAAATAAGGAAACACAGCTTTAAATGACACATTAGACCAGATGGACTTAATTGGTATTTATAGGATATTTCATCCAAAAACAACAGAATACAGTTTCTTCTCAAGTGCTCATGGAACATTCTCCAGGATAGATCATATCTTGGGTCACAAATCAAGCTGTGGTAAATTTAAGAAAATTGAAATCGTACCAAGTATCTTTTCTGACCACAACGCTATGAGACTAGGTATCAATTACAGGAAAAAAATGTAAAAAATACAAACACATGGAGGCTAAACAATATGCTACTAAATAACCAAGAGATCACTGAAGAAATCAAGGAGGAAATCAAAAAATACCTAGAAACAAATGACAATGAAAACACGACGACCCAAAACCTATGGGATGCAGCAAAAGCAGTTCTAAGAGGGAAGTTTAGAGCAATACAATCCTACCTCAAGAAACAAGAAAAATCTCAAATGAACAATCTAACCTTACACCTAAAGCAACTAGAGAAAGAAGAACAAAAAATACCCAAGGTTAGCAGAAGGAAAGAAATCATAAAGAGCAGGTCAGAAATAAATGAACAAGAAATGAAGGAAACAATAGCAAAGATCAATAAAACTAAAAGCTGGTTCTTTGAGAAGATAAACAAAGTTGAGAAATCATTAGCCAGACTCATCAAGAAAAAAAGGGAGAAGACTCAAATCAACAGAATTAGAAATGAAAAAGAAGTAACAACTAACACTGCAGAAATACAAAGGATCATGAGCGATTACTACAAGCAACTATATGCCAATAAAATGGACAACCTGGAAGAAATGGACAAGTTCTTAGAAAAGCACAACCTACCGAGACTGAACCAGGAAGAAATAGAAAATATAAACAGACCAATCACAAGCACTGAAATTGAAACTGTGATTAAAAATCTTCCAACAAACAAAACCCCAAGACCAGATGGCTTCACAGGTGAATTCTATCAAATATTTAGAGAATAGCTAACACCTAAACTTCTCAAACTCTTCCAAAATATAGCAGAGGGAGGAACACTCCCAAACTCATTCTATGAGGCCACCATCACAACGATACCAAAACCAGACAAAGATGTCACAAAGAAAGAAAACTACAGGCCAATATCACTGATGAACATAGATGCAAAAATCCTCAACAAAATACTAGCAAACAGAATCCAACAGCACATTAAAAGGATCATACATCATGATCAAGTGGGGTTTATCTCAGTAATGCAAGGATTCTTCAATATATGTAAATCAATCAATGTGATACACCATGTTAACAAACTGAAGGATAAAAACCATATGATAATCTCAATAGATGCAGAAAAAGCTTTCAACAAAACTCAACATCTATTTATGATAAAAACTTGCCATTAAGAGGGCATAGAGGGAACCTATCTCAAGATATTAAAGGCCATATATGAGAAACCCATAGCCAACATCATTCTCAATGGTGAAAAACTGAAAACATTTCCTGTATGATCAGGAACAAGACAAGAGTGCCCACTCTCACCACTATTATTCAACATAGTTTTGGCCATGGCAATCAGAGAAGAAAAAGAAATAAAAGGAATCCAAATCAGAAAAGAAGAAGTAAAACTGTCACTGTTTGCAGATGACATGATACTATACATAGAGAATCCTAAAGATGCTACCAGAAAACTAGTAGAGCTAATCAATGAATTTGGTAAAGTAGCAGGATACAAAATTAATGCACAGAAATCTCTAGCATTCCTATACACAATGAAAAATCTGAAAGAGAAATTAAGGAAACACTCCCATTTACCACTGCAACAAAAAGAATAAAATACCTAGGAATAAACCTACCTAAGGAGGCAAAAGATCTATATGAAGAAAACCGTAAGACACTGATGAAAGAAAAGACGATACAAACAGATGGAGAGATATACCATGTTCTTGATTGGAAGAATCAACACTGTGAAAATGACTCTACTACCCAAAGCAATCTACAGATTCAATGCAATCCCTATCAAACTACCAATGGCATTTTTCACAGAACTAGAACAAAAAATTTCACAATTTGTATGGAAACACAAAAGACCCCGAATAGCCAAAGCAATCTTGGGAAAGAAAAACAGAGCTGGAGAAATCAGACTCCCTGACTTCAGACTATACTACAAAACTACAGTAATCAAGACAGTATGGTACAGGTGCAAAAACAGAAACATAGATCAATGGAACAGGATAGAAAGCCCAGAGATAAACCCATGCACATATGGTCACCTTATCTTTGATAAAGGAGGCAAGAATATACAATGGAGAAAAGATAGCCTCTTCAATAAGTGGTGCTGGGAAAACTGCACAGCTACATGTAAAAGAATGAAATTAGAAGACTCCCTAACACCATACACAAAAATAAACTCAAAATGGATTAAAGACTGAAATGTAAGACCAGACACTATCAAACTCTTAGAGGAAAACATAGGCAGAACACTCCATGACATAAATTACAACAAGATCCTTTTTGACCCACCTCCTAGAGAAATGGAAATAAAAACAAAAGTAAACAAATGGGACCTAATGAAACTTAAAAGCTTTTGCACAGCAAAGGAAAACATAAACAAAACAAAAAGACAATCCTCAGAATGGGAGAAAATATTTGCAAATGAAGCAACTGACAAAGGATTAATCTCCAAAATTTACAAGCAGCACATGCAGCTCAATATTCAAAAAACAAACAACCCAATCCAAAACTGGGCAGAAGACCTAAAAAGACATTTCTCCAAGGAAGATATACAGATTGCCAACAAACACATGAAAGGATGCTCAACATCACGAATCATTAGAGAAATGAAAATCAAACCTACAATGAGATATCACCTCAAACCGGTCAGAATGGCCATCATCAAAAAATCTACAAACAATAAATGCTGGGGAGGGTGTGGAGAAAAGGGAACCCTCTTGCACTGTTGGTGGGAATGTAAATTGATACAGCCACCATGGAGAACAGTATGGAGGTTCCTTAAAAAACTAAAGATAGAACTACCATACGACCCAGCAATCCCACTACTGGGCACATACCCTGAGAAAACCATACTTCAAAAAGAGTCATGTACCACAATGTTCACTGAAGCTCTATTTACAATAGCCAGGACATGGAAGCAACCTAAGTGTCCATCAACAGATGAATGGATAAAGAAGATGTGGCACATATATACAATGGAATATTACTCAGCCATAAAATGAAATGAAATGAAATTGTATGCTAAAGTGTACATATGGAATCTAAAAAGAAAATGGTCCTGATGAACCTAGGGGCAGGACAGGAATAAAGACGTAGACGTAGAGAATGCACTTGAGGACACAGGGAGGGGGAAGGGTAAGCCTGCACGAAGTGAGAGAATAGCACTGACTTATATACACTACCAAATGTAAAATAGATAGCTAGTGGGAAGCAGCTGCATAGCACAGGGAAATCAGTTCAGTGCCTTTGTGAGCACCTAGAGGGGTGGGATATGGAGGGTGGGAGGGAGATGCAAGTGGGGGGCATATGGGGATATACATATGCATATAGCTGATTCATTTTGTTATATAGCAGAAACTAACACAACATTGTAAAGCAACTATACTCCATAAAGATGTTTAAAAAAATAAATAAAATCCATGGAAGATGAATGATAAAAAAAAAAGAATAAAGGCAAGAGAGCTGGGAAGAGATGTGGCTAAGATGGAAGGAAAAGGCTAAACGTAAGGGGTTGTCTATGACCGGTATTCAATACCTATTGATTTGAACTGGATTCAAGTGAGTTGGGGTGTGGGAGCTATCCTTCTGAAGCTTCAGAGATCCTGATGCAGACCTTGAAGTTGAGTCTAAAGTTGTTTAGAGAGGTGATTCCTAAAGCCAGTTTGATCACTTTAATCGAGTTTGCAGGAGACAGAATACCCTCCTACAGGCATTGTGGGGATAGTCTCCAAAAATGGCTGCCATCAGTTCCTCTGGTCCTTCACGTGCATTGTTGTGCATGTCGAGAGGTGGAGTCTATTGTTCCTGTTCTTGAATCTAGGTTGAATTTGTGACTTGCTTTGACCAACAAAATGCAGTGGAAGTGCCCATCTGGATCTAGTTTTTTAAAGGTCTTCAGCTTTCTCTTGGAGGCCAGATACAATATTTCTTGTCCAAATGTTCTGAGATCACCTTGCTGTAAGGAAGCTCAAGTAGCTGTAAAAGCTAGTTGTAAAAACATGAGGAGAGAGAGACAGTGAGCTGTCTGGTCATACTCCAGTTGCTCCAACCATCTTAGTCTACACATGTGAGTGAAGAATATATTATATATTCCAGCCCCAGCAGACACCACATGGAGCAGAAAAATGGTCCAATGGAGTCCAATCTAGATTGCAGAATTGTGAGAAATAACAAACTGTCAATGTTTAAGCAACTAAGTTTTGGGGTGATTTGTTAGATAGCAATAAATAACTGAAACATATAATATTACCGTTGGATAAATGAATTCTATTTCACTTGGAGTAAATTGCTGGGAGAAATAAAAATGAATCTATTCTGTGCATTCATGGTTCCAAGCATTTTATATGTGTCTATTATTGTATCAGAAACATGATACAAGGATAAATAAAATACACACGCTCTACACTCAAAGAGTTCGTATTTGGGGGAAAAGGTAAATAATTACAGTGCACAGTAATAAGTTTAATCTAACAAACATTTGCTAACCATCTACTATAGGCAAGATCTCTTTCTGGTAACTGTGAACAGGGTAGAACTGTGAACAGGGTAGAACTTCCTGACTGAATATGAAACATGGGAGAAAGAGAATTAATATAGGTGACCCTCAGTTTCCTGCTTGGAAGAAAATGGTTCTACCATTTTCATCAGGTAGAAAATGGGTTCGTAAAACCAAAACAGAGGTACAGGCTTTGGGAAACTAGGATCAATTCAGTATAAATAGTTGAGTTTTAGATGTTATGTATGTTTCTAGATAAAGTTACCCAAGGTAGAGCTGAATGTGTGATTCTAGAGCTCAGAAAACAGACCACAGATGGGAAGAGGGATTTTTTTCCTCTTTAGGTTTGCTAAAGCAATGGGCAAGGATAATATGCGGCATGAGAAGGAAAGAAGATTACAGAAAGGGACCCTGGAAAATTTTAAGGGAGGGGTGGCATGGAACAGAGAAAGAGAAACCACCAAACAGTATGAAAAGGGAATATGAAAATGGGGCTATGAAAACCAGGAGGGAATCTTTTCACAGATCCAAGGAGGTTTCAGAAGAAAACTGGGGTGACTAGTGTTGACTACAACACAGAAGTCAAGTGAGGTTGAAGAGTTTCCATTAGAGCTGGGGATCCAGAGCCTGCAGACGTCCTGGACTGCAGAGTATGGGAGATATTGCAGCAAATGGACCAGGGATTAATGAGAAAGCAAAGCATAGCCTGCCTTTCTAAGAACCTTGACTTTGAACAAAGTTTTAGATATAATCTGTTGACTTCCTAACAATGAAAGGTGTGATTTACTCCCCAACACCACCACTACCACAAACACATTTTCCCTCCTATCCTGCCTCCAAATATAGTTATACCATAATTTTAGTTAAATAAATGTTGAATATTTACGCCATTGTTACAGGTAAATACTATTTATGGCTGAGCCATATAATGCTATTTGACTACATCTCTTTTCGTATACCAACTTTTGTTGCGCTAGAAGCTAAAAATTATTTTTCTTCATTTGATTAAATTTCTCTATATTTATCATTAACTCATTCCTCAACTTTCCAAGAGGTAAATGACCTCTCAATGCGTTAACCACACTGGGAAATCTGTCTTCTTCCTGAAAACGGTCTATCTGGAACTTGCTCTCAATTGCCATCCTGGGATTTCCATTTACCGTCAGCCTGGAGAAACTTTTTACCACTCTCCTAAGTTGGATCCCTTATTTCTGAGCCTTCTTAGAGGATGTTCTCTTTTTTGGAGAAGCACCTCTTCCAGTAGACCTCAGACACAAGGTACACGGGAAGTAAATATCTTGAGGGCTTACATGTCTGAAAATCTCTATTTTGTCCTCATATTGGAGAATAACTGTTTGAGTATAAGACTGCAGGGAGCACATCACTTTTCCTTCCAAGTTTGGAAGTGATTCTCTGTTTTGCTGGGAAACTGGTAGCCCTTTCAATCTAGAAACTCATGTCCTTCAATTTTGAGATATTTCAATTGCCTTAGTGTATATATGTAAAAACAAATTAGAAGATCACCAAAGAGAAGACACCATTTTAATAGCAAAATAGCCCAAACTTAACATGAAATATCCAAAATCTCTATGAGTAAAACTATAAAACAATCCTGAATGAACCAAATGCATATTTGAACAAGTGGAGAGACATCCTATGTCCTTGGCTAGGAAGACGCAATCTCAAAAATAAGTTGATCCTCCTTATATTAATTTAAAAATTTAATGTGAACTCAATAAAATGTCATCAGTTTTATTTTTCCTGGAGTTAAGCGTACTAATGACAAAGTTCATTTGGAAGAAGAAAACATGCACGAAAAGTCAGGAAATCACTGAAAAATAGGAGCTTTGGGGTGAGGTTAGGGACATAGCCCCTACAAGATATTAAAATATGTTTTAAAGTCTCTGCAACTGAAACAGTGTGGTATTACCACATGAATAGCAAGTGGACCAATAGAATAGACTAGATAGTCCAGAAATAGATCTAATAGGAAATGGAAATTGAGTATAAGTTAGAAGGGGCATCTCAAATCAGTGGGTAAAAGTAAAAACGTAGTATTGTGGTAAATGGGCTGTCATCTGAAAAATGATTCAATGGATTCATTCCTTGCACTGCACACCAGTACAAATTCCAAATGGATTGAAGATTTAAATTTTAAAAATTAATCTATATGAGTATTGGAAATATGGGTGGATTCCTCTATAATCAGGGAATGGGTAAATATCAAAAGCAAAGTTAAAAACACAAGGGACAAAGTGGGAAAGAAAAATATTTGCAACTTACATCACAATGTCTTAGTTCTAATATGTAAAGACCTTTCAACAACAGGGATGAAAAAGATCAACATCGCTACAGTAAAATTGAAAAAAGCTAAGGGGCTAGCGCTCCTTACACTGCTGATGGGAATGGAAAATGATATTACCCCTACGAAAAGGAATATGGCAATATCCAGCAAAATTACATATACATTGCCCTCTGACCCATGTATTCTACATTTGGAATCTATCCCCCAAATAATCTTGAAAAGATGCATGCATAAGGGGACTTCCCTGGTGCTCCAGTGGTTAAGACTCTACGCTTCCATTGCAGGGAGCACAGGTTTGATCACTGGTCAGGGAAATAAGATCCCACGTGCCCGCGGCGTGGCCAAAAAGAAAGAAAGAAAAAAAAGATGCATGCATAAGACAACATAATTCTTTACAACATAATTTGTAATAGCAAAAGACGGGAAACATCTGAGATTGGCTGTATAAACTATAGTATAACCAAGCCACACAATGGTGTACCGCGTAACTGTAAGAATGAGAAACAGCTCCATATACAGTTAGGGAGTGATCTCTGGAATATATTGAGTGGGAAAAGCAAGGTGGGAAAATTGTAGTTAATACACGACGATTTATCTGTAAGACGTGGGGAGATTAGATATGTATGCCTATTTAATTATATTACAAAACGGAAGGGTAAATCAACATCACTTTTAGAAAGGTGTACCTGTGGGGAAGGGGAGAACAAGAAGGGTAGAAGATGGACTTCTCTGCATATACCTTATTTTGCAGACTTGCTCTTAGAAGAATGTAAATATTTTGCATTAGTATAAAACAAAATACAATTTAAGCAGCAATTCCTAAAAAAGCACAATAAAAGAAAAAAATCTAACTGTATACTGAGTCAGCAAAACTACATCAAGAGGAATCATTTCACATGACTTTAGAACACACCGACCTGACTTTACATTCTAATGGGAGGTTCTCAAGGCATAAAACAGTCCCCCCAAAATCTTGAACTGTTTTTAGTCAACAAAATATTGATGGCGTCGTTAGTATGATCATCCTTCTGAGGCTATTGTGTATATTGTGGGATAAAGCAAATGAATAACTAAGTTGCTGCTGGCGGACTCAGTTGGGTGAACAGAAGCAGTTGGGTTTTTTTAGCTCTCAGCAGCTCCACAGCTAGCCTGCAGGACGGTCTGAGCTGACATCTGCAGCAGAATCTTCATGATTCCAGAGATTTCTTCCTGCCTGTAGCAGGATCAGTAGCTCTTGGCAGCCCAGTGTTTTTCTGGGTGACTTTGGACTATATCCTTGGAAGAATAGACTAGAGTCTATTTCTTCCCCTTTCTAAACAATTCTATAACCATTTCTGTTTAAACTAGCCAGGGAGGATTACGTGCATTACATCTAAACCACGGCCTATTCAGAGGTGTTAGCTTTTGCCAAATAAAATTATGTGGAATCTCAACATAAAAATGGGTAAGAGCAGCGCTACTCCTGTTGAAGTACTGATATTTGGAAGGAATGGGAGGTGGGGAGAGGGCTGGGACCAGGCACACATGCGCCCACTGCCCGGGATGGTCGCTAAGGCACCTCTGAAGAGACCTGGGACTCCTGAAACCCAATTTGAAAGTCGATTTTAACATGCCCGCCATGAATGATTAAACTTGCACATCGAGTTGTAGCAATTGTTTAAATGGGGTATCACGTTCCCCGGATGGTATGTGCAACCACAAGGTAGGCTGCAGAGAGATGAAAGCTGGTTTTCGCCTCTCACAGCAAAGTAGGCATTGCTCTCAGCACCCCCAGGCTGGACTCTGCGATCGCTATCAGTGGGGCCCGCAGGTGGGGCTGAAGCACTCGGTGTCCTGCCCACAGCGCACACAGCCCGTTTCCTGTTAGAGTCGTGGCCTGGCCACAACTTCTTGGCTCCTGACCCCGTTTCTCAGAGTGGCTTCTGCTCAGAAAGATGGCTTCCCCCAAACCCCGGCTCTCCTCCCTCAGAGGTGTACTCGTGCCAGGTTGATGAGCTATTTCCTCTGAGTATTTAAAGCTATGATTCAACTCGGTTTTGCCCGTGTCCCCGGTTCAGACAAGCATGTTGATGGCTGCAAGGAGGCGCACCCACTCTGAGCCTTGCTGACACTCCTCCGCAGCCAGCTGGTCAACCACTCAGCATCAACTCAGGATGAGCTCCTAGTACCTCTCAGGGCTCTTAACTCCCCCTACCTCAGCAGATGCCACAGTCACGTGTACACTTCCATCCTGTGGAGGATTTGAGTGCTATTCTCCCTCCATCCTTACCCTAGTAGCCTAGAAGAGCCCTCGTACTCTTTTAACCTCCTGAGAGCCAGTCCTAAGCAGCCCTGCTTCCTCTCTGCAAGACTGTTCTAGACCCTCCTAGTACAAGGTACCTCCCCAGGAAAGTGCCTACAGCCTCCCACAACTTACCTCGTCTCCCTGCAACAGGCAATTCCAGAGAGGAGACGGTACCCCTCTCTGCCCCAGCCTGGTCACACTAGCTAATTGCATACCCAGGTCAAGTCCCTGGACTGACCGTGTCTCAGGTTCCTGGGTTTAGAATATGTGGGTAATAAGGTCTCTCTCTGCTTTACGAGAGTATAACTCGAATTTAATAAATGTTTCCAGCATATAATAGACATACATGGGTTGTTTCTTTATACATCTTAGACAGCTGGTTATTCACTGATTCTCTGAAATGGACTCCACAGTGTAAGGACATTTGAAGTCATAGAAGAGAACGACATTATTCTATCAATAAAAGTTAGGTACTGGTCCTGATTGGAAATGCTTGGCATTTAAATTTTAAAATATGCACATGAGTTAACCGGCACGTGAAGACCTAATATTTGTGCTGGATATTGGGTGGCCTTGTGAGAGGGAATGGAATTCTTCTTTTGCTCCTGGATGTATTTTAAAGAAGGTAGGTACAAAGTAATTTGACATAAGAAAAGATAGATCTAAGCATTCATTTTGAATGACACATATCTCATTTTAAAAGGTGGGAATCTATGTTGAGACTGAGGGATTGAAATTTTTTTTTTTTTTTTTTTTTTGCGGTACGCAGGCCTCTCACCGCTGTGGCCTCTTGCTTTGCGGAGCACAGGCTCCAGATGCGCAGGCCCAGCGGCCATGGCTCATGGGCCCAGCCACTCCGCAGCATGTGGGATCTTCCCGGACTGGGGCACGAACCCGTGTCCCCTGCATCGGCAGGCGGACTCCCAACCACTGTGCCACCAGGGAAGCCCCTGAAATTTTAAACTAAGTGAAAAAGATGTCGAGATTTTTCAAAAATAAAGGCATGAGACCAACGGTTCATTAATGTATTTTAAAGCATATATTTACCGTATACATTTAACACATTTAATACAAAATACATTTAATGTATTTAAATCATACATAATAAAAAAAGAAAAGCAGATCATTCTATTAGAGACTACGATGATAGCAATAAAATTTCTCACTACCATATATTTTCACATATAAATCTTCTTAGTAATTAAATTCCTTTACTTTTTTTAGCCATCCAACTAGCACGCAAAATTTTAAGTGCTACAAAAATTAGACCACTTTCTTCTACTGAAAATCTCACGAAAATCTCATTTTTCTTTGATTTTCAGTAGTATCTACCACAGCTGTTTTATTATTTAAGTTGTCTGATTTTATTTTTTTTTATTTTATATTGGAGTGTAGTGGATTTACAATGTTGTGTTAGTTTCAGGTGTACAGCAAAGTGATTCGCCTGATCCGTGCTTTTTTTAGACCCTTTTCCCATATAGGTTATTACAGAACATTCAGTGGAGTTCCCTGTGCTGTACGGTAGGTCCTTGTTGATTATCTACTTTATATACAGTAGTACCACAGCTGTTTTAAACATTGTCTGCTTTAAATTCTTCTGGAACATTCATGCCACACCCGTGTCTTCTAACCAGCCTTCCAAACTTACCCAGCTCTTTCCTTTCTCCGTAGGGCTGCTATTTACCACTCACTCAGTGATTTTCATGAACAGACCTCTGAGGCCATCAAGGCCCAGTATTAAGGAGACAGATATATGTCTTCCAATGTGAAAAGTTGCAGACGTCCAATGCAGATATGCTGATGTGCTGCTCCTCTATGCTTCTCTGTAAGAATGAATCGCCTCAAGTCAAAACTGCCTTCCTTTCCAGATCTTGCTCTCTTTCCACCGCTAAACAACTGACCTAGGTGATAACTAATAACAATAACAAACGTAGCAATACCAACACTTGTTGAGTGTTAAGTTTGTGTCAAGAACTGTTGTAAGAGCTTCCTTTGTATTTATTCACTTAGTCTCCCTGTACAGTTCTTATAAATTCTAATGTTACAGATGAGGAGACCGCATCACAGATGAGTGAGAAGATTTTCCAGAGATCCCACAGGAAGCGGTAAACCCGGGATTTGAGCTCAAGTGTCTTGGCTGCCATGCTGCCTCCACCCAAAGGGCATTTAAAATCTGTCGTCTTTTAAAAATCAAGCAAGTAACCATCCTTTTTTGGCTGTTGAATAACTCATCTGATCTGGCACCCATCCTGTGTCTAAACCTTTATGCAGAATCAACAAATGTTTTAGACCATTTTTTGGAAAGACCCAGAAAATTATTTGAATTAAAATTTGTGTCTGGCATGAAAGATTAAAAAGTTGTTTTGAGTTCCTTTTAAGAAGTTCCCACAAACAGGTCCAATTAAGCAAGCCCTCTGCAGCATCTTAGTGGGGTTTCAAGAACTGTAGGCCTGCAGCTGTAGCCAGGATACATCAATGCACGTGCTCTGAGGCTGAGGCCCTGTTACAGCAGCTCACACCTCGCTCCCTGCTCTGCTTGCAGCCCTGTAAGTTCTCCCAGACCCCTGCCCTGCACCCTGCATCCCAGGCACTGTCAGAGGTGTTCAGAGGTAGGAAGCTATTGTGGGTTCGTGAAGGCACCATTCCAGTTCCTGTGTCACCTACTGGCTCATAGAGAAATGCCACTTTGTCAACTTAAAATCCTTCAGTTCAATTGTTAGCATTAAAAATCTCTTAAAGACGTGCCCTTATTTTAAGGCATTAGTTATTCTGCATCGTGTGCAGTCTCACAGTTGCTGAATGGGATTGAGCAGAGTGCCTGCATCCAGTTATGGAAGAGGGAGAAACAGGAGACCCATTTCTGTTGAATTCCAGGGTCTTCTGAGAGCCCACGACTATAGCTCAATGTTTAGTCTTATCCCCGGCAACCTAATGACAAGTTTCATCTTCAGACTGTGACTAGGACATTCACAGAGTAAAGTATTTGAATAATGCCCTTCATTATCAACAGGCTCATACACTCAGTCCCCAGAGTGTCAAGAGTTCTTTCTTCTGCTCAGCTTTTCTGAAGATCAGGGCTGCGAGAAAACAGGCAAGACTTCTGCTTCGTCTCTATATGGTTTGACTGCTTTTGCGGGCATCAGATAAAGAAGATTCTTCCAGAACCTTGAGTTATAAGACAGAGATTTATCGGCCTGCCACTTCAGAACTCTGTGGGATTTCAAAAGCTTCAGTGATTGAGGCAAGAATGTGAAGTCACCGACCGGTGTAAATTCAATTAAGATGATTTTAATTTTCCTTTCCACTAGTGCTTCATGGAGTCCACTTTCAAGTTCATACCTGACTTCATTAGACATATAACTTTTACTCAGGACAATTATCAGTCTTCGGCTTTTCTCTATCAATGAATGGATTTCATCAACAACAGCTGAAAATACGAGAAGTGGCAGATTAAGAAAACTGAAAGGGTGGGCATGAGATTAAAATCATTTTGCACAGGGCTTCCCTGGTGGCGCAGTGGTTGAGAGTCCGCCTGCCGATGCAGGGGATGCGGGTTCATGCCCCGGTCCGGGAAGATTCCACGTGCCGCGGAGCGGCTGGTCCCGTGAGCCATGGCCGCTGAGCCTGCGCGTCCGGAGCCTGTGCTCCGCAACGGGACAGGCCACAGCAGTGAGAGGCCCGCGTACCGCAAAAAAAACAACAAAAAAAAATCATTTTGCACAGTCCTATTTTGTATTAACTCAAATTCACTAGTAAGTTTTTCTTTGAGATAAACCATTAATTCTCAACTTTATATGCCTATTAAAAAAGCAATCATCTACACAATGATATAATGAATACCTACTTGGCACTTTCTCTGTGCCATACCTTCTTCTAAATATTTTATGTATATTAACTCATTTAATCATCATAATGACCCTATGAAGAAAGTATTGTGATCACCCCCATTTTACAGATGAAGAAGCCAAAGCAGAGTGGTTCAGTAACTTGCCCAGAGTCACGTGGCTAGTAAATGGCAGAACCAGAATCTGAACCCAAGTGGTCTGGTTCTGGAGTATATGTTCCTAAACATTCCACTATCTTGCCTCTTTACATGGATGGTGGAACATGGTAAAATTTGAATTAAAATTTTTTCTTACAAAATCCTGCCATTATTCTAGACCACAGGTTGATAAATTTTTTCCTGTAAAGGGGCCAGGTGGTAAATATTTTAGCCTTTGTGGGTCATACAGTCTTTGTCACAGCTACTCAACTCTGCTGTTGTAACTCAAAAGCAGCCACAGACCACACATGAACATATGTGTAGAGATGTTTCAATAAGAGTGGCAGGCAGGACCTGACCTGTGGGTGGAAGACTGCCAACCTCTGTTCTAGACCTCTAGCCCTCCTCAGATAGAGTTCTTAGCCAAAACTAATCATATCGAATATACAAACATTCTTTATTTTTATTTAAAAACTAAGAAGAAATCTGTTTTTAAAATGGCTCCTAGAAAAATAATGGAAATGTTGGGTTGGCCCAAAAGTTCTTTTGGCTTTTTCTGTAACATCTTATGGAGAAACCCAAATGAACTTTTGGGCCAACCCCAATATAATAAAATTGATGTAATCGATGTAAAGTCAAGCAGAAATACTTTGTACGTGACAGAATGTCTTCTTAGATACAAAGAGTGATGCACAAAAATATCACAGTGTTGAATGCATCTGACAATTTGGCATATTATTCCTTTTGAGAAGTTATCTATTACTAAAAAGTATTCTCTATTTCTGATTTGTAATATTTTCCCTTCTTAATTTGTAACCCAGGAGGGAAAAAAAAACAAACAAACACAACTGCTTCTTATTTCCTACTCTGTCCTAAATGCCCAGCTTAGAATTTGGCACAAGGATAGTGCTCAGTAAATGTTGGATGAATGAATGAGTGATGGTAACTATGAAGACGTCTGTATTGCATCATCCGTGATGCGTCAGCATCCAACATAATTTGACACCAGATTCCAAATCTCTGGAAGATTTCAAAGCTCTGGAGGACTTTCAGAGAAAACATGGAAATGTTACTAAATTTCTTTGATTTTGACTGTAATATACTTCAATATATGTGTTATAGCCATTTGTATTCACATATTAATTAAAAAATAAAATTTCACAACTGAATTATTCTAGGAATCACCAATCTCCTTTTATTCATCCTTTGCCATCAGTCCTAATTTCTACTTCAATTTTCTCACCAATGTTAACGCGATAAAGAAGAAACATTTTCTGGTAAGAGTTAACCTGTTTTATAGTCCAAAGGATCACATATTAAATTAAGAACTGGTTCTGCTGTACAAAATATCATGAAAAGAGGTGTTCTTACTGTGGGGTATTTCTAGATAAATGCCTCATGACAATGATTATGGACCTGCTTCTGAGAATGGAATGCCCACTTCCTTTCTCCAAAGACTCAGAGAACTGTGAAGCCAAGTGAAGAGATCAGGTCCCCAAGAGGCCATTTTTGGAAACAGTGCAATCTTCTCATCTTCTCACTACCGCTTGTATTGATTTAGCTGATTATTTCTGGTTTAGAGGACTACTTCATTTGTTTGTTTTTAAGCAAGCAGAATAGCCTTCTGTAAGGCTAAGCTCTTTATCTTCTAAAAGCAAAGATGAAGTTAAAGATGAAAACTCCACTAGTTTTCTATCTGATATTTCCTTTCTTACCTCTTCCAGGCACCACATCCCGTTCAAATATGCATAACTTATACCCAAAATGCTTCTCCAACACCCTGGGCAAAATCTCCACAGCAAAGGTGTGCTCCTCTCCGTTCTCGGGCCGACATTCTTTTAGGTAAGACACAAAAGCATCGTACGTTTTCCCATCTAGGAGATAAGGTTGACTCTTTTAATTAGTGTGAAAATAAGGGTTTACTTAAGTACAAATTTGAGCGAAAGTTCTGAAAAATGGGAACAGAATCATTAAAAAAGAAGAGTTAAATATAGCATCCTCACCTCTAAATGCATCGAACAGTGTGCGTTAAATATGTGCAGTTCTTTGTATATTGATCGTACCTCAATGAAGCTCTTAAATAAAAGTAATATATTTTTCATAGAAAACAAATAATTCTATAACTTAATGACAAATTTAGCTCAAAGCAAAGTGAATTAACTTCATTATTTTTATATTAGTAAATTAGAAGTTGTAAATGTGAATAATAAATCTATAAAAACTCAAAGGAAAAATATGAAAATTATTTTATGACTTTGAGGGGTTCAAGACTTCATGGGAGAGGTAACTGTAGCTATGATGGAAACAGCAAGAGAACTAGAATTAGAAGTGGAGCCTGAAGATGTGACTTAATTGCACGATGAAACTTTCAACGGATGAGCAAAGAAAATGTTTTCCTGAGATGGAATCTACTCCTGGTGAAGATACAGTGAAGAGTGTTGACCTGACAACAAAGGACTCAGAATATTACATAAAGTTAGTTGATAAAGCAGCAGCAGGGTTTGAGAGGACTGACTCCAGTTTTGGAAGAAGGTCTACCATGGGAAAAATGCTATCAAACAGCAAACCATGCTACAGAGAAATCATTTGTGAAAGGAAGAGGCAATCAATGCAGCAAATTTCACTGTTGTCTTACTTTTAAAAATTCCCACAGCCACTCCCACCTTCAGAGGCCACCACCCTGATCAGTCAGCAGCCATCAACATCGAGGCCAGACCCTCGAAAAAAGACCCAACAAAAAGATTATGACTTCCTGAAGGTTCAAATAATGTCTAGCATTTTTAGCAACAAAGTATTTTTAAGTTATGGTATATACATTGTTTTTTAGGCATAATCCTATTTTACACTTGATACACTACCCTATGGCGTAAACATATTTTTTATATGCGCTGGGAAACCAAAAAATTCGTGTTACTGACTTTATTGCGATATTAGCTTTACGCAGTGGTCTGAAACTGAACCCGCAGTATCTACAAGGTATGCCTGCACATTAAAAAGTCTTCCATGTAGCACACCACTATCAAGAAAGTCAAAAGCACACCACTATCAACAACCTGGGAATAACATTTGCATTTTATATTATAGACAATAGGCTAACTCCCTAAAATGTAAATAGCTACTAAAAATAAGCACGCAAAAAAAAAAAAAAGTCAACAACCCAGTAGAAGCATGGGCAAAGAATATGAATGGGTACTTTGAGAAAAAGGAAATACAAATGGGTCTTAAACACATGAGAAGTTGCTCATACTTTTGCACAGTAAGCAAAACGCAAGTGAAAACTACACTTCGATAACCCCTCAGATTTTATCTATCAGATTGGAAAATATCCAAAAGGTTGTGGGTAAGGCTATGAGAACAAAATGTACTCCTGTCCTCTGAAGGTGGTAGGCAGTAGAGAAATATGGAGCGCAAATTGGTAATATCAATCAAAATAACAACTATATCCACCTCTGCACTTCTAGTAATTCCACTTTAGGGAATTTTTCCTTCAGTTACACTGCACACATGTGAAACAATAACTGGACAAAAGTTATCCACCACGTCATTTCTGCAGTAACAAAAGGTCTTAAGCAACCCAAATGTCCATCACACGGTGACTAAATAAACAATAATACTTCCACAGAAATAAAACACTGTGCAACCCTAAAAAATGAGAGATTTTATAAACTAATATGGAAGGGTATCCAAGGTATAGTACAGCAAAGTTCAGAATAGGGCACATAGCATGCCAAGATTTGTCTTTTAAACAGGAGTGAAATAAGATTCTCTATTCATATTCATTTGGATATACTATCAATGTGGGATGGGGTGGGAAACAGGCACGGGACAAGTATACATGTATAATTTCTAAGACTTTTGGTGTTTGAACTACGTATGTCCTACACACACACACACACACACACACACACACACACACACACACGAAAACAAAAGCAAGTGCAATGGATTAGATTTATTTTTTAAAATTTGGTAGCTATTTTGAATCTTGAGGACTTCTAGTCACCTGCAAAAATAGAGAAACTGAGACAGTCACCAGATAGAAGCTGGAGTAGATGAAAAGTGGCAGATCTAGGGGACTGGAACTCAGGTCATTTGGTGTGCACTTCAAGGTTCTTACAAGTACATCATGCAGCCTCCTTTGCCAGGTTAAAATAACGAACCATAATACAATTTTTTTTTTTTTTTTTTGGCCTTGCCGCGTGGCACATGGGATCTTTGTTCCCTGACCAGGGATTGAACCCGTGCCCCTGCACTGGAAGCACAAGAGTCTTAAGCACTGGACAGCCAGGGCATTCCCAATTCAATTCAATTTAAATGACCTTTATTGAGTGTGAACTTTGTAAAGGCACCAGATGGCGTGTGAGCAATGACATTCAGACACACAGTCCCTGGGCCTAACCATCTCACAGGGCATTTAGAAGGACACGACACACATGCATGAAACAATTAGAGAACAACTTTTGGCAACAGATAAGTAAGCACAAGAAAAAGTGGCCCAGACAGCATTCGTAACGGACGCTTCGTTCAGATCAATTTTTCTTATGGAAAACTTCTACCGCCAATATGTCTACAACATAATCAAAATGAGGTGAAGATTAATGTTTATTCATATAGCTTCTTAATAAAACTGTAAAATAAGAAATCCCAGCATGACGACATTCATTACCTGTTAAGGTTTCATCTCTTCCCAAGAAATGTCTATAAAATAGAACCAAGTCAACTCTGTAAATGGCACCCACGGTCACTAGGCACACAATGACCACTGAGATCAAAACAGCTACAATCATTCCTCTAGTGAAGATGTGGCCGGGGATGTCAACTGGGTCTTCTAGAAAGAAAAAGAAAATGGGAAAAACTAGAGAAATTTCACCAGCATCTTTCGCCATCACTCTGTGGTGGTCAGCTTTTACCTTTAACACAAATCTACTTGTCTACCCAACACATTCCATTGAGTTACTCTGCAGTCCTGCCTTTAGTCTCCAGTGGTGACTTCTGTGCTCCATAAAAATGTGTACAAGGGTATTCAGAGACGTGAACTGAAAGCACTACGATGTAGTCTGTCCACACTTTTGGAAGTTGGATCTCTAGGATGATAAGACACTAGGATGAGATTCAGAGGGACCCACACCGAAACCTCAGCTAGCGGCTTGGGAACATATATGGAGGCGCAAAACCTTGAGAGAGCAAGCACTGAGCAGAGTCTGTGTGGGCTCCAGCCTGGCTCCACCATCTACTTTGTATCCTAGGGAAAGTCACTGATGCCCTAACTCTTAGAATTTCATCTGTACACATAATACAGCTATCAAGCTAGTAATATTTTCTCCTTCACTTACAGGGTTGCTGTTTTGGAGGAGGGTTAAACATTACACATAAGTAGTTGACACAGTGCCTGGCACTCAGCTCTGAGAATTTTTGTATATTTTTATATGAAAGTGTCCTTTGAGAAAAAGATTACGTTTCCTAGATTGATTCAGTTTATGCTCATTGTGGACAACATGAGATAACACAGAGGAGTATAAAGGATAGAATAATTGTTTAATAACCATCCCACAGTGTGGCAACAGCCACCGCCAACAGGCTAGTACATTTCCTTCCAGGTTTTGTTTTTTCCCTGAAAACATTTACTTAGTTGGAACCATCTGGTGATCACTCTTTATTTCGTAACATTATATTAGGAGCATTTCTCTAGGTCTTTAAAATTATAATTCATACTATCTCAGTATTTAGATTGACTGCAATTTTTCATAAATATACAGAATGCTGCAATGAACACAGGCATAAACCCTTATCTATGTTTCTGATTATTTTCCTAGAGTAGATTCTAATGGAGGTGGGGTTTCTAGGTCAAAAAGAGTAAGCATACATAAAACTCTTGCCATCGTGACACAATTTTAGGGATTATCTTTCCAGTAAAATTAATTATTAGGATGTAAGTAAGCAATCATCGTTGCTTAGTAAGTGAACTCTGAATAAAGCCAGCCCCTGGGGTTCCTGCATCTCTGAAAGGCTTACGTATCTATGACTGTGCCGCACAAATACACACACTCTCACGTTGGCCCACACACTCCTCCAGGGATAATGGTGGAGTCAAAGACCCTATTCCCCACACAACATTTGTGAGCCCAGCAGAAGGAAAAAATGATCAGGGTAGAAACACCTATGGCAGAGATAGCACAGCCATGCATCGATCTAGGACAGTTTACAGAACTACTTCTGAGCAGCTCCTGAGTCTGTGGCCCTCGGTTGGACTGTTTTGGTGGATGATGCCCTCCATCAGGCGGGCACTGAAAAACTCTGAGTCCAGTGATCAGAGCCATCAACTAACTGTCCACTTGCCAAGTCCAGGGACTATCCCAAGAGAGGGAAGCCTAAGTTAGTCTTTGTTGAACGAAAGACCACACCCAAGGGCCCCTGTGCCCAGGGCCCAGCTAAGGTAGGGTGGAGGCGGCAATTACTCCTGGACCACTGGCCTCATCCTACACCGAGCAGCAAACTTTCCTCCTGTTGTTCAGAGTGTGCTAGAGCTGCCCAGGCCACCCACCCTGTGACTCACCCACCAGCATCTCCAACCCTGAGCTCTACCTACCTCCCTGCTCTGGGCCCCTGGTTGCTACACAGGATTGGAATATGTTTGAGAGCAAAAGAATATGCTTGAGGTTTTCATTCTCTGCTTGGAATCAGGGCACAGGGGATTGCAGCAAGGGCTGAGCACCAGCTCTGCCACTGAACGCCTGTGACACAGGGCAAACCCTTCACCTCTCAGGAGCTTGGTTCCTGGTGTGTAAGATGAGGAAGTGATGAGCGACGACAGGTCTCTCAGCTGCTACATTCTAGATTTCCACAAACTGCCAAAGATAAAATTTCTCACACCTTTTTTCAATAAGATGAAGCTTTTGGTGTCTATGCCTCCCTCGCTGGCTGCAGTGCAATTATATGAAAAGTTTAGATTGTTTTCATTAACAGTCTCAATTCTCAGTATTTTTGAAGCAAGCCGTTTGCCTTCTGAAGTCCTGTAAGAGAGGAAAATGGTTTAGCAATAGGCTTTGTGTCATTGCCAACACGTTACCCATGAAAGAGGAATTTGTATGTGCAAATACATCTGCACAAAGACACGGCTCTGTGGACTCCAGGGAATAGTCCCCTCCTGGTGGGTTCTCTTCAAGTGTGAGCCTCCTGCTCCCCGGGGGTCTCAGCCCTCCTGAGACCATCTGGGGACGGCGCTGTAAACTGCCTAAAATTAAAATGCCTGGGAGGTAACGATGCTCAGTTGAAAACACAAGAAAATATTCTCTCTCTCAATTACAGGCACACTTCATTTTACTGAGTTTTGCTTTATTATGCTTCGCAGATACTGCACTTTTTACAAACTGAATGTGTGTGGCAACAGGGTATCACGCAAGTCTTTTGGTGCCATTTTCCCAACAGCATTTGCTCACTTTATGTTTCTGTGTCACATTTTGGTAATTCTCAAACTTTCACATTTTTTCATTAATATTATATTTGTTAAGGGGATCTGTGATCAGTGATCTTTGATGTGACTATCATAATGGTTGGACATTTATTTTAGCAATAAAGTATTTTTAATTAAGGTATGTACATCATCTTTTAAGATGCAATGCTATTGTAAACATAACTTTTATATGCATTGGGAAATCAGAACATTCACGTGACTTGCTTTATTGTGATATTTGCTTTACTGTGGTGGTCTGGAACTGAGCCCTCAATATCTCCCAGGTGTGTCTGCGTTTTCCCCCGTTCCTCCTGCCCTGACTACTCAGCATTCCTCCCACTGTGAAGTCTCCACCAGCTGTGACAATGCCGCGGATCGTTAATACAGACGCAGATTCATATCAAGTTTGTCCTAGCAGTCCTAACGACCACTCTTCTTTTGTTCAGCATTTAAAATAAATTAAAACCACTATTCTCAGACACCCCCAAGCACATGAGAAATGCCAATTAAGCTGCTCAGTGAGTGTCAGAAAATGACCGGAGGCCACCAGGAGCGGCCAGCTCTCTTTCTCTACTAAAAGGACTCAAGCCACCCTGTCCCTGATGCAGGGCACATGCTCTTGGCATCTGCCTCCCACTAGTGGCAGGCTCTGAAGGTACGCGGTCAGCCAGCACTCCCAGGTGTAGTCGCTCACCCGCCAGGCCGCCCCCGCAGCTGGGATGTGGTACCCACTGTAGCCTCTAACTGTCTCAAATGCATTTTAGAAGAGAAGTCATAAATCTGTACAGAAGTCACCCACCCAGAAATATCAACCATCTAACATCAATGTAAAATCCACAAAGAAAGCACCAAAAAAACCCACTGAGAAGCCAAAATAGATGACATAAGTTCATGCACCCAGTATAAAGAAAGATTTAGCCTCGCTTAAGCCCTCAGTTTAGCTGAAGCTCCATTTCTAATAAGCTTGGTCAATTGGTCTTCTATGCCTCCAGAGATTAACAATGGATCATGAGAAGGAGGAAATGCAGGAATCTGGTGGGGAACAGACACTGAGGACAAGATGAAGTGGCAGGATAGCCACGCAATCCAGCTGAGCCAACACTCAATGAGCACTAATCACACACCCGGTTCTGGGCGAGGGTATAAAAAAAACCTCACAAGTGCAGCTAAGGTGACAGACACCTTAGGACCACTACTCACTAGAACCTGAGTGTATAGTTACCTTAATAATGACAGTAATGACCCAAAGCCATTCAGAAACATTGTAATGGCCATAGGCTTAGCATGTTTTGTTTTAATAAGTATAATCGTTCCTTAATATAGGCTATTTAAACTAGACGGCATTTGGAAATTTTTGCACCAACTCTGCCTCCTAGATATTTATATCTAACCATTGCCCTGTGTGCGTTTTCTAGCTGTTCCTAGTGTGTTTCTAGTTTCCATTAATGGACTCTGACAGGAGAGTGCTGCCATAATTATGATCAGTGGCAATGGACCAACAACGATGTCACAGGGCAGGAGGCCAGTCATTTAAATTAGTATTTTCTTGGGTCATCACTTGCATCTGACAATCTTTGGGGACCCTTCTGGACTCGAGAAAATTCCTCACTTCTCACCTTTAAGAAAGATAATCCCTGTAAGGAATGTTCTAAAAAGAAGCTCTGAACTATCTCTAAAGAGCAGGAAGCAGTGTCTGTGCCAGCATATCTCACGCCCAGCAAAGAAATCCACCCACCCCACTCCTCCTGCCACACACACAAAGCTGTCTTCGGAGGGCTATTTCTCTCTTTGTGATTTCTGGTAATTCTCAAGTATCTTATAATGAATTATTTTCAACAATCAGAACAAAGAAAGCTGTGTGTGTAAGCCAAGTACAGGGCATAGATCTGGACAGGTAGTCACAGATGGATGGCCTGCCTGTGTCCAGGGCTGCCCCCAGGGTCCTCAGGGAAAGGTACTGATGACGTGCTTTGTCACCTATGGATACCCATCAGGCCCCACGGTGACACGTGGGCAACACAACTAGGCACGCCTACTGCACACAAGGGGCCTGGCATAACTTGTACATGTCCCAGGCTCCTGACCTGGTCTTTTCTCTGGTACACTAGTAAAAACAAAGCATTTAACACAATTTTCAAAATTCAAATGACAGTGGCCTAGGTAATCGCTCTTTTATAAGATGCTTAGGTAAAGTCCCCACCCCCATCAGATCCTGACTGACCAAAAGCTACTTCTGTAAGGCGATGCTAAAAAGCCTCATTGACCTTCTTTTTCTTTCTTTTTTTTTTTTTTTTTGGCGGTACGTGGGCCTCTCACCATTGTGGCCTCTCCCGTTGCGGAGCACAGGCTCCAGACGCGCAGTCTCAGCGGCCATGGCTCACGGGCCCAGCCGCTCCGCGGCATGTGGGATCTTCCCGGACCAGGGCACGAACCCGTGTCCCCTGCATCGGCAGGCGGACTCCCAACCACTGCGCCACCAGGGAAGCCCTGACCTTCTTTTTCTAATTTAGGTCTCAGCAATAAATTTCTGCATAATGCGTCAGCCTAGAGTATGCAAATTATAAAATATGTAAGTTATAAGTTAAACTCATCTCAAGCATCCTGTCAGCCATTCAGGAGTCTGGTGTTTTTATCTCATATATATATGATACTATATGATTTTTGTATATCATGATATGTATTATATATATCACATATTCATACCTAATTCTTGTCCCTTCCTCTTCGTGTACATTAGGATCCTTTCCACTTTTTTTCCAGATGTTCCAGTAAATCACATCCTTTTCATTCAGCAAGGCAGAGCAGTTGAGCTGTACATCTTTTCCTAGGTAAAAGTTGACAACCGATGTTCAGATTTTAGAAACTCAGGTTTCTCAAAGGTTGAAGTTAATACAGCCAATGTATATTAACCTAATATACAACGATAATATAGAGCAGCATCTAAGGAAAAAATGCCTTGTTTTGCAGTTAAAAAAAATTATAGATCAGAGAAATTAGGTTGCAACTACAAGTCATCACCAAACTATGAACTGGCTTCTCTTCAAATGTTTATGTCTAAATCAATTATTAAAACTTAGGATGGCCAGTGGACTTTCTTTTCAACCTATAGTCTAATAGGTAGTGTCAGGCCTACATACCCACTGCAACTTCTGGAAAAACAAAATGGATACAAAACAACAAAAAAAATTAAATTAGCTAAAAATTAAAGACATCAAAGTGCAGGGAAAACAAAGAGAAACAGATGAACTGAAACTACAGTCAGGAATAAAGTCCTTCCAGGGTGAGCTGAGATAGCCACCATTTTATTCCTTGAAGGAATTTGCTTTGGTTTGTACAAAATAGAGGGAATCTCATGGAGAAAAGAGAGTCCAGTGGAGATGCTGACAGCCACATGGGCTCACAGGATTATTGCTAAGGGCTTGGGCAGCATAGGAGGCTGGAAAGGCCTAATGATTTCTCCTGCAGTCTCATGGTACTTAGCAGAGTAAGTCCCACTGGAGGACAACACACACGTGACTGGAGTCTCCCCCCAGCCATAAGAGATGAAAAGCAGGTTAAATCCAACAAACCTGCATCCTAGCTACTGCTCAGCTCAATTCCTGACTGGACTGAGATGATCAAACCCTCACATTATCTGCCTAACAAAGAAAAGGCAAACACTCTTAGGGAAAAGTAATACAAACTTCATTCACCTTAGTTGTTTTACATACAGAAATATCAACAACAACAAAGAGAGGCATACAAAGGGCAAAAAAAGGGGACAATAATCAATAGAAAAAATAGGTAATAGAAGTCGACCCAAAGATGATCCAAATGCCTGACTTGGCAGATAAAGAGTATGAAATAACTAATATAAATAGGTTAAAGAAAACAGAGGAAAAGATGGACAGGTAGATGAAAAGATGGATGTTTTCAACAAAGAAGAGTAACCTATTTTAAAAGAATCAAATGAGCAACTGATAACTGAAAAAAACATGAATTTAAGGACTCAATGGTTTTAACAGAGTCTGAGCATAAAAGAAGTCAGGATTGCTAAGGCTGAATACAGGTCAAGATCAAAACTAAAGTACAGAAGGGAAAAAAATAAAAATAACAGAACAAGAGCATAATACGTGTAATTGGAGGCCCAGAAGGAGAGAAGAAAGGGGCAGAAGAAATATTCAGACATAATGGCAGAGGATTTCTCCCAAATTAATTAAATACAACCTTTGCAGACTCAAGAAGCTCAGAGGAACCCAAAGCAGGATAAATGCAAAGAACACCACACCCGGATGCATCAAAATCAAAGAGAAAGAGAAAATTCTGAAAGCAGCCAGAAGAAGAAGACACATCAAAGTACCAACAATGACACTAAAGGCCAGTCTTTCAGCAGAAACTATGGAAACCAGTGAACAACAGAAGGGCATCTTTAAAATGCAGGAAAAAACTGCCAACCTAGAATTATTGAAATTATTGAAAAAAATCTCCAAAATTGGAGGCAAATAGAGATATTTTCAAGTAAATAATAGCCAAAAGGATTTATTGCCAGCATAACCACACTATAAGAAATACCAAAGGAAATTTTTCACTCTCAAAGAAAAATTATCCCAGATGAAAGCAAGGACATACATTAAGAAATGAACAGTGCAATAAAGGACAGGCATTTGGGTAAATACAAAATAATTTCTGTGTTTCAAGGAATAATAATGCCAAATTATTGTGAGTTTTATAACATATGCAGGAGAGAAATACATAAATAGTAGCTTAAAGTGAGATAAGAGGATGAATGAAATTAACTGTTGTGAGGTTCTCACGTGTCTGTGAAATTGTCAACGTACTAAGATGTGCATTTGCCTTATTGTAGTAAGAGGATATATATTGTAATCTCTAGGAGAACTACTAATGAAGAATACAAAATGGCATAACTAAGAGGAAAACAAAACAGATTAAATAAAAAAATATTAATCTGAAAGGAAAGGAGAATAAAAGGAAGAAATAAGACATAGGACAACTGGTAAACAGCAACATGAGAGGTCTCAAACCGACTGTATTAGTAAGTCATTAAACGTAAATGTACTAAACACCATACAGACTGGATTTCAGCAAAGATCCAAATATATGCAGTTTATGGGAGACATATTTTGTGTATAAAGACAATGAAATGCTAAAAGTGAAAGGATGTGAAAAAAAAACATGCCAGTCCCAAACAAAGGAAAACTGGTGTGTCTATCTAACATGAGAGAGAGTAGGGATTGGAAAAAGATAGTATGATAGATAAAGAGAGAAATTTCATAATGTCAAAGTGTCAATTCAAGAGGCATCAAGTTGAATGTGCCCATAAGATAACCTCAACATACATAAAGCAAAAATAGACGGAACTAAAGGATATGTAGACAACTTGACCATCATAGCTGGAGATATTAACATCTCTCTTGGCAATTAGTAAGGATATTGATGATTTGAAGAGTACCATTAACCAACTTCACCTAATTGATATTTATAGAAGGACTAAACGAAAATCTGCAGAATACACATTTGTTTCAAATGCACTTAGAACATTTTGGTCCAAGTAAGTTACTACAAATTTTAAGATTTAAATGATACAATGTATACTCTTGGACCATAATGGAACTAAACTGGACATCAATAACAGAAAAATAACTGGAAAATCCTCCATATATTTGGAAATTAAGAAACATTAAGTAATCCATAGATGAAAGAAATATCACAAGGAAAAATTTTTTAAATAGTTAAAACTTTGAACTGAATAGTTATGAAAATATGGCATATCAACATTGTTGGAAACAGCTAACCAGTGATTAGAGGGAAATGTAGAACTTAAAATACACATACTACAGGAGAGGAGAATTTAAATTAATTCTCTAACTCTCCATGTGTACAAAGGAAAAATGAGGTGCAAATTAAGCCTAAAATGAGAAGAAAAAATAATAAAGTTCAGAAATCAATAAAACTAGAAACCAGGCAAGCCACAAACACAAATGGCAAAGTATCTGAGCTCCACTGGGCATATGTGGTCATTTATACATGACTGTGGCCATCTGTAGTCAAAGGGTGTGTGCTTTGGAAACAATCAACAGGATCAAATGACAATCAACAACAAACAAACAATGTAAGAAACATGAATCCCAGCTCTGCCCCTTTCCTGGGGTTTAACTTCAGACAAATTACTTAACCTTTCTGAGCTTTGGTCATTTAATCCGAAACTTAAATGGGAACAATACCCCTCAGAGTTGCTTTGAGGATTTAATACAATAACATATTTCAGTTACCTAATCCAATACTCAGTTTAGCATACGTGAATTTATTCTTCTCCTTCCTTCCTTTCTCCTTTGAAAGAAATTACTCAACTGGACATATCAATTCGTCAAGACCTGTCTAAACAAACCCTAAATGTAGAGTCGAGTCCATTGATTCAAAGTGAACCCCTTAATCAAATATTCAAACCACACAATAAGTTTGAATCATTTCTCTAGAGTATTCTCATTGAGTTTGCATATTTAAAAATGATCATAGATACTATTAGAGAAAAGCCACATACAAAGTGACTAAAACCACAGGTCTGCAAACCACAGGCACTTCCATAATCTTTTGAACAGACTGTTAACTGTCATTATTACTAAAAAGGGCAACATTCAAACAATGACAAGGTTTTCCTGCTTTTTCAATATTCTTCAGTAAACATGGTATGTGTTGTGAAAACAATGTTGATCAATAAGGAACCAGATTTAGCCTTGGAAGACTATTATGACCCCCATTCACAAATCCAAAATATAGGTATGTCAAAATATACCTAATTCCACTTTAACATGCGTAAGCTTTGGTCCAAGAAGAGCTGGAATTATATTACTGTTGTCTGAAAGTGAAAAAAGAAAAGAAAAATGCATTAGTGTTACAAGGAGTTTTGCTAAGACAGACGTTTGTTGTAATACACTTATTATTCCGGGTAACCAAGATTCTAACAGTCATCATTATACATTTATTATTTAATGTATTTTCATCAAATAAGGGTTGCAGGGAATACTGGTTGTTGTTTCACTTTCCATCAACTCAAAGCTCACCTCACTGGAGAAAGCACACTGAATTTGGTCTCCCCTCAATTCCAGCCTCTGCCTTCTGCCACTTCAGATAAAAGCCAGAAGAAGAAGCTCATCCAGGGAGACAATGAAACTTTTAGGACTTAGAAGATGCAAAGTCACTGGGATATGTCTTTCTGCTCTGCCTTTCCTCCTTCCATCTGCTCTCAACTCCTCAAGATAGATTTATTGGGTGCAAGGTCAAGACTCAGGTAGGGTAGGCAAAGCACTTACTCTCAGAAGCCTCCTGAGACCCTCCCCTGGCAGGACAGTGAGAGGAGTGCCCCTGGATGCCTCACTTGCCTCACCTTAGTCCCAGTCCTGCTGGGGTGTCCACCCCCTGTAAACTCAGTTCTACTTCTGTTCCTTAGTGACCTCTGACCCAGACTGGAGGTACACAGATATGCTCTACCTCAGCCCCATTGAGTAACACTTAGGAAGGAAGCAATCCCCCAGCAACCTCCCACTGAGGACTACCCCACAACCTAGGATGCTAATAACTGCAGAACACGGACAGCCCCGTGGTCCCGCATTCACATGGCTATGTAGTCCAGTCCCTGCTGCTCCCATTATCAGCATCGGCAGCTTTCTTCATGACCTGGACTCCCCCTTCTAAGTGCTTCCGGTGCTTCTGGGGCATTTACAAGTAACGTCCAGTGCCTCCCTCATGGGGGCTCCCAGGCGCCCAGCAGATGTGCTTGCTCACGAGGACTAAAGGGGGCTCAGGTACTCTCCTGCAGCACCCACGCCCTCCTAGGCTCTCCCAGGAAGCACGTGCTACAGAGTGAAGAGCAAAGAAGGGAAAGGAGAAGTAATGTGGGCAAGGATACAGAAAGAAACTAGCGTAGCAAAACCCCAGGGTAAAGGACTTCCCTGGAGGTCCAGTGGTTAATAAGACTCCGTGCTTCCACTGCAGGGGGCACGGGTTCAATCCCTGGTCGGGGAAGTAAGATCCCGCAAGCTGTGCAGTGCAGCCAAAAATAAATAGATAAATAAAAATTTAAAATAAAATAGTTAAAATATGGTGATCTTCAACCATCTTTGTAATGAGCTGAGAGGTAGATCATAGATAATTAAAAACAAAAAACAAAAAACCCAGGGTAAGAATCTCTTCTGGAATTCAGACTCCGGGCAAGACTAGAATTCACGTCGGCAGGAAGAGCTGGAGGAGCCGCTGCCAGACAAGGAGCTGACCCTCAGGTCTGAGCACAGAGGAACAGAGGTTGCTTCAAGCACGCAGGGGCAGGAGGTGGTTTTGAGTATTGGAGAAAATTGCTACTGATTATTTTTCTCTTCATCGATCTCCTTTTCTCAGGAATTTGGTGGGAGTCCCGGGAAGAGGAGGTGTAAAGGACATCTTTATGGAAGGACATCTTTGAGAAAGGATGCCATCTACTAGAACTCAAAGCAGATCATGGAGAACCCAGAGCAGTACTGGGTTTGTAAAACTGGTGTAAAGTGAAGGGTACAATCCTACTGAAGGTAACAGAAGGAAGGGAACACTTCAGTGTGTGCCCCTGGCATGGCTAGTCTACCTCTGAAGTTACTATCCCTGGAACAAAATGGCACAGAGACGGTCAGCTGCAGGAGGAGAGACATCAGCAGATCAGCCAGAGAGTGAGATGAAGACAAAAGGCAGAGGCCAGGTGGGCTGAGTGGCCTGTGATCCACAGCAGTGATGCTCCCCACGTGACAGTGCAGAGATCTACATCCGTGACCACAGGTGAGCACAGACAAGGTAGGCGCTCAGTCCCGCTGCCCTCAGCAGAGGCCATGATACCTCCTGATCATCAGCTTTAACTCTAAGCTCCACATTTTAGAAGAATGGTGGCAAACTTCACCAAATCCAAAGGAAAAGGGCCAGGATGGTGAAGAGTCCTGACTTCCTGTTGAATGAGGCACGACTGAAGAAACGGTTCCTATCTCAGTACAGAGCGACCTTGGAGATATTGTGGGTTCTGTCCAGACCACCACAATAAAATGAATGTGACAACAAAGCGAGTCATACAACTCTTGGTTTCCCAGCACATATAAAAGTTATGTTTACACTGTACTACAGTCTATTAAGTGTGCAATAGCATTATGTCTAAAAAACAATGTACATATTTTAATTTAAAAATAATGCTGTTGGAAAAATGGCGCTGATACACTGGCTCAATGCTGGGTTTCCGCAAACCTTCAATTTGCAAAAAAAAAAAAAAAAATGCAGTATCTGCAAAACGCAATAAAATGAGGTATGCCTGTAATTCACTCAACAGACATGTAATGAGCACATGTACAAAGGTCCAGCCGTAAGTACAGGGGAGACCAACATGAGGAATAGAACACAGGTTAATCCCTTCTTTCCAGGAGCTCTCATTCTAGTGACAGAAACAGACATGTCATCTGATCCTGACAGCAACCAGAAATAAGAACAAGAGGCCGTGGGAGCACGGAGGAGGACGGACACTTAGCTGAGTCCTGAAAGACACAGGTGGCGTTCTCCAAGAAGACGAGGAAAACAAGATGGGTGGTTAAGACAGAAGAATAGCACGTGGGGCAGTGTGGGGATATGGGAGTGAGGAGATGGGAGACGGTAATATTAAGATGGTAATAACAGAGCTTTCCATGTCCCTGGCACCACTATCAAGGCTCTACAACCTCACTCACTCGGTCCTCAAGGCAACCCTCTGAGGGATGACTCAACTCATTACTGTCCCATGTCACTAGTGAGGAATGAGAGGCAGAGAAAAACTCAGTCATTTAACTCAGCCAAGGTCACAAGCTCACAGGGTTCAATGAAAGGATCTGGCACAATTCCTGGTCTTGTGCACATGCTCTTTGGATAATGGATATTCTTCTTTTTTTTTTTTTGTGGTACGCCGGCCTCTCACTGTTGCAGCCTCTCCCATTGCAGAGCACAGGCTCCGGACGCGCAGGCTCAGCGGCCATGGCTCACGGGCCCAGCTGCTCCGCAGCATGTGGGATCTTCCCGGACCGGGGCACGAACCCATGTCCCCTGCATCGGCAGGCGGACTCTCAACCACTGCACCACCAGGGAAGCCCAATAATGGATGTTCTTACTGCTCCTTCCAAGAAGGAAGGAAAGAGGAGCTGATGGGCAGAAAGCAGAGATGGATGAAGGGAGGGAATTGGCGGTGGAAGTGTCAAGGGACCAGAGATGTAGGATTTATACGATATTAAAGAAAGTCGAACTGAAGAATTTAAGGTAGACAAATAGAACTTATTGAGTTTAAGAATTTAGTTATGGGATACCCAGGTTATGGGGCATGACAAGCAGGATAATGTCCCCCCCACCAAGGATGTTCACATCCTAACCCCCAGATCCTGAATATTATACCTTACGTGGCAAAAGGGGCTTTGCAATATGAGTTAATGTAGGATTTTCGGATACAGAGGCTGTTCCGGGTTAGCCAGGTGCAATCACAAGCATGCTCATAAGCAGGAGGCAGAGAGTCAGAGTCAGAAAAGGAGACGATGAGATGAAGGAAGAGGTGAAAGAGATCTGAAGACGCTGCGCTGCGGGCTCTGAGGATGGAGGACGTGGCATGCACCAAGGATGCAAGGCGCCTCTAGAAGCTGCAGAAGGCAAGGAATCGATTCTCCTCCAGAACCTCCAGGAGGAATGCAATCCTACCAAAACCTTGATTTCAGCCCAGTGAACCCGGTTCAGATTTCTGTAAGCTAACACATTTGTGCAGTTTGAAGACAGGAAGTTTGTGGTACTCTGTCCATTCGCAATGCGTGGAGTACAGCTATATAAGTGGATGGCTGGAGAGAAGAGGGAAAACGCTGCTAAAGTCGACGAGCTCTGGTAACTGTGAACCCACAACGTTGTTGAATGAGTCATCCCAGGAGTTTACAGCTTCCTAGATGATGGGAAAGAACGTGAAGGGTGGGTAAGCCACCTGTCTTCAGACACTCGAAGGAGCTGTCATTTTCAGAAGGGACCAGACAATCTGTGGGGTTACTCAAGGCAAACACAAACAGTGAGTGGAAGCTACAAGAAGGAGTAATTGGACTCAATAAGACAAAAAGACTTCTCTACAATCAATCATTAAAATCTGGACCCAGGGCTTCCCTGGTGGCGCAGTGGTTAAGAATCCGCCTGCCAATGCAGGGGACACGGGTTCAAGCCCCGGTCCGGGAAGATCCCACATGCTGCGGAGCAATTAAACCCGTGCACCACAACTACTGAGCCTGTGCTCTAGAGCCCGCGAGCCACAACTACTGAGCCTGCGTGCTGCAACTACTGAAGTCCGCGTGCCTAGAGCCCGTGCTCCACAACAAGAGAAGCCACCACAATGAGAAGCCCGTGCACCGTGATGAAGAGTAGCCCTTGCTCGCCGCAACTAGAGAAAGCCCACGCATAGCAACGAAGACCCAATGCGGCCAAAAGTGAATTAATTAATTAATTTTTAAAAATCTGGACCCATCTGCTGTGTGATTTGGTAATTTCCACGGTAGTTCCTGAATGATCTATTATTGGCTGAGTCATATGAAGGCTATCTTCACTGGATACGGTTTAATTAATTTACTTCCAGGGTCTCTGTCACCCTAAAATTCCAGGCTTCAGTTTTTCCATTATATATGGTCTGGGTTCATGATAAACCAGACTAGTAGCCATCATCCCAAAATATACAGCCCTTTTCTACAGCCACGCCTGTGCTCCTTATACGTTCTTATTCCAGCCCAACCCCAGCACGTCCTTCTGCCCGTCCATCACACGCAGCCTCTGAGAACCAGCTCAAACAGAGCCTCCGACATCTATTCTACCTCTGGACTCTCTGCACCCTTAGCACCTCACAGATGACTCCAATTTCATATTCTACGGTGCTTCTATGTGGCTTATCACCTCGATACTGAGCAGGGCCCTGTGGGGCTCCTGGGCACAAAAGCCTTTCTGTGTCCTCCGTTTCTGGATTACAGGACATAGGCTTCATTCAGCCTCCAGGACCTTCCCCGAGTTCCATTGACAGGTTCAAACAGATGCTAATCAGGGAAGGGAGGGGATGCAGAGACCAGGGAGGAGCAGTCAGGACACAACAGTGCAGACTTGGGGCAGGGTCCTGGTTCCCCTCAAGGGATGCACAGAACAATATCTTTGAGCTGTTTTGCAGGTACTGAAACCCCCTCCAGGCGGGAGAAGTTAATGGTGATAAATGGAACATTTCCCGCCATATCAGTAAACAAAGGATGTCACAGTCATCAGCGATTGCAGCCCTCCAAGGGAGCTGGTGAGCCCTGAGGAAACTCAGGAAGGAAAGAATACCTACCATCCAGCAGCCATCAGACTGCAGCCACTCCTTAGGGTGCCCTGAAGAAACTCAGGGTGAGAAAACACAGGATACTGGCCCCAGATAGCTGAGATGCACATCAAAGGAATGATGCCAGACAGCCCAGACTCTTGCATCTTCCCATACATAGAAAAGCGATAAATTCCTTAACTTGGGATATCTGGCTTTCTTTAATTAACAATAATCTTTTGACGTTCAGACTACCTTCCCTTTGTTGCAAAACTTCTATATAACCTGGGTCCCCCCCTCGCTTCCTCGGAGCAGTTCTCTCAGGGTTACTTGAGATGCTGCCTCCCAGGTTTGAAATCCTAAAAATTCCCACCGAATAAAACATAACTCTCAGCTTTTAGGTTGTGCGTATTTTTTAGGTCGACTACAGTAAGCACGTAGATCCCAGACCGGTTGGAACCAGAAGGTTGATGATGCCGACTCCCGATGACCTCACCACCAGCCAATCAGAGGAGTGTCCACGAGATGACCACGCCCCTGCTCCTTGAACGCTATAAGGCTCCTCACGACCCGCTCCAGGGCAGGACACACAGTCGTGAGGGCATGAGCCCGCTGTGGTCCCCTTTGCCTGGCAAAGCGATAAAGCTGTTTTTTTCTACTTCACCCACAACTCTGTCTCAGAGATTTAATTCGGTGTCAGGGTACAGAGGCCAGGTTTGGCTTCAACCTTTCCTGACTGTAATCAAGTTCCTGAGAATCGTACATTATTCACTTCATTTTGTATTTCCATGCTTCCCTTACCTCCCAATACTCAGTACAGTTTATTGAATATAGACACCCATCAATAAGGATTTACTGAGTGCAAGCACATGCTTAATAACAAAAGATTCCACAATTTAGTCAAATACCAATTAAGAGAACTGACGCATCAGAGGTTCACCTATATAAACTTTCATTATTATCCCCCCCAAAATTTTCAGCATGGCAGGTGATGCCGAAATGATCTTCACCCTTATATTTGAACTAGTGATGTGGTCACGACTCTAACTAAGTTTGCCTCAGGCTTTCCGTACGGCTTTAGAAAAAAAGAAAATATTCCATTTTACTAAGATACATTTGTTTTTTTCCCGATTCTAAGATTTCTCTTACCTCCAACTATTGTTATATTGAAGGTTTTGGTGACGTTAAATAGTTTGCCATTACGAAGAAGGAAAAACATGCAGGTATAATATCCCTGATCTTTAAACTCTGCATTCTTCTTTAAAAATGGGTTTTGATTGTTCTCTATCTTTTCACAGTTCTGTTATTAAAAAAAGCAAGTTAAAATATTTTAAGTGAGAGTGGTATCATATGACAAGAATTCAAAATTTTAAAGTTAAAGATCTTTAGAGAAAGAGGGAAATAGAATAAAAACTAGCAATTTCTGAGCAAATGTCTCAGTGATCCGGCACTGCCTCTACTGGAACAATGAAATAGAGTCCCATTCCTGGTATTATCATTATTATTAATACATGCTGGGAAATAGAGTATAGGGGGCACTGTAGCTGCTTTCCTCATTTTCCTTTAATCTCTCTCTTTACGCACAAAGAGAGGGAAGAAGAGGAGAAAGGAAAAAAACCCACTACAACAAAAAATATCCCTGCTTGGATCAAAACTTTCCATGGGATTCTATTTCTTAATGCTTTTAGCTGAATTCCATGTATTCAGGACTACCCATCCCGGGGATGGGTAGTGGAGGTGGGAACAGAATTACTCAGAGAACCAGGTACCTAGCAGACTACCCATACCCATCGATGTCCTCCACCAGAAGACAGTGGACTGATTAGAAATGCATGAAAAATACTCAATGTATAGGCACACACAAACATGTCTCCCTATCACAAATTTCTGTATGTTGTAGGAATTAATAATAACAAAAAGGCCACCTTTTTCAATCCAGCCATCAGGTACCAGTAAATAGGTTCTGAAGCAATCTAAGAATGAGAGGGGGAAGATGGAAACTAAATTGCTAACCTTCGCTATGTGACACCGTTCCTGTAAATACCAACCAAGGAGCAGCTACTGCCCACAGACTCCTCTCAAAGCTGCCAAAGCTGGTAGCAAGCGGAGATAGACCCAGAGGATGCTTAGAATGGGCTTGTGAAGCACCCACATGTGTATCTCACATCAGTGAATTGTTTCTGCATACACCAAATTTTTATAAACCCCAACTTATTTTTTCTAAGGCATATTAAAATATCAATTCCAAGGCATATAAAAATATCTTTATTTTTTTTCCAATCGTTTACTGATTTAGCTTCCTCGTTCCCCTCCCCTCAATTTTCTAGCTAAAAACACTCTCAATACGTCTATTTCTAAATTCAAATACCTGCGTAGAGGGATTTCTTAAAACCCAGTACACTGATCCCCACACGTTTATATATACTGTAAAAACATTTGTACATGTGACAGGAAATAGAGTCAAGTCAACTCAGGGCTGATACAGATATTTGGAAAACATTTTGGATAAGAGCTTCCCTTGAAAAATCACAAGTAAACAGCGTTCAAGCAAAAGCTACAAACAAACATTTCTAAGGCGTCATCATTGGAACTGGAACTTTCTCAAGGTCGTCTCTTCAGACCACCCTCTCTCACAGCTCTTCAAAGTGTCCATGACAGAGTGACACTTTTCAGGTTTGTTCCTCTATAGAAATAATATAATTTGTGTTGTGTGTGTGCAGGTATGTGTATGCATATTATGTATGTACGTGTGACTGCATATATACTTGTGCGTATACAATTTCCACAGGATTGTCTAAAGGAGCTCTTACAACTCAACAAGTAAAAGGTACGTCAACTGAAGAAAACAGTTCACAAGAGAAGTAATATTAAGAGGCAGTAAATACATAAAAATGTTTAACTTGTTATTAAGGAAAGAAATAGCGGAAAGATACTAAGAGTTACAGAAGTTTTGCACGTCAGATTTTTAAATGTTCTTTAAAGTATTCATTCCCATGTGGTAGTGATATGAGAAAAAGATGGTTTTAAAGTGGTGTAGTTCCCTGGAGAGCAGCTTGATAATTTAAATCAAAAGCCATAAACATGCTCATAGCCTTTGATCCAGTTATTCTACTTTTAGGGATTTAGTTAAAGAATAAAATCAAAATACACCTCCTGAGTTATGGGAATGATATTTATTTTAGCCTTATAAATAATAGTGAAAAGTAGGAAATTAACAAATGTCCAATAACAGGGGCTTTGATACAAGTATATACACATGGAATCCATGTTTGGGAAAATGTTTAAAGATGTGGAGAAATCATCACAATATAATTTTTAGTGGATAAAGGAAAACACCACTTTTTAAAAGTAGATGTTTACACGGAGAAAAACCCCATTCTCTGGCTGGTGGGATTATGAATGATCTCTATCTTCATCGTTCATTTTTTCCATCTTCCAATTTTGTAAATGCATATAGTCAGAACAAACATATACAACAGAATTTAAAATTTTAAGTATATGCAGCAGAAGAAAATGAACTAGCATTCCTAAAAATTAAAGTTTTTGAAAGAAAAGGAAAATTAAGGAAGGGAGAGGAAGCTGTTATCATTTATTGAATGCCTAACACGGGGCAGGAACCTTGACACTTGCGTTACATGTAGGAGCTCAGACAGGCCACCTGAGCTGTGTGGACTCACAGTTTGTATGTTACAAGACCAAAATGCTTCACAACCATCAGACCCTCACTTTGGAATTTTGTCTTTTCTGTCAAGTTTTAAGTTAAAATATTTTTAAAGCGTTACCTTATACAATAATGTTCTGTTGACCAGTTTTTGATAGTAACTATGTTCACAGGCTATCTGCAAAGATTTTTTAACTTCCACAGATTTACTCATTACTTGTTTCTCAGTAAAACAGCTGTGTTTAGGTCTTCTGATGACATTTAATTTCCAGTCATGAGTATCATTTCTAGGAAATAAAGGGTTAGACATATTTTATCATTAGTACAGAGACTTTGCAAATACCACCTTTTAGTAACCAATCCAGTGAAAAATTTCCCTTATTTTTGTATAAAGAGACTCATTCATTGATGCCCAAATCCTGCTCTGTCTCTTTTTGGTTCAGTGCAGCAAGAAATTTAATAACTGCCATGGGAGCGGGGGTAGAGGGTAGTAAATGAGAAAAACCCGAGATGTCCTAAACACACACACACACACACACACACTCACACACACAAACCTACATCAGACCATATGTATTATGGATGTCAGGACAGAAATGTTTAAAACGTCAATGATCTTTAGAGACGGACAGGTTCAAAGATTCTTAACCCAGGATGGGAGAGTGGAGGTGGTTTCATGAGGACTATAATGCTTTCTGAAGGTCTGTATATATGCATTGCATTTTATATTTCTCAGGACACTTTGTTCCCATCCTCTTCTCTTACTGTTGAGTAAACCATGTCTGGAGTGGCTGCTCTCCATGTAGTTATATTAGCACTTTAAGTACCTTACTAACGAAAAATTAGTTTGAATAGATGTCATTGCTGTTCCTTCTGGTTAGAAGTTAGGAATAGAGAGGAGGAAAAAACTTTAACAGCATTTTTGGAAACGATCTTTCTGTTAACTTTTTATTTTATACTGGAGTATAGTTGATTTCCAATGTTGTGTTAGTTTCAGGTGTACAGCAAAGTGATTCAGTTATACATATACATGTATCTATTTTTTTCAAATTCTTTTTGAAATTTTTTGGGGTTAGGTTGTTGCATAATATTGAGCAGAGTGCCCTGTGCTATACAGTCGGTCATTGTCGGTTATCCATTTTAAATATAGTAGTGGAAATGATCTTTTAAAAAAGAAAATGTCTGCAATCTCATGTCTGCTTGAACTGCACGTTACATAGAGATCCATATACTAAATACTACACGAGGTTACGTTGTCCTGTGTGCCTGACACATCTGTACTCGCCCCCCAGAGGCTCTTTCAGCTCTCCTTTTGAGTCTACAATCAGATGGACAGAAAACTGGCACTCACAGAGTTCCAGGTATTGTACCACATGTGTGCACTGAGATGACTCTTTTCCTTACATTAGATGAGAAACCTAACCTTCAGGCAAGGTTAAATAACTCGCCCAAGGTAACACACCTGGTACACAGTCGGGCCAAGATGCAAATGCACATCAGTTTGGCCCTCAAGGCCAGGAGTGCTTGGTACAATACTATACTCTCACAAAACTTTGATCAGACAATGCGATTTTCGCTGTAGGATTAAAGTATCAGTCTCCAGAGACATTTGATTATTTGTAGAGGACTCCTGAAAAATTAAAGGAGGATTCCAGGAGTAGGGTCTGGTCATTGATGACTCCCACACAAAACTACAAAGACTCACTCACCCAAATGATGTACACACACATACATGCACACATACACACATGCACACACACACACACACACACACACACCTCTGTGCAAAAACAGAATACTGTTCACCAGTTGCACTATATTTGAAAAAGTTTCTATCTTTAACGCTCCCAGGTGTTCAAAACCACCTTCTCCTGTGTAGGGTCCCGTTTATTTTCAAAACCACTGTCAAGGCTGCTGCGCCCACCATCGCTTTAGTCTCGTGTTATTTATCAGCCTCCAGCCGCTTCAAGGCTTATCACACAGCACTGTGAGCCCGCCGCCCTCCCTGTCCTATGCCTGGCCCCTCCGTGCCTCTCTGACATCCTGCCTCCACCCGATGAGTCCGCTTTCTCTTCTTACCCCAGGCTGTGTTCTGCACCTTTCACATCAGAAAGACAGTTAAGACCCCCATCTGTCCCTGTCTCCAAGTGACATTCGTAGATGACTGACTCGCCCCATCAATTTGTCCTTGCTGCCTTGTCCAGAATAGTTTGTGCATTTAAATCACATCTTTCTTCAATCATGATTAGGGAGATCTTCTTCTTCCTCTACCCCTATTGTGAGTATACATTTGACCTTAGTTTGAAAAGACCCAGTTGTGACCCACTTCTGGAATCGTCCCTCTTAAAAGGTCACATAAAATTCATTGGTTAACAAGAGTTTCTGAACTTCTTTCTAACTCCGGGGAGTTCCCATATATAAAAACAAACCAAAATGACCCTTTTTTGTGCAAAACCACAGGAGTGCTATCAAGATTTCACTGTGGGGCTTCCCTGGTGGCGTAGTGGTTGAGAGTCCTCCTGCCGAGGCAGGGGACACGGGTTCGTGCCCCGCTCCGGGAAAATCCCACAGGCCGCGGAGCGGCTGGGCCCGTGAGCCATGGCCGCTGAGCCTGCGTGTCCGGAGCCTGTGCTCCGCAACGGGAGAGGCCACAACAGTGAGAGGCCCGCGTACCGCAAAAAAAAAAAAAAAAAAAAAAATACACACATACATAAGTACAGACACAACATCACAAATGTACTGGATAAACACTATGCCATCAATGTTCTCACTAACGGTTCATCACATAGAAGTTTTCTTGTCCCAGTTACTCCTTCCCCATCTCACAAGATAAAGCATAAAGAGAACCAAGTTCAGTAATAATCATGGACACATTCAGTGGGTTGCCATCATTTCACAGAATTTAGGATTCTTGACTACGAGTACCCTGGAAGACTCTAGGGTTAGCCTGAGAAGGCTGTGCAAAGCCCTTTCGGTGTTCCCCTCTCTCACTGTCCCTGGCTATAAATTTGTCATTGGCTGACACACACGTCTTTCACCAGTACCGCCACCTGGCTCTCAACAAACCCCTGAAAACTGGACTAGGATGTGTCTACACCAATACCAACCCATCTCCCCAGCTTGACGTTACCACCCAGGAAGCTGACACTGTCCTCCTTCACCACCTGCTCATAACACTACAAAGCCCTTGCCATTTATTTCCTTTGACCGGCAGCTCTAGGCAACGGAAGCAGCTGAATTTAAAAATGAATTTCATTCAATCCTCACTTATCTTTGGCAAGGATCACCTAAAAGTAAATCATACTAAGGTCATCTCCTTTCATTATGATTACTAAGAAAATAAACACAGGGCAGTATTTAATTTAATTTTTCAAGAATGAAGTATTTATTTCATGTTGTAGGAAGAGTAGGGAGAAGGAAATGGATGGAGTATCTGACCTTCCCAGCAAATATTTGATTTGCTGAACAAAGTCCAAGAGTGCTATGAAATACGCCAACACAAAGAGAAGGTATACTCACCCTATTCGGATAGAGTAAGATCCACTGTCATTCAAATGAACTGGCCAAAACTCCAAAACATAATCGAGCAAAATAATTCTGGGTGAACTACTCGAGCTCAGCTCAAGGGGTCCATGCGATTCATTTTTGTACCATTTTATGGTGGTTGTTTTATTCTCATGCTCCGACGAAGACGAACAATACTTCAGATAGAAAGGTTCCCCTTCAACTGCAGTAATGTGAAGACGCGAGGTACAAGTTTCTTCTAAAGATTAGCAAAGCAAAAGAAAAATATAAAGACAGAATGACAAAGGTAAATTTTTTTCCCTAATGCATTAGGTGAAGAAGCTGGGTTAGTAACATCCTGAAAAATCTCAACGTCTCACTTCTGTGGATTCTTTTATTTTAGGGTCAATCTTTCCAACACTAAAAAACAGGAGGTCAATCTTTCTAACACTAAGGCACTTTCAGAATATGAATGAAGACAGAAAAACCTTCCAACAGCTTCTCCCAAACAGGAAGATACCGGAACTTAACCTACCAAAGCTAGAAGATGCATAAATTCACTGTAATCTTTTAAAAGAAATGTTACACATTACAACTTCCTCTTAGGGAAAGCCCCCAAAGTCACAGTGTTGCCACACCTACCCCAAAACATCCCTAGCTGAGGAATCTCCAAGGAAAATAAAAAGAGAAACCTAGAGACCACAGAGTTTTCCACTTGTATCGTCGGAAGTCTCACGGGTCTTGTTCTCAACCACTCTACCTAACCATTCCCCGGGCAGACGTGGGGATGGTTAAAGGTGCGCCTACATGTGTATAAATCCATTACCTCTCTAGGTTACCATGTGGATACTCAATACATGATGCATACAATTCATACTGATAATTAATTCATACTGACTCACTGCAAATCTGGGTATCTGTCACTTCCTCTTTCTGAGATCTCTCTCTCTCCCTCTCCCTCTCCCTCCTCTCTCTCTCTCTCTCTCCCTCTCTCTCTCCCTCTCTCCCCCCTCCCTCTCTCCCTCTCTCCCCCCCTCCCTCTCTCAGTCTCTCCCCCCTTCTCTCTCTCTCTCTCTCTCTCTCTCCTCTCTCTCTCGCGCTCTCTCTCTCTCGCGCTCTCTCTCTCTCTCTCCCCCCTCCCTCTCTCCCTCTCTCCCCCCTCCCTCTCTCAGTCTCTCCCCCCTTCTCTCTCTCTCTCTCTCTCTCTCTCCTCTCTCTCTCTCGCTCTCTCTCTCTCGCTCTCTCTTCTTCCCTCTTTCCCAAACTAACCCAGATACTCTGGCTTTAGAAATTTATCTGATCCTTTGTGCTGTACAGGGTCATCATTTCCCTCCTTCTTCACTTCCAGAAGTTCAAAGTCAGTGTGAATGGACCTTCCCTGTATCCTGTCTTCTGGCAGCAACCTTTGACTGTATTTTGAGAATGAGAACTCTTAAACTGAACAGAGCAATTCTCTGAGGCCACAGAGAACATGCTTTCTCTATAGTCAGGGTTTATTTCTCAAAGCAACTGTCTGGTTTTAACCACAAGGTTGTTAACCACAAGGTAGAAAGGAAGTGGCTCTAATGGCAAACACACTCTCTGAAAACATGGCTGTCAAACCTACCTGGAAGCACAACATTTAGTGAACATCAACCTTGCATCTGGTGGTTGTTATTAAATCTTTATCTCACAATGCAGGACTTCAGCTTAGAAGGTGTGATGCATGTGTAAATGTGGGTGTTAGTTTTAACTGAACACCTAAAAGGATGGTAGGTCATTAACAGCTTGATTTATTTTCTAGTTTTAGAAATGTAATCTACATAGAACAAAGCGCAGAAATCATACATTCTGTGCTCTATTGCGTCTGGACTTCTTGTACATCATTATGTCTATGATGGGCAGTCATACTGCTGCATGGAGTGGCGATTTGTTCTCTTTTTCATAGTTACGTAGTATCTAATCGTGGTAGTATTTGACAATTCATTTATCCATTCTATTGGTGTTGAACATTTGGGTGATTTCAAGGTTTTGGTCAATCATGAAAAAGCTTCTATGAGAGCTACCATATGATCCAGCAATCCCACTCCTGGGCATATATCTGGAGAAAACCATAAGTCGAAAAGGTACATGCACCCCAATGTTCACTGCGGCACTATTCACAATAGCCAGGACATGGAAGCAACCTAAATGTCCATCGATGGAGGAATGGATAAAGAAGATGTGGTACATATATATACAGTGGAATATTACTCAGCCATAAAAAAGAACAAAATAATGCCATTTGCAGCGACATGGATGGGCCTAGAAATGGTCATACTGAGTGAAGTAAGTCAGAAACAGAAAGAAAAATATCAGATGACATAGCTTATATGTGGAATCTAAAAATATGGTACAAATGAACCTATTTAAAAAAATAGAGTCACAGGTGTAGAAAACAAACATGATTACCAAAGGGGAAAGGTTGGGGGGGGAGGGATAAATTGGGAGACTGGGTTTGACATACAAACACTACTATATATAAAATAGATAACTAGTAAGAACCTGCTGTATAGCACAGGGAACTCTACTCAGTGCTCTAATGACCTATATGGGAACAGAATCTAAAAATGAGTGGATATGTGTATATGTATAACTGATTCACTTTGCTGTACACCTGAAATTAACACAACACTGTAAATCAACTATACTCCAATAAAAATCAATGAAAAAAAAAAAGCTTCTATGAAACCCTGTGCCTGTGTTTGTACGGACATAGGCACTTATTCCTCTTTGGGGACAGTTATCACTTAAAGAAACCTAGCCTGGAATTCATACTCTCCAGGGTGCATGGTTGGCAGTTGAAAGTTCATATTCCCCAGGCAGCTAATGGCTTCAGAGATCTAATCTTACATTTAACATTGCAGGCTTTGTTGATTTGAAATGGCTTTTGATTGGAGAAATGAGTGGAGCTCAAAGTGTATGGATGGCCCAGAACACCCTCCCCATCTTACAAGAATGGAGCACCATGATCCAGTAGGGTCAAGAGACTACAGCCTCTGCAATGATGTCTGGGTTTGGAACTGTCTTGAGTTTCAGCAATAATAGGATGTCATCCAACTTCAGCTAAATGAATCTGACACGTAAAATATTGTCAAGTCTGCCTAGAGAGACCCCTTCACAAAAGGTGCTCTTCAAATACCTCAAAGGACATAGAGCTGGGACCTTAGCATCCTTACAGCAAAGGCTGCATGGCTGTTGGGAGCCTGCAGCATGTTTTCATAATAACCTGGGAGCAAGGTTATCAACCTATGTCTATAGGGGCCTTTAGAGCAAGGGGCCTTTTCATGTGATGCACACTTTCCTACACCTTGGTCTCTCACCTGTTCTGACAGGTCCTTCCATATCAGCAAGAAGAGGTCTGTCTCCTTCTTTTAACACCTGGGTAATGTTGCACTGTATGGATCTCAACGATACATAGATCGTCTTAAGTAAATATACCCAGATATTGGACCTGAATTATTTGGAAGTATCAATAACCAAACTGTAATCTCTTCATTAGTAATTCTCAAAGTAGGGGACATGCGCTCATGTCTTCCCTCCTCCAGATACTGGATCAAGGCAAATCAACATTTGTGCCCCTTCTTTCTTCTCCAAAGCCTTTGGAGAACCTTGTTAATCAATCACGGAACTCTTCTTCAGAGAACCTGCTGAGGTCTCAGAACCTTCTCAGCGAGAGTCTCCAAGCAGTGACTTCTAATAAATTAAAATCGGTACCTGACACCGGACACAAAGCCTACCTGTCTTCCTGGTCCGAGCAGACTCTTTCTAATGTATTCCTTCTAACTCTAATATTTTCTTTAAGATCTGTAAGGTATTCCCACTCACTTTCCTCACTACCTAGATAATGAGATGAATTTTTGCCTTCCTTTCTGGGAGGAAACAATGTGTTAAAACTTTGTAAAAATCAGTAACAAGGACGGCTGTGATCGCCTCAGTTTCAAATAACGTGAAACTAAGCAAATTTTCATCTCAGACAAATGTATTTCAGGATAAAAGTTTTCACTTCCTGCTCTCTCTACATAAACTCATAGGGCTGAATCCTTTCTTTTTTTTTTTTTTTTTTTTTTTTGCGGTACGCGGGCCTCTCACTGCTGTGGCCTCTCCCGTTGCGGAGCACAGGCTCCGGATGCGCAGGCTCAGCGGCCATGGCTCACGGGCCCAGCCACTCCGCGGCATGTGGGATCTTCGCGGACCGGGGACGAACCCGTGTCCCCTGCATCGGCAGGCGGACTCTCAACCACTGCGCCACCAGGGCAGCCCGCTATGAATCTTTTATTCTCTATTCCAGGCATACCAAATGGTTGGCAACTTTCTAAAGTAAAATTTTAAACCACGAATTTTAATAAATCCAACATCTTCAGTAACCACCTACACATAAATAAGCCAAACTTTGATATTCCCTCTAGACGACCAATGAAGTATGTTTGTGATTGATTGTAATTACTTACCTGAGGTGCTTATAAACATAAGCACCAAAAGTGTCAGGGGTATTTCTCTACGATGCATGTTTATGATTCTGCTTCAGATGGTTTCTCTGGAAAACAGAATAAGACAGGTTCGGCCAAGACTTTCAAACAAAAGCATACCTGTCTCATGCAGGAGGTTTTAAAAAGTCTTCTGGCATACAGACTTTAAAAAAGTCAGCCCAGCAAATTTTCATATCCCTTCATAGAGTCACCAGTTTTCCTCAGAACTTCCAGCCACGTAGAAATAATAAAATTTCAAGGCATACATTTGGGCACCCAGGGGAAATCCCTAATAATGCAAATTTCTAAGACAAGAGAGCCTGCTGTATTTTAAGTCTGGTCTACTAAACCTTACCTCCAAGGTCAAAGTTGAGGACGACAGTATTTCCAGAAAATCTACCATCCTACGAATGGACAGTCTGCCCATGTAGGTGTGTGTGTGTGTTCCAGCCGCTTTTTTTCCCTCTCACCACACCAAAATGTTCATCACAATCTTCACTTACGGGCTGAATTTTTAAATATTGTTCTTTCTTCAGAACTAGGTTAGGAACTAAGTCTGTTTTGTTCATCACTGTATCACTAAAATCAACGCCTCCCACAAAGTAAGCACTGATTAATCCTCGTTAAGAGGAAAAGGTGTGTGCACGTGTGTGCATGTGTCTACACTCACATGCCCCTAGTGTTTATTTTAGGAAATGAAGACACAAATCTGGGAGTTTCCTGCCATCCAGATGCCTAATCCACACCCACTCAGTGAATGCAAATCTGTGTTGAATTTTGATCCTACTGCAACCTATCTTTGGTTCTACTAATTACAAGTTGAGAGAGTAGAGGAAGGGTGCATTGGGGCTCATACACCAAGTCTATTTCATAAACAAACACATGCTCCCTGTATACCACACACCTAGCCCCATTGGGCGTAGGAAGCACAGCACGATGGAAGGAGCTTGGATTTGGGGCCCACACAACTGGACTGGCGTTCCTGCTTGAGTCTTGACAAGCTGTGCAACGTCGGGCAAGTTACTTAGAAGTCACAGAGCCTGTTTGCTCATTACCAAAATGGGGTTGATAAGAAGGCCTATCTCCCAAAAGTACTGAAGTAAGTATTTATGAAGCCTTCCTGGGTGCACGGTAACCGTTCAACCCCAAATAATTCTTTCACCGTCACTCACCGCCCCTGCCATACTAGAAAAGAGTACTGTTAATGCCCAAATCCTTGGTGAAGTTTAATGGCTAAACTGCCAAACCATTCACATCAAGCCTTATGAATAACATTGCCAAGCCTTTGATGTAATTTCCGAGAGGTAATAATCAATAATGTAGAGACAGAGGGATAGTATGTGTGGAAAGTGCCAACTATTCATAACCAAATCAGAATATGGCTATGGTTTGAAATCAGTCCTCCAGCCCACACACACCGCTCTATTATTAACTCTCTCCATCCTCTTATCTCAGGTAGAATGAAAAGTGTTGTTTCCTCTGGTTTAGGTCGACACGGCCTTGCAAAGGGCACTGCTGGGGATTTTTGTTTGATTTTTTTAAATTATCAAGGCTTACTAAGAGATAAAGTTATTATGAGATTACTCAGCATTCTGATGAGTTAACTCTGAGTTTCAATATGAAACATGTTAAGATCCCAGCATGCAAATCAGCTGACATTTGCCCTGCTCTATGTGTATATATAGAATTTTTAATGTACTTACCATGGATTTAAAAGATTAAGATATTAAATAATGGAACTCATTTCCAAAAGACAAATCTGTCATAGATACCCTAGTAAGTATTAACGAAATGTATGTAGGAGGATATAAATATTACATTTCTTGCGTATGGGAATTTTGGGGGTTCTTTTAGTGTTATATTTGATGACGGTCCCATTTTTTGGCCTTTTCATAATCTTTAAATTTCTTTTTCTCTTTCTTTTGTTCTTCTTTCTCTTAAAAAGTTTTTCTGATTTCTAAAGTAACATATTCCCATTATAGGACACTTATAACATGAAAATAGAAAAGGAGAAAATAATCTCAACATGCATAACACTTTAGCATTGTCTTATACTTTTTCTATATATTTTCAAATAATTAAGACTTTAAATAATCTCATATCCTGCTGTTCCTACTTAATAAAACAGCATTTTCCTGTTTCAGAAAATACTCTGTTATCATTTTAATTGCCACACAATATTCCTTCTTGAGGATATATTATAATTTACAAGATATATTTTACTATAAAATAACCCCATGACCATCTTCTCATGTAAGGCAGTACAGATCAGTTTTTGGAGCATGACCTCTGGCACCAGACTGCCTGGTTGAATCCTCATTCTACTCTTTACCAGCTGAATAACACTGGGCTGGTCACTTACCATCTCTGTTCCTCAATCACTTTATCCGTAAAAGGGAATAACAATACTATCTCCCAGAGCTGATGTGAAGGTTCCATGAGTTACTATGGCAAATAGTAACTGGTGAATAATAAATATCACTAAGCTACTATTACTTATCTACATTTCTTATTATTTTCTTGGTGCTACTTCATGGCAGTATAGTCTATGAGTCAAAGAGTACATTTTAAACATGATGAATGCATACCACCAAGCCGCACCCAGAAATGTAATCATTCATACCCCTCAGCAGTGAAAGACAATATCCCTCCCCTATACCCACAGAAGCATTTGAGCACTCTCATTCTTTAAATCTAAGTAGGTATTTAAATTGGTAAAATGGTATCTCATGGCTTATTAATCTGCATTTCTATTGGTATAAATGAGGCAAAATATTAATCATGTATTTTTTAGCTATTTTATTTCCATTTTTTTATGTTTTGTCCAGTTCTTAAATTTTTAGTGTTTTTTTTCAACTTGTTGCACAGTTTTCCTTTCCAATTCCTCTTTTGATGTCTTAACATATGGACAATTTTATATTTATGCAGTCAAACCTATCATTCTTTTGTGACTTTTCCATAACTTTTACATTTAGAACATTCCTTTGCCCTCAGTAGTCAGATAGATACCTACCTGTATTTTCTTCATTTTTATGGCTTAATAGGGTTTTTTTGCATTTAATTTTTTACCCTTTAACAATCAACTTTGTTGTTTGGTATGAAGATAGGGCCTAACTTAATTTATTTTTCCCAAATGGCTCCTAATTACTACTCTATCATTAGTTAAAAATCCTGTCTTTCCTTTAGAGTTGGTTGATACTGTAGTTATACTGTACAGGGCCTCCCTGAGCAATCTATGGAAAATCTAACATAGAAAAATCTAACATCTGCTTGAGAGCGAATACACACAAGCGTGTGACCGAGTGCACACACGCAAGCACGTGCGTGCGCACATACACACACCCCTGTCTCTCTGTCTTTGCTCTCCCACTTTGTTTTGTTCTTTTATTCCTAACACTTATCACCAACTGACATACTATCATCTTATGTTTGTTTGCTTGTTTGTTATTTGCTGAATTAATGAATGCATCAAATTCATAAAATATGTACAGTTTGCAGTCTTACGTGATTATCTGATCCATGGTTAAAAGATTAAGATAATCTTCTACCTGTGACATGCTTCTTAAATCATAACATCCTGCAAAGTATGTTTTAACGACTGATGTTAAGTCTAGGGCAATCATCCTTGCTTGGTGTTTAAAAAAAAAACAAACTGATGCCTGGGTTCCACCTAGATGTCTGGAATACAGCCTCGACATGTCGATTTGTAAAACTCCTCCAGATGATTCTAATATGGAGCCAAGGTAGGCAGACACAGATCCAGGGGACTTACTTCTATACTTAAAAGTAAATTTAAAATATCCTAAACATATAATTAATAAGAATACCTAATAATTAAGATATAAATATACGTGCATGTATATGTACGAATACGTGTATGTGTGCACATGTAGGTATGTATGTGCATGCACACACACACACACACACACACACACCCCAAGAAAACTCACAAACGTTCTGTAAATCACCCGATGGCATGAAGTTTTCTCTAAATGAAAAAGGCTCTCTTCCAAAGATTGTGTGACCCTGGGTGAGGGTCAGATCCAAGCTGACCACTCCCTCTGCCCCGAAGGCTACACAGTCAAAGGTGCCTCCAGAGCATCTGAATGGTCATCTCCTGCGCTCCTCGCTCTGCCCAGCGTTCCTGTTTATAGACCCCATTCCAAGCAAAGTGACGGTTCTCTGGACACAAAAATGCACAGAAACTCAGAGTTGTGAGGCCACTTCAGGGCCCCTTCTCTCAAGGAGCCTGAGACTAGACCAGGTGAAATGATCAGTGTTTGTTCATTCATCTTCTGAGATGACAAAACAATCAAACGCCAAGAGGAGAAAAGGATCTTGGACATCGCGCACACGTACAAGCGTGTATATGCGTGTACACTCTTCCACTCTAAGAAGAATGTATGTCAAAATAGGTTTCCCTTGCGGAGGCCAGGAGACTCATTCCCATCCCGCAGTCCTGGTCACACAATGTCTGCTGTTGCTAGCCTTACGCTTCCCCTGGTCCTGCCGCTGGGGTCACCCTCCACACTTCCTTCCAGCTGCACACTCCCTGAGGTCCTAGCAGTTTGGCCCAGCGGCTGCCTGCTCATGGAAGCTCTCCAGCTAGCCCAGAACCTGCACAAACCCAGTTTCCTCCAAACTTATCCCCTCCTGGCCCATCCAAGGCCCTCAGATTGGAAAGTGGGTCCCAGAGCCCAGCACGGCACAGCACCAAATGGGTGTTATGTAATACAGTGAGCTCAGGTGCCTGTACCTGAAGGGGCTGCCCAGTCATCTGTTGGTCTGCTAACCGCAGTACAGCTGCCGGGCTTCTAACTCCTGGAGGCACCTGAGATGGAGACGAAGGTTTTGAAATCAGGAAAATCTGGGTGTGAATCTGGGATCTGTTACTTAGTAGCTGAATGCCCTTGGGTAAACTACTGAACCTCTCTGGGCTCGGTTCCCCTCCTCTTAAGAAGCATACTGCATTTGGCCTGTAGGAGGCTTAAGCGAAAATGATGCATCTAAAAGTGTCAGACACAAGGAACTGCTTAATAAATGAAAGCTATCACTTCTTTTAGCTGTTCTCACCTTTCTAGAAAAAACCTGGGACTGGTTTAACCACTAAAACTACACTATTAGGGAAAGTTGATGATGCTGAATCACCAGTTATTCGTGTGGATACACACATATGTATGCATATGTGCTAATTATTTAAAATAATATATATTACATATAATAGCTATATGTATATGCATGCATTTTTAACGGATCTTTCAGAACCCCTGCCCCTGAGGCTGGGTCGCCCCTTGTCCCCAGCCGGCAGCAGAGGGCAGTGGGAGGTGCCGCAGGTGGCAGAGGCAGGTCTGTCCTTACCTTCAGAAGGCGTCCGGAGGCTGGGGAGGGGGCGGCTGTTCCCCTGGACACCCGATGGCGAGGCAGTTGAGAAAGAGCAAAAGCTGCCTTCCTACCACCGTGAAACCAGAAAGGAGAGGAGCCGCAAGCGTAACGCAAGAGATAAGGCAACCAGAGAAAGCTGAAAAAGAACAGAAAGTCTGAAGAAAGAAAAAGCGTCTGGCAAAACTCGGCTGGCCGAGGCCGCGGGTGCGGCGCTGCTTCCGGCCCCGCGGCCTGGGCTGTGTCCTGGGTCTGGGACGCTCCTTGACTGGGTTCGCTCTCGGTCCGGGTCCTCCCACTCCCGCTCCTCCGCGGGGGCGCTCTGGGACCGCAGTGCTTCCGGTCCGGGGGTGCCGCGGAGCCGCGCCGCTCCCAGTCTAAGGATGCTCCTCCGCGGGGGCGTGCCTGGTCTTGGGTGTTTCGGGTTCCGGGCGCTCCGGGGCGGGCTCCCGCCGGTCCGGGGATGCTCCTCAGGGGGGGCGCTTCGGGTCGGCGTGCGCGCTCGTCGTGGCGCTCGGGGTACTGGCTTCTCTGGCTGGGCGCGCCGCCTGTGGGTTCCGGGAGCGGCTCGCTCGCTGGGGTGAAGGCGCGCAGCTGGAAAATCCGGCACCTTGCCGGGGGCCGAGGAGGCTGCGGGCGGGGTCGGCGCGCCTGGGTCCCGGGAGCTGGCGGGCCGTGGGCGGTGGCCGGGCGAGCCGCGGGGCCAGGAGGGGGCGCGCCTGGGCGGCTCCTACGCACCCTCCGGGCGGAGGGGCAGCCGGCACCAGAGCCAGGTGAGGAAGTTGTCAGCCGCGGCCTGGCGGAGGGGCAGCATCTGCGCTTAGGGGAAGGGGCTGGGGCCGGCTGGGGACACGACGGAGGCCGAGGAGTCGTCCCAACGCCACCGGGCGGCTCGCCGAGGCCAACCAAAGGTGCGGAGGACTTGTGGTTCCAGCCCTGGGGTCCTGGCTCCGTCCTAATTAGCCTTCTGCTTAACCTGAGGGGTGGGTGGTTCGCCATTGGGAAGTAGAAGAGGGGCGCAGAGGTGTTAAATTGAGATTTTAAATTGGTTAGAAGAAAAGGAGGCCAGTGGAGAAAGCGTGTTTCTAAGTTTTTATGGTGGGGTGGAACTCAGGATACATATTTAGACTGCTCTGTGATTGGACCTTTCAAACAAAAATGAAAAATGAAACCCACAGCAGGCAGCGAAAAGGTTTAATGAGAGTGAATTTCATTCTTCTTATCCAATCAAAGTCATTCACCACATAATAAAAGAGAAAAATCGTATAAGTATCTCAGTAAATGCAATTAAAAAGCATTTTGCACTCGTCAACACCCTTTCTTGATTAATAACACCTGAGAAACAGAATAGACAGGACCATTCTTTTTTTTAACATCTTTATTAGAGTATAATTGCTTTACAATTGTGTGTTAGTTTCGGCTGTATAACAAACTGAATCAGCTATACATATACATATATCCCCATATCTCTTCCCTCTCACGTCTCCCTCCCACCCTCCCTATCCCACCCCTCTAGGTGGTCACAAAGCATCGAGCTGATCTCCCTGTGCTATGTGGCTGCTTCCCACTAGCTATCTGTTTTACATTTGGTAGTGTATATATGTCCATGCCACTCTCTCACTTCGTCCCAGCTTACCCTTCCCCCTCCCCGTGTCCTCAAGTCCATTCTCTACGTCTGTGTCTTTATTCCTGTCCTGCCCCTAGGTTCTTCATGACCTTTTTTTTGGTTTGTTTTTTAGATTCCATATATATGTGTTAATACACGATATTTGTTTTTCTCTTTCTGATTTACTTCACTCTGTATGACAGACTCTAGGTCCATCCACCTCACTACAAATAACTCAATTTCGTTTCTTTTTATGGCTGAGTAATATTCCATTGTATATATGTGCCACATCTTCTTTATCCATTCATCTGTCGATGGACACTTAGGTTGCTTCCATGTCCTGGCTATTGTAAATAGAGCTGCAGTGAACATTGTGGTACATGACTCTTTTTTTTTTTTTGCGGTACTTGGGCCTCTCATTGTTGTGGCCTCTCCCGTTGTGGAGCACAGGCTCCAGACGCGCAGGCCCAGCAGCCATGGCTCACTGGTCCAGCCACTCCGCGGCATGTGGGATCCTCCCGGACCGGGGCACGAACCCGCGTCCCCTGCATCGGCAAGCAGACTCTCAACCACTGCGCCACCAGGGATGACTCTTTTTGAATTGTGGTTTTCTCAGGGTATATGCCCAGTAGTGGGATTGCTGGGTCATATGGTAGTTCTATTTTTAGATTTTTAAGGAACCTCCGCATTGTTCTCCATAGTGGCTATGTCAATTTACATTCCCACCAACAGTGCAAAAGGGTTCCCTTTTCTCCACACCCTCTCCAGCATTTATTGTTTGTAGATTTTTTGATGATGGCCATCTGACTGGTGTGAGGTGATACCTCACTGTAGTTTTGATTTGCATTTCTCTAATGATTAGTGATGTTGCCCATTTTGGATTGGGTTTTTTGTTTTTTTGATATTGAGCTGCATGAGTTGCTTGTATATTTTGGAGATTAATCCTTTGTCAGTTGCTTCATTTGCAAATATTTTCTCCCATTCTGAGGGTTGTCTTTTTGTCTTGTTTATGGTTTCCTTTGCTGTGCAAAAGCTTTTAAGTTTCAATAGGTCCCATTTGTTTATTTTTGTTTTTATTTCCATTTCTCTAGGAGGTGGGTCAAAAAGGATCTTGCTGTGATTTATGTCATAGAGTGTTCTGCCTATGTTTTCTTCTAAGAATTTGATAGTGTCTGGCCTTACATTTAGGTCTCTAATCCATTTTGAGCTTATTTTTGTGTATGGTGTTGGAGAGTGTTCTAATTTCATTCTTTTACATGTAGCTGTGCAGTTTTCTCAGCACCACTTATTGAAGAGGCTGTCTTTTCTCCATTGTATATTCTTGCCTCCTTTATCAAAGATAAGGTGACCATATGTGTGTGGGTTTATCTCTGGGCTTTCTATCCTGTTCCATTGATCTATATTTCTGTTTTTGGGCCAGTACCATACTGTCTTGATTACTGTAGCTTTGTAGTATAGTCTGAGGCCAGGGAGCCTGATTCCTCCAGCTCCGTTTTTCGTTGTCAAGATTGCTTTGGCTGTTCGGGGTCTTTTGTGTTTAGAAGGGACCATTCTTAATCTGATGAAGAGCACCGATAAGAAAGCTACAAGTAACTTCTTAATAAATAGTGAAACACTTGGCGTTTTCCTAGGATGGGGAACAAGATGAGGATGTTTGTAACTGAAATCGTCTCGAAATAAAAATACAAGGCATAAATATTGGAAAGGAAGAAATAAAACTACTGGTTTTGACAGAGGGCATCATTTTATGTAGATCACCCTTTGAAATCTACAAATAAAGCCTGTTGGAATCAATAACTGAGTTTAGCAAGACCATGGAATACAAGGTAAATATACAAAAATCAGTTGTAATTCCATATACTAGTAATAGAAATATGAAAAAATGAACTTTGTTTAAAAAAAACAAACCTCTTACAATAGCAGAAAAAATCAAATACCAAAGGAGAAATTGTTTGAAAGATGTACAAGGTATCTACAAGATATTACTGGGAGAGATGAAAGACCTCAGTGAATGGAGGGCTATACCTTGTTCATGAATTGGGAAACTCATTGTTAAGATATCTGTTCTCCACAAACTGGAGAGTTTATAGAGTCTATACAGTTTTAGACTCTGTAGGTTATAAAGTCTATCCAAATCACAGGAGGAATTTTCAAAGAAATTGAGAAACAGTTTCCAAAATTTATATGAAATTGCAAACGATCTACAATAGAGCAATCTTGAAAAACAAAGAACACAGTTAGAGGAATTACACTGACTTGGTTTATAATAAGGCAATAGTAATCTTGGCAGTGTGATATTTGCACGAGCATATAAGTAGAAAATAAAAGAGAGAAGAAGAATAGACCCATATATATATGGTCTATAAATATTTGACCAAGGCACCATGTCAGTTCAATAGGGAATGAAAAGCCTTTCACAAATGTCGCTGAAATAACTGGGTATCTCTATGGGAAAAGAAGAAAAGAGCCTTGACCTTTACCTCATTCTATATACAAATATTAATTCACAATGGACCATAGACTTAAACATAAAAGCTGGAACCATCATCAGTTTATAAAAATACATAGGCGAATATCTCCATGACCTTGGAACAAGCAAAAAAAAATTTTAGGACACAGAAAGCACTGACCTTGTAAGAAAATTTGATAAATTGGATGTCATCAAAATTTTAAATGTCTGCCAATCAGTAATACCATTGAAAAATGAATAAGTAAAAGCCTAGGAAATTCTCACCTTACATCTCTCTGAAAAGGAACTTGTATCCAGAATATAGAAATAATTTCCACACATCAACAATGAAGGGAAACAACACCAATTTAAAAATGTACAAAAGGTTTTACCTCCCCTGAATGATACATGAATGCTATGTTGTGTGGAAGTAATGCTGGCTGACTGTATTGATATGAATTCCAAGATCAGACAAAACCAATCCACGGAGATAGAAATCAGAACATCGTTTGCCTTTGAGGAAGGAGAGGGATCGACTGAGAAATGGCAGGAGGAATCTTTCTGGGATGAAGGAAATATTTCTGTCTTGTTTGGGGTGATAACTACACAGGTAGGTATGACTGTCACAACTCATCAAACTTAGGAGCTGCATTTTATCGTACTCAGGTCTGACTGAATTAAAAATAATTCCTTGTGATTTTTATAATTCACGGGAATTTTCACCACGATCATATGGTAGACACTCAACAAGTTTGACTGAATTCATTTTATTCACAGGATCTTGTGTGGAAGGTGAAGCATCTATTACTCTCACTGTACAGATGAAGCACAGACTTAGAAAACAAACTTATTTGTTTGCAGGGGATAAACTGGGAGTTTGGGATTGACATATACATAGCACTATATTCAAAATAGACAACCAACAGGGACCTACAGTATAGCACAGGGAACTCTGCTAAATATTCTGTAATAACCTAAATGGGAAAAGAATTTGAAAAAGAATAGATACATGTGTATATATATATAACTAAATCGCTTTGCGGTACACCTGAAATTAACACAACGTTGTTAATCAACTGTTCTCCAATATAAAATAAAAATTTTAAAAATACTTAAAAATAAAAAAAATAAAATAGGTCAACAATTTGTTTAAAAAGAAAGGAGAAGAAGAAACTAAGAGAGGTTAGTGGCACTGCTGGTATGAGAAGCCAGGTCTTCTGGCAGTTCCCCAACCTCTCTGTGAGTGTAGGGCTTGGAACCCTGGGCTATCGGAGCTGAGAAAGCCCTCACAGCTCTTCTTCTCCATCCTCCCACTTTTCAGTTGCAGAAACTGAGGCCCAGGAGCAGCTCAGTTGAGGATAGGACCTCCATCCACTTGCAAAATCTGAGCTCTGACAGGACGCCCAGTCTGAGGGTCCCTCAGCCTTAGCTCTGGTGGGCTCTGATGGTGCGGGAACTCCAAGGAACTGATGGGAGTGGCCCTGACTGTGCAAATTAACTTCAGTTTTACTAACACACTTCTGCCAAAATGCCCTACTTATTTCATGGAAATGTTACAACTAATTTGTTTCTCAAATTAAAAAAAATTAAATTTAAAAAAGTTTCTCAAATTAAAAAAAATTGTTTTAATTGGAAGGTATAAAGTATAATGATATGGCCACTGCAGAATTACTTATAATGATGACTATTTAAATTGGACACAACTTAAATATCCAACAATAAGTAATTAGGCATGTCACCTGTAGCACAACCAGGAGCTGGAACACTATGAATATTTTAAAACGTTAAAATTTGAATGACTTGTCAAATGCTTTTATTATGATTTTAAGTAGATAAAAATGTAAAAACTACATGCTGTATAATCTCAGCTATATAAATGGTATATTTAAGTATAAATTAAAATTTCTTAAAATGCAAATTTACCAAAACATTTAAAAGTCAAAATCTTAGGATGATGGATTTATGAACAATTTCTGTTATTTTTTCTTTCATATTTTCTGTTCTTTTATAACTTGTACAGGAAGAAAAGATATTTCTGAAGAGAATAAAAATATATGAAAGAAATTTTAGAATTAAAAAAACTTAAATATAATGATAATTGGGTAATTGGGTAAGGTATTCCAACCAAGTGGACAGTATTGATACGATAAAACTTAAGCGTCTGATCAAATAAAATCTAACACATTCTGGCATTGGGAACAAGATTTAGTACCAGCGTTCTGCTTGAGGGGATCTGAGTGTTCAAGATCACATTAAAATTTAACTCTAAAACTTTCAGCTTGATGTTCAAAATGTAGAATATCAACAAAGAATAAGGAGAGAGAGAAAGAGAGAGAGAGGGGAAGAGTAGTGAGAAGATGCTGGGCCACGATGGAGAAGGACCAGCCACGGGAGACGAGGGAGGGGATGTGAGGTGGAGACAGCGAGCCTGAGGATGAAAATCTCGGGGTATTTTGCATCCAGCCAGAACCAGGGAAATGGAAGTAAAGTCAGTGCATGAAACCTGAAGTCTGAATACCCTCGATACTCCCATTTCTGGAGCCTCCTCCCCCAGTGTCTGGTACAGCAGCGTGACCCAGCTGGGAGGGATTTGGATCCCCCAAACGCAGTGCGTTAGCCGTCAAAGCAAGCACTGCTGCCCCTGGGCGCTCGAGGATGCCGAGCGGGGAGTCTTTCTTGGAAGTTTGCTTGGCACCGGCATGTGGTACCTTATGTGCTTCCAGAACTTGGAATTCAGAGACTGTTTGTTGGCCACGAGGTCCTCCCTCCACTTGATGGTCCCCTGCACTTTGACGAGATGCTTGAGGGAGTCCTGAAGCTCCCCAAACTGCAGTCCGCCGGGCGGGCACAGAGCCTCCATTTCAATCAGGATGGCCTTGGAGTCGTTCCGGATGAGGGTGTTGTGCAAGGCGATCTCCCACTCGTAGGCACACTCCTTGCTGTGCGTGACCTCAGGGGTCAGGATGAAGATGTGCCGCCTGCTCTTCTGAATGCTGGTTTCCACTGTGGTGGCTACATCTAGTGATAAAAGACACAGTGGGAGGGGTAAGAACACACACAGCCCTTTCACGGTGAGAATATCCGCCCCAAGCCTTCTCTCCCAGGCAGAGCAGTCCAGAGTCCTTCAGTTCAGGGGGAACGTAGAGATACGTAGCAGGAGGCTTCGAATTCCGGTTCACTAGCTATCGATACCTATTCTCTTCTTAGAATATTAGCTTACATGTTGTAAAGGGACTTAGAATTTTAACTCTCTTCTTACAGAACGTTCCATGCAAATGCAGCAGAACACACGTTCTTCTCAACACACATGGTACATTCTCAAGGTTAGATTATGTGTTGGGACACCAGACAAGTCTCAATAAAGTTAAGATTGAAATCCTATCAAGCATCTTTTCCAATCACAATAGTATGAAATTAGAAATCAGCTACTGGAAGAAAGCGGGAAAAATCACAAGTATATGGTGAAGAGCATATGCTATGAACACCCACAGGGTCAATGAGCAGAACAGTGGTTACCAGAGGGGGAGGCGCAGGGAGGGCAAAATGAGTAAAGGGGGCCAAGTGTATGGTGATGGATGGAAACTAAATTTTTGGTGGTGAGCACGCTGTAGGTTGTACAGAAGTAGAAATACGTTGTACATATGAAACTTACATTCAACGAATGTTACCGCAAGAAAAAGAAATCTTAAATAAATAAAATAAAAAGGGACGGTGGGGAAAAAAAAATAGAGTGCAAACTCAGGAACCCTTGCTTCTCTGAACTGACTAAAGTCTCTAGGGAGTCCTGGATCCACTTCATCCCCTAATAGTCTCTGTTTTAGAAGCTGATTTGATCCAGACTAGGGAAATCTTAAGGAAGATCAGATCCCCTTATCAAATCAGTGTTTATGGATCGTCAACTCCATGGTGATTTCATTTAACTTCTGGGTGGACTTAGAACATGTAAAACACCCAGCTCTCACGGCAAGGAGGGAACGGCATGATTAAGGAAGCACAACCATGAACAAAACAACTCAAGACATTCTTAGGCAGTGGAGGCTAAAGACTGCCGGTCCACGTGGTCTGAAACAGGAAATGAATGTCGAATAGTGCCGACAGAGACCTTGTGTCAGTCAGGATCCTAACAAAAACTCGGCACCCTCAAAAGCACTGACTAAAGAGAGTCTAATGAAAGGACAGTTTATAAAAGATGGGGGCAGAGCCAAAGGAAATCGACAAGAGATGGTGCAGAGCCCCACAGCAGGTGATGTCAGGGAGCCACAACTGCCCTCCAGGTGTGACGGGAGGGGAGCGGTGATGGGGCCCAAAGCAGGTACGTGTCTGAGGACGGCCAGCTGACAGGAGCCAGTGCTTCAGCAGAGAGGGGCACAGCTACCCAGGGGACCCCACCCAGAGGGAACAGGGATGCACCCTGCCCTCCGAGCACCTGCCAGTGCCTCCCATTGGCCAAGCCCAGCGTGGAGCAGAGAGCAAGGGGGTGACGCCTTCTGTAAGGATCAACCACCAGACCACTGGATGGAGGAGGGGGCAGAATGAATTTGAAGGAGCAAATGGAGAGTAATTGTCATGGGAAGAAATACACTGCATGGGCCTGTCATGAACTTTTTCTAAGGGAAGAGTGAAGTTTGGTGTTGTTTTGTTGGATTTTGTTTTACTTTGGTTGAGGTAAGGTCAGAGGACATACTTGAGAGAGGCGGAGGTGGGAAACTTTACCAAATGAAAAACAGCACGATAAAGGCCACACAAGCTTGAGCACCAGTGAGCTGGCACTCACGTTTGGCTGGGGAGAGGTGTAACTAGAAATGAGGTTGGCAGACCTAAGAAAGAAGAGATGGAGAGCGTGTAGCACCTGGTGTGACATCACAAACAACTGGAGTCCCTGCAGCCTCATAAGCAGATGCGTAACAGGCAATGAGCATCTGAATAACATGACATTGCTCTCGACTTGCAGGGGTAGCCAGTGGGGAGAGCTGAAGGAAGAAGAGAGCCTCAGGAGAGATGTGGGTTATGTTTTCCTGAATTGCGCTCTATACATGTCTCCCAAGCTGGTACTAGGCCATTAACATTATCCAAATATTGCAGGATAAACCAGATTCACCTGTCGTGTATACGTTTAATTCCATAGACACTTGAATCCCTCTTTGCAGTAGGAATGCCAGTTTAAACTCACAGTCTATTAAACATTGACTTGAGGACTTACACTCATGATGTCCCTGCCTTATTCATATTCCACACACTTCCTGGTCCCTGAGGAATGTGAGAAGGGCTAGAAAGAGGGTTCCTAGATACTTGACATAAATATGGAGGGAAAGGAGAACGACTACTGAAATGCCAGAATTGTGACCCAACTGTCAAAATCACATGAAATCAACTAGGAATATTAAGAAACAGAAGACACAATTCGATCTGTTCTTGTGAGGATATAAATTTGCAAATGTGTCACCAATATAAGGAAAATCATAAAGACTTTCTGAGTCCTATCAAATATTTTAGCCAGTGCCTCTGGATAGTAGAACAAAATTCCTTAGATTTCAAGTCCTCCTTCAAATCTTCTAGAGGGACTTCAGAGATGTCAGTTATCCTAGTGGTGGACATGGGGAATGAAGTAGGGGCTGGACCCTGCTAAATCCACAAGCAAGGATGCCTTATCCTGTCTTCATATCACTGACACGACTGTGAAGACCTCAGGATCAGGGTGGTGATGGGGGCAGAAGAAGCAAAGAGTAAGTACCTCCTTCTTCTGGAGAAATATTTACAAGCTCTAGTCTCATGACCTGGAATAATAATTGCAGCTCCTCCTTCTGATGAATGTGAATTTCTGTCCCTGATGGTTGTTGACAGTTTTACCTTCTCCAGGGAGCAGATCTCTCCCGTAAATGTATAAGTCGTAGCCACATTTATTTTCAAGAACGTCAGGCAGAATCTGGTGAACAAAGTACTCCACAGAGCTGGCCCCCTCTGGACTGTTTTTACAGTTCCGTGGATAGATCACGTAAGCATCATAGATCTTCCCATCTGAAGATGAGAACAAAGAACCCAAAATTCTCATTGGACTCTTAGTAGACATTCTTCAGGGAGTTTTATGGCTGTTGGTGAATGTATCTCATCGCCCCAAATAATCTAGAATCCAGAGACCATGACAACAATCTACTGCCACAAAATGTCATCAGGAAACCAATCTTAGTCCCAAAGTTCTCCTTTTTACTGTCTCAGACTGAATGATAGAAAACAGGCAAGAGCCTGACTAGTTTAGTTCAAACCATATTGTCAAGTTTGATTAATAATCTGTTAATAAGTATTTATACTCATGGCTAAGGGGCTTTCTGCTATGCTGAGCAGATCTCAATTTTAGCTTTTGTTTTCCCCATGGGGACGTGAAAATGCTGAAGGGTAATTAACAGTGGCAAAAGAGTAGAAGTTTTTAAGGGATCTGAATTTCCCACAAATCAAATAATTAGCTCTAGTTGGCTGATCCATATGGAAAATCTAAATTTTATCTGCCTGCAAATGAAAGAACGGTGTTCATATTTAAATAAGCAGGCAGCACTGTCTTCTTTCATGGGTGTACATCTGTAGGTACGTAAGACTCTTTATGGAACAGGGTTTCTGGTAAAATACGTTGCATTCTGATGGACCTTTCTAACCTGTTCACATCTGGAAAACAGGAACAATTTTGTTAATGTTTTGACTTCCATAAAGTTTTCCCATTTTCCAAAATGCCCTTTCTGGGCTTGGAGCAGATTCTGCTACAGGGGATTTAGTAAGAACAGCAATTCTACGGGGGAGAAAATTGGAGCTGTTGGGATGAATCTCAGAACCACGAGGAGTGACAAGGCAGGATGGAGAGTGTCCTCTGAGGGGACTCAAAAAGGTTTATTGATAATATGCTAGCAAGCAAAAGGGAATCTGTGTTAAGTAGCGTAACTATTAAGAGATTATTCGATAAACAACCAACAGCCCTTATAGAACCTTTTCTTTTGAAGAAAACTTGAAACTTGCCACTTACCGTTCCTAGTTTTGTGAGGTCTAGCTATGTCTCTCCAGAGCAGAATAATCTCAATCCAGAATGCTTTTAGAATTACCACCAAGACATTGATTAGCAAGAATAATATGCTAAATCCTGCAAGCACGTAGTAGGTGCTTTGTTGATCCACTATTCAAAAGATAGGGGGAGGAGAAAAATGATCATTATTATTCCTAAAACAGGAGAAAATAAACAAATACGTGGATGCTGGCTTCCACTGGGATGAGAGATTTATACAAGGGATGCCTACATGGCATTTTCATGGCTGTTTTAAGAATCAGTAAATTAATGTTTAGTGAGCCCCTACTCTGTGCAAGGCACCAGGCTAGGCATTGTAGGGGATTTTCAAAGCATAAGAGAAAGACACATGTAAACTTAGCTAAGATTGGAAGTGAAAGCATTAGTTTTAGCTAGCAGAGGTTTTAGGAAGGTGCGCTCACACTCCATGCTGGATTGGGCAGTGAAGCCTTCTTGCAGAATAAGGTCTCTGGAGGATGAGTAAGATTTAGATAGCTGCAAAAAAAAAAAAAAATGTATTCCTGGCAAGAGAGGATGCTGTGAGCCCAAGGGCAGAGACCGGGTGTGTCTTCTGAGGAAGGGGGATGATCCAGTTTGGGGAATTACTGGAACATATGATTGGAATGGTGGGTCTAGGGCTGGGCTCTGATCAGATTTAAGGCTCCAGCTAAAGCATTTTGTCTCTATTCTGGTCATGAGAGCCATGGAAGAGGGCTGAGTGGTTCGTTAACACTGAAAGTGGTTTACAAGCAAGATTAATCTGATGGTAGTGGAAGTTTTGTTTCTATGACTCACAGGTCCTCGGAGTCGAATGGGATGAGAAGTTTCTGCAGTAGGGGCCAGATTCATGTAATAATGAGAAAGGAATGGACAAACCTGGCGTTGGCGGCGTTAAGGACAAAGAATCACCAGGTCTTGGGGACTTATTGCATCTGGGGTTGGTGGCATAGGAAAGCAGGGAAGAAACAAGAGCTATCTAAGTCTCTAATGTGTATTTGATGAAGTCAAATGACTGGGTTTTAGGTCCTAAATATGCCCTATATTTCCCTTCTGATGAACATTATTTAGCCATCACTGAACTTTTATCCTTACTCATTGCTTCATCACGTATATATGCAAGATGGTCCCCATATTTATTGAGTCAGATATATACAAATTGAATGTAAGAACTGTGCTCACCCTCCTTGGAATCGTTAACTATCCCATCTTACAAATAGTCCCACTTAAAGATAAATGTGAAAAGACTCTCAAATGAGATTTGGCTAGATAGCTCCCTTTTCATTTTCATCTGATCTCAAAACACAGGCTCCCAGTTTTGCCATAGAAAATCCCTGGTCTGTATTTGCAAATCCCTTCATTAGTTCATCAGCTCCCTGCGTAGCCACACTATGAAATCAAGAATGACCAAGGTGGGGACTTTCCTGGCAGTCCAGAGGTTAGGACTCCGAGCTTCCACTGCAGGGCGGTGCGGGGTCGATTTCTGGTCGGGGAACTAAGATCCCACGTGCTGCATGGCATGGTCAAAAAATTTTTTTTAATTAAAAAAAGAATGACCAAGGTGAACCGATCCAAAACTGAAAATTGTGAGTGAGCCTAGTGTCTGCACGGCCATCAGTTAGATGATAAATACTCCCTAAGTGAATTATTTCAACAGGATTCCTTTCCAGGTCACTCTTTCTAAAAATCCTATCTGGATGCATGCCGGGAATCCCTATTTCTTGTGAAGTAGTTATGCATGTGACTAGCTAACTAGAAGAAAGAAGTTAGTCCAAGACCTTAAGGCAAGTTGAAGTTCAGTATCTTCCTAAATGTTAGTTATTTTATAAATGTATAAGTGATCCTTGTACGTGTTGACTAAACACTGAATACTTTCTGTAAGAGCTTATAAACAGGAAACACTGCTTGCCTTTGAATCCTGGCTCTGTAACTGTAGCCTGGCCAATTATTCAACCTCTCTTTGCCTCAGTTTCCTCATCTATAAAACTAGATGATGGTAATAGTCTCTTCATCGTGGATTTTTGATAAAATAAATGAAAAATTATATGGGAAATAATGACAGGTCCTGGTACCTAGGGAACAATGAATAAATGTGTACTATTGTTATTAATAGCAGTAGTATCAAATGTTTAATGATATTTAATAATATGGGGACACAGATTTTTTTGTTTTTAAGATTCAGGACAATGTGTAATTTCTTTTATTGTATGATTAGAAATAAGGGAATTCATTGTGACCATTGAGAGCAGTTGTAACAGTTTTTGTTTAATCGACATAGTTGTTGAGACAGAGTATAATTGTGTTGCTTTGAAGAAACACAGGTGAAAGGTAGCATATACAGATGAATTAGAAGGAACAAAATCACCAAGTACATGTAACGTGAAAACAATTCCAATACACAGGCACCCGGAGAACGTTCATATAATGACAATGTGAGAAAAGCATGGGGATAAGGACAGCATGGCAGTGCTAGGGGTGGAGGTGGCTTCCTCTTTCTTGCGGGATCTTCCGTGCCCACCAGAACCACAAATGTCACCCTAAAATGACATCTCAACAGGGTCCACATGTCCTGGGGTGACACAGTTATAACTGGCAGAATCCTGATGACCCATGGAACATGACAGCATTTAAAATCATCTACAGTAGTCATGATTCCGTTTGTTTTATAATAGCTTGCAAATCGGTGGTTAAAGTTGAATTCAAACAAGAAAAATCCCAAGCACCCCCTCGGGCAGAGACTAAAAGACCCTATCTGACTGGTGGTCTGTTTCCTCGTCTCTCCCAACCACGTTGTGCCTTTGTGGGTTTATCCAAATTAATCTGGACTATACCCCACTTAGGGGTATAAACTGGGAGCTTACCTCTCCCTATGACTATGTGACAAACACATTAGATAATTTCTACATAGTGGTACATGGAGTGACAAGTTAAAGTATCAAAATTTTCTCCCCACCCTTCATTACGCCGGATTAAATGCTACATCTAACCAATGGGGTGTCTTTATCTGGACATGCAAACAAGTGAGGAAATTGACAGGTGGTCAGGAAGGAAATGTTTGTAAAACTACTTTTCTGCCATCATTGTGCGCGCAGTGATACACGGAGGGAGTGGAAGCGAGATGCCTTTGCACCCGAGATGAGGGGCACGTCCTCACGGACTCGTTTAACGCTGTCTGGACGTGTGAGGATGGAAAGCACAGTGAATGTGGCGTGGCTTCGTTTTTGTCTTAATTCTCTACACACAATGTGTCCTCCTGTTGCCTACACCCAAGACAGATCTTTTCTCCACCTGCCTCCAATTTATGAGATGGACCACTCTGACTTGATGGATTCCCCTGGAGCCACACTCCAATACACTGTTCTCTAAGAATATGATTCAGCTTACAGCTGTTAACAGCAAACTCAGGTGACCCAAGTCTCAGAAACAGGCCTTACTTGGATTTTTCCTCCTTAGTCTTACGGTGTGCGTGATCAGGCCACGGAAATTCATGGCCAGACAGTCGTACTTCAGTGATAAATCCTCTTCTTTTACATCCGCTATTCTTAACACGGCGTTTAGGCAAGTCAGCTTGCTGCGAGAACTAGTAAGACAACCTGTTACTTTCAGTGCTTATTTTGCAATTGCAAACTGTGTGGGAAGGGAAGGGGATGCTTTAACTGAGACTGCAAAATACCTTTGAGTTTGCTCTTGCAACACTTGCATTCTTGCTTCACCGAAGTTCTCAACGTTGCTTCTGTTAACCTGCCACAGGATGTCAGCCATGGTCTGAGAGCCTTTCCCAAAGCAAGCAGAGCACCTTAGGTTTGCTGGTTTTCCTAGATGAGAAGGAAGGCGATTCACCAATAAAAGTCAGTTCTGCAGAGAGGACTTCATTTAATTGCATGTGACAAAAAGTCATTGAATGTCTAGTGTGTGTCATGAATTGATTCCCATTTCCTTTCCTCATCTTCAGCACCTTCCTCCTTCTCTGCCCTCGCTTTGCCACCTTCTCCATCTCCCATCGTTTTCATCACACTCACAGTTCAGGCTGAAGCTCAGGCCCCTCTCCCCTCTCCCCTGCAGTGGAAACTATAGAGGCTTCACCAATGCCACGTTATAATCTAAGATTTCCCCTTACTATGCATTGCCATTTCTTTTCCTTTTTTTTTTTAATTGGAGTAGAGTTGCTTTACAATGTTGTGTTAGTTTCTGCTGTACAGCAAAGTGAATCAGCCACATGTATATATGCATATCCCCTCTTCCTTGGATGTCTTCCACTCCTTTCTTCTCCTATGGAATTCCCTTCATCTCTCTGTAAGCTACCTTTGCCGGTAAAACCGTTTCACCTGAATCAGCCACAATCCCACTGCTTAATCGTCCAACAAGAGCCTCTCCCCTCCCACTCCTATTAATTTGAGATTTCCTCCTTTCAGAACTAAAAGCTTAAGGGCTGATTCCTGCCTTGGGTTGGGTACTCAGCCATCCTTTACTGAGTTCTTCGTCCTTGTGTCAAGAATTAAGCATCTGAAGAGGGATGAGGAACTTAGAGTCTCCAGGGAGGTGACAGTGGTATAAGCAAACGATCAGAACACACGGTATTCTAGTGTTTTAACAGAAAGATAGACAAGTGGCATGGGAATACAGAGGGAGACATGAGGGCAGGGAGCAGGGCTGGTGCTGGTGGTCCTGGATCAGAGCCGGATGCTGGCTCTGATCGTGCTCCCTGGCAGGTAAGGAGGCGGGCAGGGGGATTTCACGGAGGAGGGGGTACTTGAGCTTCGTGTCGACGGATGGGAAGGAGGGCATTGGCGAAAGCAGGGAGGAACGTGGAAAACCCTGCAAAGCAGTAGAGCAGCTCTGAGGCAGTCAGCGTGGTTTTGCTTTACGTGCTAAGAACTTTGATTTTGACCCCATTCTCGCAGGGAACCAGGAAAAGCAGAGACGGACAGAGGCATACAATCTGGGTTCTCCTCCATCACCATTTATTCACGCCACATCCTTGGGTATGTCATTGAGCCTCTCTAAGCCTAGGCATCCACAAGCATAAAGTGGGGACGATATCTACCTCCTTGGACAGTTGGATAGAAGTGAGAGGGAAATGAGGTAGCACACATGAAAGCACCAAAATAAATAAATAAAATAGAGCCAAGTGCAGTACAAATGTAAGTGCTGTACGTTGCTGTGACCACATATTCCTAATACTAGCAAGGGCCCAAGGTGGGTGTTTCCAAATACGCATCTCATTTAATCCTCACGATCCGCTATGGTAATAGCCTGACCCCTGCTTGGGGAATTCAGAACAGGGGTCATATGGAAAGATTTTCCAAACGAAACATTTACAGTATTCTTAAAGTTTTCTTACCAATTTCCACTTCCTTTGTTTCATTCTGTGGAGGGGCTATAATTACTGGAAGCAAAGAAAAGCTTTGCTTGTCTGAAATCAAAGAGAATATAAATGTAAATATGTAAATATATGTAAATATTTAAATATAAATATGTAATTAATTAAATATAAATATGAGGCAAGCATTGGGTGGTCATCAATATAAAGCTTGTATTTTCATATTTCTGTCCTTTTTCACAGTGATGTTTCTGAGATCCATGGCAACAAATACACATGCATACACACACACACACACACGCACACACACGCGAAACAAAAACATTCAAGCAATACGTTCTCTTACTACCTATGATGTTTTTTGATATTTTCTATTCTCTTTTTATGATTAAAACAAATGCCATCTGGAGCATTAAATTAATTGCATGACGTAGCAATTGTCAGAAAACGATGATTCTATAGGAAAAAGCATAACGAACGCTACAGGGAAGAGTTCAAACGACTCCTGAAGTGATAAACACGTAAGTCCACACTTCTGCTCACAGCTTTCCACCCGTGTGGCCCACCCTATCAGAAAGTTCAAATTCCTGTGGCACTGATGCCTAGACACGGTGAATGCACGGCTGCATTCCTGCACCCCTTGATTCTCATTTATTTCGGGATGGTGTGATTAAGGACCCCTGCAGGTTTTGATGTTGAACACTGAGAGGTACTAACACAAATGTGGTCCAGCGATGCTTACTTTACAGCGGTGGGGCACTGGAAAACTACAAACCAAAACACTTCTCCACTACTGCTCTGCCCTGAGGAATCTGCCAGACATACAGGTCCTGCTTCATCTACACCCATAGATCAAGCTCTGCTAAGGAGACCCCAACTCTTTGTAGATTTAACAGGCTTGACTGTGAAGTCTCACCCCTGATGGACTTTTATAGAATTTAAAGTAATTTTGAAAAAAAAAGGTAGAATTAAATGACCTACTTAAGGTCCTGGATGATGATGAAAGCATTGCAAATCGAGATTGCAAATCAGCCAACAATATCTATGTATCTCTTTATAAAGCTTCTCACTCAACTTCTAACCGGCTAGTTATGTTAGAGATGAAATAGATTTTCCTCTGTTTACGGTACCTCTGACAACAAATTGCGAGACGAAGAGTTAATCTTGCTCTCCAAATAGTTGTACGGCCATTCAAAAAAATGTTAGGTTAGCATTCAGATCACATTATCTTTGAAAAATTAAGCCATAGAGGACAGAACCGATGTGGCTTTGGATTAGCAGCGTAATTTCCCTCCAAAATGTCTTAAATCTTGATAGTGCATTTAGAAAATCTCTTTGCGTCACATTAGAGAATACACATAAGATGAGTCAGGAGGAAGTTTGGGGAGGAGCATGAAGTACCGGCAAATCAACAAGAAGGACACAATTTGTGTCACGTTATCTTGTTTCAAGTATTGCATTTTGTTAAATTCAGTAGCTTACCAATAACTGTGAATGACCTGGTTGCAGTCACAGTATAATTGACTCCATTTTCATTGTGCATAAATTTACATGTATAATCACCAGTGTCCTTGCTGTTTGCATTGTCAATCAGCAAAAATGACTTGTGTGCTCGGTACCTGGGTCCTTGAAGAACTTCACAATTCTGAAATGAAAAGTTCCAGTCCACTTTCAGTAATTCTTTACTTCCACCTATTTTGATGGTGTAATTTTCATCTATTTCCTGCACGTTTCCTTTTACCTTAAACCACTCCACAGGCGCTGTCCAATTGTAGAGGTCAACTGTAGGACAATATATTTTGGAATTTCTTTCTGATCCAGATGTTGTTGAATATATCAGAAAGTCTGGAATATCACAACCTGGTTGTTTTTTATAAATGGTGACATTCACATATCCAGTCTTATTGGAGGTAGGACTATTAAAATAAATCAAACAATTTTTTAAAAAGTCACTTAGCATTATGAAATAACTTAACCCAGCTCTAACTTTTACTTAATATTGCTTTTCTTCCTAAAACAATTGACAGATAGTGGTTCTTCTTCTAAAATAATCATTAAAATCTAGAGTTTTAAATGCTTTTTGTTACATTTTAGGTAAAACGCAACCCCTGCAGTAGCCTTTAAAATGATTCCCTCACCATTTCTGTATACACTGTATGTGCTGTAACACCGAGACCTGATATAATAAAGATAATTAGTATTTATTAAGAGTTTACTGTGTATCATTCATTTTATTCTCATAGCCATGCTTTGAAGTGGGTTCTACTATCACGTGTATTTTACAGATGAGGAAACAAGGATGGAGGAGTAACTTACCAGCAATGCACAGCTAACTAGTGACACACCGTGACTTTGAAACTAACGCTGTCTGACCTCAGAACCTAGGCACCTAACTGTACCCATCTTGCCTTTTGACTTAGTTCATCTGACATCTTGCACGTACCAAACAGGCACAAAATCACAAGAGCTGGCGATTTACATGTAGAGTGAGGGACTTGTGGGCCCCCAGTCTCAGGTAAACTTCTTGGGTTTGCCCCTCACGTGGGAGGCACAGATGACCCCCCTTTTACACCCATCATAAGCCTCCTGACACCCCACATCTAGGCTGCTGGTTTGTTCTGATTTGGAGCCCAACGTGAGCAACTGCTCTCAGTTTTCCTGGTCACTAGAAAAGCTAGGTCTTTTTCTAATTGGGCTACAAATCAGACCCTGTCATTATACATCCAGAGAGTTCACCATCACCTAAAGCCCAACCTGATGGTGTTCCTCAGGTGCTCTTTTATTCCAATCACTTTATAAATTCAACTTCTGCAGAGAGGTCTAGAAAGAGAAGAGAAGTGAGGCAGCTCAGACTATCAACTCTTAAAGACAAAGGAACAGGACTGGATAATACCTTCTGATAATGCAAGTATAAAATCCGGAATCACTGACTTTGGCTGGGAGAAACTTAAGACGTTCCCCTGAGGCAACTACACGACTTCTTCTCTGGGTGGTAATATGTTTGTTGGTTTTTGAGTAATACCAGACCACAGGGTACCGAGATTTTTCTTGTCTGGGACATCTCACAATTAAAGCCTCATTTTCTAGGCCCCAAGATGATTTGCCTGCAAATATAAAATATGTATAAATATCATCCTGAAGTGATCATATAAAAAGGATTACAATTTCTGTATTCTAAGTATCCCCTTCTAGGATTAAATTTAGAAACTGGTCACACTTTGAGAAAGAATAAGTAAATGATCTAAGATCTTTTAGGAAATATTCTAATGGATACACAGATTAGTGACTTAATTTGGAGCTAGATCCTTCACATTGCTCCAAAGGAAAGCATCCATGTCATCTACACAAAGTGTGTCGTCAGTCAACAAATGCCGTCAATACCTTCTACGTGCAGGCACCGTATTAAATTTTGATGTATTTGAATATGTAAAATTAAAATTATGCTATATTTGTTATGGACACACACACACATATATATATATATATATATATATATATATGTCCTGATAGATTGGTGATGAAGAATGACTGCAGAGCATAAATGAATTTTCTAGGTTACCATTCAGCTAGGGCAATTGGAAGCAGGCAATTTAAAACTAGGCAAATGTTCTTGGAATTACTTAATTAAAAAAATTTTAAATGTCAGTTCAAAAGCAATACTTACTAAATGTAGCTGATGTGGAAGGTATGAGAATTGCTGGAATTACCAAGACCCAAAGTCTCATTCTCAGTTTCTCAATCTAGAGCAAGTGTTGGTAACCGATTCTCAAGATGATTCAAGTCAGATCTGTGACATACGATGGTGAGGCTCCCCTTTAGGTGGTTGATGGTATTCCCTAAGATTTACAGTTGGAAAGAGTTGTCAGTATCTCTGACAAAAAGATACCAAAAAATAAGTCAGACAAAATCACAAGCAAAATATTTACAGCCATGATTTTTACTTGCTCAATACCGCCCAGGAAAATTATTCATGAACAGATCTTTAATATGTATAAATATGTATAGGAGCAGACTTCAGACATGCATCATTACATTTATTCCTACTGGACTTTTGGACCACGCAGGGCTTACGACAGCCATGCTATATCACCGTCTCGTGAGAATGTACCGAAGCTAAATTAAGAGGAAAGAAAATGAGTTTCTATTTTGGAAAAAAAAGAAAATTATAAAATTCAACAGACCTTAAAAAATACAATATTATAAATGCAGATATGAAACCCAGACATCCACACAGGCTGGAAGCTGTGTGTACACACACATGACTCCCGCCTACCCTCAAGCACACAGGCAAACAAGCGGTCATCCCAAAGCAACTAAGGAATATAGGAAAGCTTAGATGGGTAAAACAGTCATCAACTAGTTGCCCTAGACACTATACCAAACCCTCAGAAATGTGTCCCTGCCCCTGCTTATCCCCAAGATTCGCCAAAAGCTTTCTAAGAAGAGTTGAAGGTCTGTGAAAAATAATGACATACTTTTTCTTTCAGCAAAAGGATAACTTAACCATATCATTTTTTTCTTAAAAAGTGAGGAGAGAGATGGATGGAACCAATACAGAAACTGACAAATACAGAATGAATACAACAACCCTTAATATATTTTCAGAAAGCACATTTCCTCTAAACATGAATTGTTGATACTTTCCGTATTACGTGTCTGGAAAAGTTTTTACTACAGATTTTAGATAAGTAATTGATGCTTACCCAGACGGAAGGGCAGGAGGAATGAATTTCAAGTGAATGACTGAGCTGTGAATTGTTTCCAGATCTTGCAGCTCCTTCCCTGCAGACTACTCACTTGCACGCTCTCTTTTATTTTAAAGGGGAGATACTCAAAGACATCCTTCAACTCACCTCTCCACCCACCCTGAAATCTGATTTCTAGCCAAAATTCATGACTTGTTCAAAAGTGCTGGCGCATCACGTACCAAGAACTCTGACCTTGGTACATAAATATTTAAATGTAAGGACAACATTGAATAACCCTTTAGGAAAAGTAATCAAATCATCTCCCTGTTTTAGCATCAGTTACTCAAGCTAATGCTTGTTGTTTATCGCACTGATGTTATTACACTGAGTTCCAAATGATCTGGAAACCTTGGGGCCCTTGAGACTGCTCTTCCAGATACTCCTCTGACACTTCGTTTGGCAGACGCTAGTTAGGAAGGCGTGGCCAGTTACAGCAGCTTTGGTGCAGAGAGTTTCAAAAGCAACATGGGGGCAAAAGCAATGAGAAGTAAACAGGACTTTATGAGATTTTGCAAATGTTCTGTTTAGGGTCCAGAATTGACACAGTCTCATCCAAAAACAGATTCCAGATCCTCAGATTTAAGTCCCTACGGGGCTCTTGGATGGGAAAAAGAAGTTTTTCTAAGGAGTTCAGAGAAATAGAGGGAAGTTTTGAGTACGAAGGCTGCCTTAAGGGGAATGACAAGGAAAATCATAACCCTCAACTCCTGGGCTCCATGTAAAACAAATGCTAACGGCAAGATTTGCTTTTAGCTAGGAATAGCGGGTATGAGTCAATCATGGGTAAATTCGACTTACTTTTAAAACTCACCACACCCCAGAAGGATTCAGGGACTAATTCCAGACCCGTACAATAATATAACAACGAAAGCTAAGCCTTCTCTGGAACTCACTCCATGCCAGATACAGTTCTGAATGACTTACATGTATTAACTCCTTCATTCCCATAACCACCCAATGAAGCAGGCACTACCATTATTGTGGCCGTTTTACAGACAAGGACACTGAGACACGGAGAGGGTAAGCAAACCGTCCAAGTCATGTTACGCTAAGAGGAGGAACCAGAATTTGAACCCAAGCAGGTTGGCTCCAAAGGCTAGATTCCTGACCACTAAATCATCCTGCCACCAGGTGAAGAAGGTCAAGAGAGGAGGTACAGCCAAAGAATAATTCTAGTAGGTTTTTGGAACCAGTTGACCGTACCATCCCCCTCTCCCCACTCCTCTGTGGTTGGCAATGTTCTTGAACAGGCATCCCTACCTGCAGGGACACCAGTCGTGTGCTCTCAGAGGAAGAGATGCAAAGTCTGGTCACTGCTGGGAGATTCACCACCATGTTTGGCGTCACTTCAAGGAATTAGATCTGTTCATTGCTATTCTTGACTTACTTGTCAAGACCATGAGTTTTGGCACTGAGACCACAGAGTCAGGAGCAGGCAAGACTGGAACAGTGCCCAGGACACTGTAAGCTCTAGATAACATTTTTTTCTTTTCTTTTTTTTTTTTTTTTGGAGTACGCGGGCCTCTCACTGCTGTGGCCTCTCTCCCGTTGCGGAGCACAGGCTCTGGACGCGCAGGCTCTGCGGCATGTGGGATCTTCCCGCACCGGGGCACGAACCCGTGTCCCCTGCATCAGCAGGCGGACTCCCAACCACTGCGCCACCAGGGAAGCCCTAGATAAACATTTTTTAATTAACTTTTTTGGAGTACAGTTGCTTTACAATGTTCTGTTAGTTTCTACTATACAGCAAAGTGAACCAGCTACACGTATACATATATCCCCTCTGTTTTGGATTTCCTTCCCATTTAGGTCACCACAGAGCATTGAGTAGAGTTCCCTGTGCTATACAGCAGGTTCTCATTAGTTATCTATTTTATACCTAGTATTAATAGTGTATATATGTCAATCCCCATCTCCCAATTCATCCCACCACGCCCTTTCCCCTTTGGTATCCATATGTTTGTTCTCTATGTCTGTGTCTCTATTTCTGTTTTGCAAATAAGGTCATCTGTACCATTTTTCTAGATTCCACATATATGCGTTAATATACGATATTTGTTTTTCTCTTTCTAAGTAAAATGATACCCACTTGAATATTCTTACACTTGAATACGAACTTATATTTTGTACCCTAAAACATCTTAAAATTTTGAAATTAAATTTAGACATTTATTCATTTAGATGAGGCCACAGTTACCTTGATTTCTTAGTTTTAAATAAGGTTTCAGTTAGAGTTTTAATATCATAATCATGACATCTTGCAGAAGCATTTAATAAAGTCTAGCTATTATGATAAATAAAAGCTATTGTTTTAATTCAGTCCATTATTCAGCAATGAAGTCCTTTCATTCAAAGTAAAATACTGCATGGTACTTAGCATTAGCATCATTCAAAGTTTACAGATTAAAACAAAAAACCAAGGACGAGACTGGTTAAATAATTTGACCAAGCTCACCCAGTTGTGGCTGGGTTTGAAACCAGACTTGCTGAACCTCAAAGACAAGGCTTTTTTTTTTTTCTAATATCAACTAAAAACAGAGAGAGAGATTAGAGTGGTAAAGCTTTCCTTCTTATGATTGTGACTGGGAGATTAAACAAAATAAGCGGCTCTAATTTCCTTTAAGCATCTTTTCTGTAAAGAACCAGACAATTCTGGCTTCTAACCACTATGCCACCATCCAACATAAAAGTGTCATAGTTTATAATCACTTAGCAAGACAAGGGCTTCTAATAAATAACTAAATCCAAGCTCTTGGGCAGGCATGAATTCTGCCAAGTTAAGCAGAAGTCTTCCAGTGCCTGCTGGTTTCATTGGCAGATATCGTCTTTTTAAGACTCCTCAGAATTACTCTTCATTTTCAAAATTAATCTAACCTAATTTGGCCATACATTTTTTTCTGGTTTGGGGGTTACAGTTTTGAAATCTTGCATGTCCCCACATATAATCTAATTCTCTGACATTTCCACTAACAAACAAAAAACAAAACCTTTATTTGCCAGAGGAACATCTAGCTGCTTGCATTTGCAACGTGGCACCCAAGTATTTCATAACTTAGAAGATATCCTGTGAGGCTTATTCATTTGTTTTGGCCGGTGTCATAGCTAAATGGAGATACGATGTCAACACACTGCAGAGCTTGGCCATCTGTAGCCTGGTCTTACTGTAAACACGTGAAAACGAGGAAATACTTGTCCTATTAAACTTTTGCGAATTTAAGTGAGTCAGGTTCTCACTCAATAATTCTGATGATAAGCAAATGGATTTTTTCCCCCCTCATTTCATTAGAGAGCATTTTAGACACCACTTTCCTTCTGTCTTTCCTGATGAAAATGTGCATAAAGCCTGTGACAGATGGGGGCAGATCCTGTGTAGTGTTAGGTGGTATGCCCTGCATCCCCAGAAAAGGCTCTGGGCCCAGTCTACCCACTGTGTCTCCTTTGGTTACACTTTTATCTCTTTGCTGCTTCTTTGCCACACTCCAAACTCTTGGGGCACTCAGCATTTACCTCCCTCCCTCCATGCTTCTTTTGGCCTCAGCCAATTCTCCCCTTCAAAAACTAGAAGCAACTTGTATATATTCAAGGACAAACTGGAATTAACAGAGACTTTATATCTTCAGAACTAAACTGGAGATATAACCCTCCAACCTTCCTCCGCTCCCTCGCCCCTAAGAAAAACTTCTCCCACAATCTTCCTTGTCTCAGTGATGGCAACTCCATCTTCCCCCTTGAGAGTTGCTCAAGCCAAAACTCTCCACATATGATTGGCTCTCCTCTTCCTCATGTATCAGGACATCCTAATAGTTTCATCTTCAAAGTACATCCTACCTACAATGACATCCCCCATCCCCCCGGCCCCACCTCCACGGTCACGTCCCCATCCGAGCCACCATTATCTCTCACCTGGATTTTAAAAATAGTTTCTAACTGTTCTCTCTGCTTCCACAAGTGCCCCTCTTCAGACTATTCCTGATACAGAGGCTCCAGAGATCCTGTTAAAACCTAAGTCAAATCATATGCGCCTCCACTTCACCCAGAGGAAACGCCAACACCCTTACAGCAGCTATGGTGCCCACATTATATGAGGCCACCAGGGTCCTCCTTTCCAGTCCTGGCTCCTGGGTCCTCCTTGAAGGTACAGCCAGTACTCTGCATTCACTCTTCCTTCTGTCTGGACGCCTCCTTCCAATTACCTACAAGGCTAACTTTCTCACCTCCTCAAGTCGTTGCTCCTATGGCACCTTCTCAGTAAGACTTAGCCTGACTATTCAATTTCCTTTTCTTTTTTTGCTGCTCAATAATTTTTTTTTATTGATGTTAAATTCACAAAACAAAAATCAATCATTTTAAAGTGACAATTCAGTGACATTCGGTACATTGACAATGTTGTGCAACCAACACCTCTATCTAGTTCTAAAACAATTTCATCACCCCAAATACCACGCAGAACAGAGGAAGACAGAAATGCCTGCCCATGCGGAATTTTCAGCCTAGTGGAGAAGGAGGACGATATTTATATAAATAAGTAAAAAGTATTTATAAAAGGTTTTACATGGTGATACATTCAGGGAGAAAAAGAAATCAGAGGAGGGAAGTAAGGAGGATTGGAGAGGTGTGCAGTTTTAGGTAGGGTGACCTGGAAGGCCAACTAGGAAGGTGGCATTTGATAAACAGTCGAAGCACAGCCCAGGCAGAAGCACGCCTGCTGTGTCTGAGGAGCAGCAGGGAGCCCTGTGACTCGAGTGGAGAAAGACGGCAGGGAAGTAAGAGAAGCTCGGAGAGGTCCGGTGACCAAATCGTGCACGGCCTCATGAGTCAGCTTAAGCACTTTGGTCCTGGCTCAGAGAGGTGGGAGCCACAGGAGGCAACAAGCCAAGGAATGGCAGGACCTGACGTGGGTTTTAGCAAGAAGGCTCTGGGTGCTGAGAATAGCCTTCAGGAGGGCAAGGGATGAGGAAGAAAGCAAGATAGGAGGCTTTGTGATGGCCCAGATGAGAGACATGGTGGCTTGGACCAGGCTGTGGAAGTGTAGGTTGTGAGACAAGGTTGGATTTTGGCTGTATTTTGAGGTTTGCTGACAGAATTTCTTGATGAACAAGGTATAGGGTAGGAGAGAAAGACAGTGGCCAAAGACGACTTCAAGACTTTTGCCCAAGCAACTGGGCATAGGGGGTTGCTATTTACTGAGATGGGGGACTGGATGTGGAACAGGTTTTGGAATGAGAGTCAAGCAGTTTTGGACATATTCAGCTTGGCATACCTCTTAGACATACAACTGGAGATGTCAAGATACCAGCGGGCTGTTTGCTTCTGAAGTTCAGGAGACACATTTGGGCTAGAGATATATCATCCAGATATATATAAATTTGGAATATGTCAGTGTATAGATAAAATTAAACCCACCAGACTAGATGAGCTCTTCAAGAGTGAAAGTGTATAGATAGATCATGAGGTTACAAAAGAGCAACTGCTTATTTTCACTGGAAAGCTTCCCTGGGGAGAGATATTCATCTTTCCCAAACAGATAAATTTGCATCTCTGTGTGTAAATCACTGCGGAAGTGCTGAGAATTCAGCGTAAGTTAAAATAAGTTTCTATTAGAGTCCTTTCTTTCTTTGTTTCTGTTTCTCATTTTGTTTTGTTTGTCTGCTCGATTTGCAAATAACCTTATAGAATCTGAACCCACTTTGGAAACACTGCATTGCTTCCTTCTTTAAATTTCAATTCTGTTAATAACTAGCTAGGATTGCAATGGCATCCTGCCGTTGTCAATGCCACCAGTTACCTCCACGTAATTGCTAAAACCACTGTGCATGCTTAGTCTTCATCTTGCCTTGAGCTCTGAGCAGCGTCTGTCCCAGTGGAACAGTTTCTCCCCGTCCTGCTCTTCACATCTCCTCTTTTCCCCACCACTGCATGGCTCAGTCCTTGAGTCTCTTTTCTTCTCTGTCTACACTCATTCCTCATGTGATGTCATCCACTTTCCTGGTTGTAGACTTCATCTATATGCGGATTCTACTCTCAAAGTGAAACCTGCCGTCCAGACTATCCCCCTGAACTTCAGGCTCAGATATGCACCTGATGACTTGACCCTCCACTAATCTGTATCCTAGATGTCTCCAAATTAACCTGTCAAGACTTATTCCTGTTCTTCACACCAAAATCTGCCCTTCCAACAGCCCTTATCATCTTGGTTGATGGCAACTCCATCTTTACAACTGCTCAGATCAAAATCCATGGCGGTTTCTTTATGCCTCTGTCTCCAACACATCTCATCCAAACCATCAGCAAGTCCCACTGAATCTACTTTCCAAGTATATTCAGAGCTCAACCACGTGACCCCTGCTCATGACACTCACTGGTGGTCCAGGCTACCACCATCTCTTGCCCGGATCATTGCAGTAGCCTCTGAATTAGTCTCTTTGGTCCTTCCCTTGCCCCCTTAGAATCTATTTTCAAAGCAGAAACCAGCATGATCCTTTTAACCACTCCTCTCCTCAAACCTCTCCTTTTATTCAGTGAAAACCAAAGTCTCTATAATGGACTAAAAGGCCCTCCATGGTCTGCCACCCTTCACACATCTCTGATTCAGGTCTTCTATGTGTCCCACCCTCATTCCACACTTTTCTCCTTCCTCTCCCCCCAACACCCAAGCTTGCCCCTACCTCAGAGCTGGTATTGGTATCCCTTGGATACCCCTTGGATATCAATGTTACCCAAATCTCTGGAGATCCTCTCCTTTGCACTTTTCTATCTCTGCATTCACAGAAAACTGGGAAGTGTGGAGGGGCGAGCAGAGAACTATGGACCCTCATAATCATAGGACCAACATTTTAAAGGACATATATGAAGAGTTCTCCTGATGGAAAAGCAGGAATCTGAAAAACAAAGACGTCCCAGATCTGTTTGAGCTATTAGTCCACATCTTCAGACATAGAGGGAGAAACGTCCTCATCTATACAACCTGTTCAAGAGCAGAGACAACCCAATGTCCTGCTGGGGATCCTGTAATTCAAATCAGCAGCCACGGCATGCTGCCAGCAGGGCACAGAGATGAAGGTTCCCAGAGCAGGAAAGGTAAAAAATAATGACGATGGCTGACATTATTAAGCGTTTGCTGACAGCTAGGTGCGGTGCTGTTACTTTACATCCATTTAATCTTTAGAAACCACCCTCTTAGCTTGGTATTAGTACTAAGATGCTGGTTTTATAGGTAAAGAATACAAGAATTAAAGAGGTCAGATGAGTGGCCTAGAGTCATCGGTAAGTCATCGGCAGGGATTAAGTGCAGTTCTGTGTAAGTCAGAGCTTTCTCTCACATACTGTACATAGAACAGCAGAAAGGGGATAACAAGGTCCATATTGAGATTTGGGGGCAATGACACATGAGTATTTTTGGCCTCAAGAACGGCTGCAAAAAAAGAAAAAAGAAGCGGTCTTCCCTGGCGGTCCAGTGGTTAAGAAGCCATGCTTCCACTGCAGGGGTCGCAGGTTCGACCCCTGGTCGGGAAACTAAGATCCCGCATGCCACATGGGGTGGCCAAAAAAAAGAAAAAAAGAGAGAGAACTGTTGCAGCCAGAGGGAGCACACCTCCCACTTCTCTGTCCCTGACGCTCAGGGGTACGTCTTTGGGGGTCAGCTCTGCCACATCTTACTCTACACGCTTTGTTGGGAGACTTCAGAGAGGAAAGAAATGGAGCTGTCAACTGGAGGTGCCAACGCCAAGCGTGAACTTAAATCAGGTATTCCTCCCTACCCACCACTCACCCAGAAAGATGGGCCCTCAGCAGCCCTGCTCCCCATACCTGTCACTCTCCTTTTTCATCCTGTATCTCCTTCACCCTGAGGGTCTGACTTCTCTTCCCCATACCACATACCCTTTGCCCCGCAGCTCCTTGCTTGCTAAGCACTTTTCCCTTCTCCACGGTCTGAGCAGATTCCACTTCTGGACTTTAGTGGATTCCAGCAAGAAGAATCCTGGCATATGGGCACTTTGTATGTACTGTACACTGCAAGGCCCCCTCCCAAGCCCATCCTCCCCCATTTATTTTCCATTACACGAGGCAAAGTTCCACATCATGCAAACAAGACTCCACAGGACTTCATGAGTCTGTAACTTGGGTTTCCCATGGGGTAATACTACCTTTTTCATAAACAGAAAATTGAGAGCAATGATTAAGTTTAACCCCCAGTTTTGTTTTAAAATTCCATTCCCTTTGAGATAAATGCATTTTTGAAAAACACCCCAAGGAAAGACACTTACCATCAGTCCGATGCGCTCTTTCTTCCTCAACTTCCTACCAACAGAGTTTGTTAACTCTAAAAACTAATTTCTCTAATAGCTCTGTGCTACATACGACAGCCACCTTTCTCTTAAAACCTCCCGTTTTCCTTATCAGTTAAGACACAGGAATCAGCCTACTGATAAGCTAACACTGATTCACGGTACTGTTAACAAAGACCAACTTCAGTTTGCATCACATTCTCTACTCGAAAGGTCTCTGATGAAGCTGCACTTCCATATTTTACCTCCCTTGTGGGTGACTTCCTCAGCGAAACCTCCACTCTCTCTTGGTAGCAGGTCACTCAGTGCCCTTAGAGTGCGAGTCGGCAGCTACAACTTCCCAAAAGCTGCAGCTCTGAGAACAGTGCACTTTTCTCTAGGAAGTTTTACTGTTGATGCTTCAACGTCAACGTTTTGAAAACATCCGATACGACTGGGTGAGTTAAGCGTACAGCAGGCTCTGTGTGCAGACACTTTTGCACACGCTGACACTTCCATTCCTCAGAGGCTTACCGGAGGCTCAGAGAGGCAGATTGATTACCTTGCTCAAGGCAAGAGCCAGTACAAGGTAAAGCCAGAATCCAAAGCCTCCATAACTGGACTCTTTCCATGTGTCTCCAGATGGCCTGTCTTGGACGGCTGTGATACAGATTTGTGGACTCACGTTGCACCTGTTAGAATTCTGAATAAACCAACTTTAATCATGTACGTGATTTTCTTTTTCAGACTGTTGGTGACTTCCAAATGATCAGGATGTGCCAGCTGCCAAAGAACTCTCTAATATAGTAGAAGGAGCAGGACCTTTAGATACAGCTGGTTTTCCTCTCACTGACAGTGTAGCTTGGGTCAAGCTCTCCATCCTCTCTAAAGCTCTGGTGCAAAGGGTATGGTTATCAGTATTAAATGGGGTGGCCGGAAAAAAAGAGAGAGAACTCTGCTGTGGAATCTGCCTTTCAAAGAGTTTGTCAGCACTGGCACTTACGTACTTGACTGTTACCAAGATGACTAACAGCATCTTCAATGTTTCCACTGACTGTTCAAGACATTTCGTGAAGTCCAGGGAGGCCAGCATCTATCAAGGCCTATGAGGTTTTGTAATAGAGAAGGGAACATTTGATGTAAGATAGAGGGGCCTCCGTAGCCACGGGCTGCTTCAGGAAGTTCCTCTTTATCCTTCTGTCTTCAAGGGCTCTGCAAAATGTAGAATCCAGAGATTCTTGCTCATGCATCCAACTGGCAGGGAGAAGCTGGGTGAGCCTGGGAGGGGACACAGCCTGCTCCCTTGAGGATCTCTCTCCAGGCCCGAAGATCTGACACTGCACCCCACGTATAATTTGCTCTCAGGCCACACCCACTAAAAATGACTGTACCACTTGGAGGTGACTCTCCTAAACAAAAGTGACCCAGAACCAATGGAAGGCAATGCTCCTCTATGGGGGCACAGAACATCTGTGACAACTCACCATTCAATGACATGAAAGGAAAGATCAAAATTGGCCAAACTTGTTTGTCTGAAATGAGAACAGATTGGTGCAGCTGGAAGAGCAGAAATGTGTTTGTTGTGTGTGTGTGCGTGCACACACGTGTACAAGAGCTTATTTGTGTTTGCATGTGGGTTTCGTCCACGTGGAGAGGACGTCTTAGCTCTGTACCCAAACCAAAAGGAGCTTTTAAATGTCAAAAATCTCACTGACCTGCCAAAACGGAAAAGTTAGCTGGCCTTCCTTGCGCCTTGGAGAAGTAGGAATAATTAGTTCAGACCCACTTCCAATTCCACAACCATATAACAACCCAGAGTCTTCCCTATGAGGTCTACTAATTCCAGGGGCTCCTGATCTCGAGGTGTCTCTGCCTCAGGCTTCTGTGCCCAGGAGTCCCGTCTCTGTTTTGCTCAGCATCAGCCCGGGACTCGCCCTTTCTCCAACTTGCACAAGAAATCCATGTACACCAACGGTTCTGAAATGTGGGGCACCAAGCTAACGACGTGTGCATCACCTGGAGTATCTCACAGCTTCCTATCCTTCCTCCCCTCTTGCACCTGGTCATCACCACCCCTTCCCTCCCAGAGGTGCTCAGAAGCCTCTCACTTCTCCGCAGTGTCTGTCCCCAGATGTGCACACCCCAAATCCCCCATGGTGCTAGGCAGCTATGAAAGCTGCTCCCTTTTAGAAAGAAGCTGAGGCTATAGATTGCAAATTCATTTTTCTGTCACATCTGCCTTTGCTCTCCTCCCCTCCCCATGAGAGCTTTTCCCCTGCTAGCACCTTCTCTCCTCTTACCTGGTTACTACAACTCACCAAATACGTTCACCAGTAAGACTTGCTGCTTCACTCCCCCAAGGAGGAAAGAGTTTCTTGAAAATCAGAAAAACCTTATAAATACAGGTGTCCAAATAGCTTATAAAGGAATCTCAGCATCTGTGAGAAAGAGAAGATTGTAGGATTAATGTTTTACCCCAGAAAGCTAGAATCAAATCTAATACATAACCACAAATTTTCCCTCCTTGTAAGACGAGCTCTGTATGTCTCTGCCTCACCCTTCAACCTGGGTCACTGTCCTCTTCATCAGATTTAACAGGAAAGAAAAAGTCGACCTTATTTCATAGTCACACTATAGAAAGTTCTTTCAGATCGTTTATGATCACATAAAGAGGTAACAAGCTTTCTATTTTCAGGAGTTTCTATATTCTTGACTTTCTGAAGCAATTGTCTTCAATAATTGGCTTCTACTCATCCTAATGAGTCTGTGTAAGTCAAAGGTTTTGGCTTGCAGTACTCTCTGTCTCTTTTTGAGAAATTAAAACTTAAAACCGAGCACAAAAGCTAGTATTTTGTCCCTTCCTTCTTACTCCTATCCCATACTTCCAAAAAAAAAGTCTGTGTTTAGCTGAGAGTTCACAGAGGTGCGTGCTTTGGGAATTGAAGAATAAGAGTTATGCCAAAGCCATATGTCAACTGGAAGAAAAAATAATTTTGATCTGAAAAATTAGATTTTGTTACATTCTCTTTCTCTCCCTCCCCCTTTCCTTCCCCCGTCTCTGTCTCTCTCTCCCACACACACACACACACACACACACACACACACTCACGGCTCCTCCTCCAAAACAACAACAACAAAGAATGGAAAATGTTTAGTCAATGGCTTTTATAAAATATGTTTAGCTCCCTCCATGTTTCAACAAGGTTCAAGGTTCATGTGTTCCCTGCCAGACTTGAGTAGTTTAAACGAAAGGATGAGCAACTGAGTCTCTAGAAATTGTGAGGTCCCAATAAAAAGCACCTTTAGCAAGTGTGGCAGCCAGGCTCCAGGATGGCCCCCAATAATCCCTGCTTCCTGTTGTTCACACCTTTGCAGGGTCCTCTCCACTCTGTACCAGGGAGGTCGACGTGACCAGTAAATCACGGAGTAAGTAATCACATGCCACCTCCAAGATGAGGTTATAAAAGGCATGTGGCTGCCGTCCAGGGCTCTCTCTCTAGAATCACTCTGTCTCCGAGAAGCCATGTGTTGAGCAGCCCCATGACTGCTCCACATGGAGAGGTACCAGAGCTTTCTGACAACAACCCACATGAGCGAGCTTGGAGGGAGGTCTTCCAGTTGCATTCAAGTCTTCAGAGATGACAACTTCTAGCCAACAGGTTGACCACAACTTTATGAAAGACCCTGAAGTAGAACCACCCAGGTAAGTCACTCTCAGATCCCTGACCATCAAAAAAATGTGTGAGATAAGAAGTGTTTATAGGTTAGGCTACCAAATTTTAGTCATTTGTTATATAGCAGTAGGTTACTAATAGCTGATAATAATGCGTCTATCACCATTTTCCTTGTGAATCTATTGACAGGAGGTAGAAGTCAGGGGTCCTTGTTAGCATGAAATGGCTTTCATTCAAAAATACAACTTCTAGTCCTACTTGAGAGGCCTTTTGCTATCTGTGTTGTCAGGAAGCTGCTCCTCTGTATCTCTTGGGTTTCCCTTATCAGAGGCAACTTCCTATGTTAGAGATTGTTCCACTGTTCTTAAAAACACTCCTTCCCTAGTCTAATCAGATAAAGTTTCTTCTCTGCTACACGCTCACTCTATATATTCAACAGATCATTGCCTGTGTATCAGAAGGAAGCAAACTGTGTTTTTATCACAGGAAGCAACATTTCATCATGCTGCCTTTGAAATACTGGTCAGCAGGGGCATCTGAGAGGACTCATGAGGACAGGTCTCTGTGGGCAGTGAGATGACCCACTTGTGGGTATTAGGAGCACAGCAAACAGGCAGCAGATGTCACAGGAAGAAAGCCAAGGGTTCAGAAGAGCAGAGGTCAGGGGCTGTGGCTCGGGCAGGGAGTCCATGACTTTGGGCAGACTGTCTTTGCCCTGATCAGAAATGTTCTCATCTCGATGTGATGCCTCGTCTAGCAGCCTTTGCTCCCTGGAATCTCACACAAATGCTTTAGCTTCTAACACAGTGAGAGTGTGAGAGGACATCTGATGTGCAGGTTATGGTCTCAATACTCCCCTGTGTGCTGGCCTTTCTTCTCTGGGGTCTCGATTACAGCCCCTGCCTTCTAACTCTGTAAGAACCTAAGAGGAAAGGGCCAACTGTAGGTCCTGTTCCTCATTCATTCCTCCTGTTTAAATAAATGTCGAACTTTCTTTCATGGCCCTATGTCTTCTAAAACCTAGAAATCTAGAAGCTTCCATCTGGGGTTGGTAAAAATTTTAATGTGTTGTATCATTTGCTGAAATTCTCCAATCCTGTTCTCAGATTATCTTCTGAGATCAAGTCCAGATATTCTGAAGCATTCCAAGAAAATTTAGATTTAGGAAGGAAAGAGGATTAGGGTCATGGAGGGAAAAAAAGGTAATTTCACAGAAACCAGAGTCATGCATTTTCAGGAAGTCACTTTCCTCAGCCGCTTAAAATTGTTTTCTCAATGTCCCACGAAATCTGTCTCGTGAAATCAACCTCCCTGATTGGTAACACATTGAAAGAAACAATTTGCCAGTACACTTGCGCGTTACACAGCACATAATACGTAACAGGCACTACGCTTTTGTCTGAAGCACAAAGCAATAGAATATTGGGGCGCCAGACTAATTTAAAAATCATGTATTTCTGACTGTTATGAGTAATATTCGGTGAAGAAATTTTGAGTATTTCTGAACATTATCTATAATACTTAGGATAATCATTTTAAACATGCTCACATATTTCCTGTCAGCCCTATTTCTAAGAATGTGTATGTGAATACCATTGTGCGAGGTACATATAATCATGAATAAATATTATATATATATATATATATATACACGTACAACAAAAAGATGTAAAAGAGACGCAAAAAAAGTAAAAGGAGAATCCTATGATGTTTCTAGAGAAGACTCAATTAATAAAAATCATAATTATTTTGAACTTTGATAAAATAATTATAAAATTAAAATTAAAAAGAAATAAAAGTAGCAAAACTAACTTTTTACGCAATGCTCACGTGTGCTAGGCACTGGTTCCATCCACCATAATCATCATTGTCATAATAAACTAGTAAGGTAAGGGCTATTATTACCCACACTCTCAAGGTAAGGAAACTGTGCCACAGAGAACTGAGTGTATTTGCTGGGCCACCTGCTAGTCAGCTGGGGACGTGGGATTTGAACCTGAATGCTACGAAAGTGAAGCCTGCTCTCTACCTGATGTCTGCATGGCTTCTTGACTTCCCAGGAATGTTTGAGACCAGCCACTGAAATGTTAAAAAGCAGTAAAAAGTTAAGGGAATGGGTGATTTATCCTTCCACATGTTTTCTCTTGGGCCTACTGTTGTCCAATTAAGTTTCAGTAATTAAAATAATATGGAACGAAGAAGAAAAACAAATTAAAAGCAAAACAAAACAAAATAATATGGAACAGCCACAGGAGGAGACAGTTTAATAGAACAGAATGGAAAATCTAGAAACAGATCTAAATATTCCTAAGAACTTATCATACGATGATAAAAAAACACAGTATATCAAATCTGGGGAAAAGAATAGATACTAAATAAATTGTGTTAAGACCATTTTAGATTTATTCAAGCATTGTAAATGTTTTAATATAAGCATTATAAAATATATTACAAGCAATAGAAAAATCAAGTTCAACTCATGAAAAAACTAAATTCCAGATGGATTAGAGATTACACAGTAAAAAATTTAAAGCTGTAAACAAACAGAATATAATATTTATTTGATTATGAAGTGGGAGTAATATTGGTTTTCTAAGCACAATAATACATATAGAAACCATAACAGCAGAGATCAAATCAATTTCATTACATCTGAATATATTATAAAGAGACAGCAAGCAAAAGGCTAGGAAAACATCTGAAAGTTTGAAAATTTATATATATCTTATATATCTAGCATATATACACACTCAAATATTTATATTCTATACAAGTATATTTTATAAATCACTAACAGGAAAGAAAACAACTTAATTTTTAAGATAGGCAAATGTTATGAACAGGCAGTTCAAAAAAGAGGGTATAGGAGTTTTCAATAAGCTTCAATAGAATATAATGCATCAAAAAGTAATTGAGAAATTCAAATTTAAATCAATAAATACCATTTTCACTCATCAAGTTTGTAAAAACATTACAAAACTATAATATCCAATACTGACAAAAAGTGTGGGGAGATTACGGATGCAGAAACTGGTACAAGTTTTCCAGAGGATAATTTGGAAGTTTATATCAAAATACTTGAACTTGGTAGTTTGTCTTCTATTAATATATTTGAAAAAATCATGGATGTTCAAAAATATGTAGCCTCTCATTGGCAGTGTTGTGGACAATAATGGGAAAAAAACTAAATATACAAATTGAACAATTGATTAAATAATCTATGGTACTTCTAAATAATAAAATACTTTGCAGTCATCAGAAATGATGTAGGCTAATCATATTTAAGAAACAGGAAATGTTTGTGACATATTTTAAGTGTTTGAAGAACAGGTTTTCTGATTTTCACTTCCAGCCAAAGTGGTGTAACAGGGACTAGATTTATCCTCCTTTCTAAAACAATTAAAAACTGCACAAGATATATGAACCAATAGCTCTCAAGATACTGACGTCAGGCAATAAATGATAATGAACTCTGAGAGATGGGAGAGAGCCTGAGATTGCCCCAGTTTACTGCCTGGAGTGTTTCTAGGCTACGGCACTGGGAGGGAGAGAGAGATGGAGCCCAGCAGTGGCTCTGAGTTGAGGGTCAGAACTGACAGTCTGGAAAGCCAAGGTAACTAGAGTTCAGAAAGCAGAGTACCAACAAGGAGAGCACTGCATAGAGAGATCTGCAGAAGGTCCCTTCAGTTTCTCAACTGAGTACCGATCAGCTCATGCTTATGAGGAAGTTATCTGAAGCCAAGGAAAGAAACACCCCAAAAGATTAGAGGGAATAATCATCACAGTTCATATAGGGCCAGGAATAGTACTTATTCCCACTATTCAGAATAGAAAATGATATAATTCATGAGTTGTCATATAGGCTGTTTAGAAAGATTTTGTTCAGTAGTAGCATAAATTAACCTTAGACTAAATGCTGCTCTGGTTACACCTAAAAAAATTTTTAAAAACCCCAAAATCCAACTGTTTCAGTGCAACTTAACACTGATTCAGAGGATAGATAAAGAACAGTTATACGGATACAAAAATATTCAGTATCTAGCAAATCAAAATGAACATTGCCTGACATCCAAAGATTATCAAGTATACAAAAGAGCTGAAAAATACTACTCTTAATGAGAAGACAAACGATTAAAACTGACCCAGAATTGGCATACAGGGTAGAATTAGTAGAAAACATTAAATCGGCTATTATATCTGAATTTCATATGTTTCAAAAAACTACATGAAAGACTGAAAGTGTTAAGCAGAGACATGGTAGATACAAAAAAAGACCCAAAGAGAACCCCTACAGTTAAAAACTAAAATATTTCAGATGAAAAAAATGCAAGGTACGTTAATAGAGGCTACACAACATGAAACACAGAAATAAAAAAAATCAGAAAAAAATAGAGCATCAGGGAGGTGTGGGAAATTTTCAAGGTATCTCATACAAATGTAATTTGAGTCTCTGAAGGAGAGGAGCTAGAAATGGGACAGAAAAATGTTATTTGAAAAAACAATGGCCCCACGATGTTGCAGATTTGATGAAAATTATAAAATCCTCAAGTCCAGGAAGCTCAGTGAAACTCGACAATGAAGAGCTTGAAGAAAAGTACTCCAAAAGGCACACCAAAATCAAGTGATAAAGAGAAACTTTAAAAAGTCATGGGAGGAAAATCATGTTCCTACAGAGCAACAGAGACAGAGATTATATCAGATTTCTCATCAGAAACAAGCAAGAAGATAGTGGAACAAGATCTTTAAAGTACCAAAAAAAAACCAAACAAAAAAGTCACCTTAGAATTCTTTACCCAGTTAAAATATTGTTCAAAAATGAATGTGAAATAAAGACTTTTTCAGACATATAACAATTGAAAAAATTCATCAACAACAGAAAAGTGCTATGAGAAATTTTAAAGGAAAGCCCTTCAAACAGAAAGAAAGATACCAGGCAGAAATTTGAAACTGCATGAAAGAATGCAGAGCACCAGAAAAGTTAACTATGTAGGTCAATATAGAGATTTTTATTTCTTATCATTTAAATCACTTAAAAGATAATTGATTGTTTAAATCAAAAATGATTACAGGGCTTCCCTGGTGGCGAAGTGGTTGGGAGTCCGCCTGCAGATGCAGGGGACACGGGTTCGTGCCCCGGTCCGGGAAGATCCCACATGCCGCGGAGCGGCTGGGCCCGTGAGCCATGACCGCTGAGCCTGCACGTCCGCAGCCTGTGCTCCGCAACGGGAGAGGCCACAACAGTGAGAGGCCCGTGTACCGCAAAAAAATAATAATAATTAAAAAAAAAAAGAGAGAAATGTTCAGTGTGCTCTTAAATCTTCATGCAAGGGTCATGGTCTCACACCTGCTGTCAGATTCCTGGAGCAAGAATTGTAGAGAACGGCCCTCCATCTGCATCTAGAGTACGCAGACGGGCATCTGACCTAATTCAAGTCACCCTTCCTCACCAGCCTCAGAGAGACCCCTCTGGCTGAAAGCATCAGGCCAACCTCTGCAGAGTCCTGAACAGAAAGCAGTTAAGGAATAAACAGAAAGACGGTTCCATTTCTCATTTATTAACATATTGCCTCATTTTCAACAAGAGGTGTCAGGTCCAGAGATTTATTAATAAGTCAATCTCTCAACTGATTCAAACTCAGCTGACAGCTTATAGAGAAGAAGGGTAAGAATGTATATTTATTTCACGTCCCTTTTTCAATCACTGCACCCTGGGAAGTAGTCTTTCTAGAAACTGGGGGATTGGATGAATAACTTCCTCTTACCTTTTCTAGGGTCAGAGAGCTTGTTATATAAGGACAGGTGTTCAGCTGATATACTGTGACATCAGTACATTGGCAACCATGACATGTACCTTCCAGGGGAAGCTGAGCAGATCCACAACCATTGGGGGCATTTCCTACAGAAGCAAAGATGTCATCTCTTCAGCTGCACCTGAATCTTCAACATTCCTGGGGGCGGAGCTAGCATTCCCTCTGTGATCAGAGCAGTTGATGAAATCAATGCGCTCAAGGTTCCCACATGCACTAGTTTAACACAAAGATAACTCCACAACTTCTTACCAAAAAAGCGGTGGGGAAAGAGGCTGTTACACCTGGCAGGGAGTACTGTGGTTCAAATCATAGTGTGTGGACAAAAAAAAAGTGTTGCCCGCCACTGCAGTAAACAACGAATGCTGCCCTCCATCAGGCCATCAGCGACTGAGATGTCTGATGTTCGACTACTTGGGTTTTTTGTCTTTTTCAGCAAAAACTCATATATATTCTGGCTCCTCCCTTACCTGTTTGGAACAGTTCCTCAGAGCTATCTGAGAGGTTGTCTCCCAGGCTATAGTCCTCAGTAAGGTCCCTGAATAAAAGATAACTCTCAACTTTTAGGTTGTGTGATTTTTTTCCGGTCAGCAGTGGCTACCATTTATTGAGAAATTTGTATGTGCCAGGCCCTGAGCTAAGCTCTTTACATATGTTACATATACACATTTATACCCCATTTGCATGCTAAAAACAACTCTGAGATTAAGGTATGAGCACCCTGGTGGTATAGGAAACTGAGGCTCACAGACCTAGCAGTCACATAGTCAGGAAGCAGGAAAGCCATGATCAAGGTTCAATCAAGTGGACCCCAACACCTGCTCCTACCGTGATTCTGTCTACCAAGCCTTTGTTTTCATTGACCACTTCTCTTCCACCTTTGAGGTGGGAGGCTTTGGCTAAGGGTAAGGACATAGGGTGTGGTCTAATAGTAACATTAGCAGTAACAAATGCTGTTGCAGCATCTTGTTTGCCTTGTGTTTGTTAACTGACGCCCAGTAGCCCTGAATAGATCATTGATCTAGACATGATATGAGAATAGACCACACATAAGCTTCCTGCCTTCTAGAACTTTCTGTGCCAAGAGGGATGTATTGACAGCATTCGCAGAGACAGATAAGTTATCTCAAAATAAATGCACATGCTCAGAGAAGTATAAATATCATGTGATCCCCCAGAACTGACTATTCAAGAAACGCTTTTGAAAGCAAAAAAGTCAACACATTTCTAGAAGTAACAGAGGACCTCAGAGTTCTCTAGGTCAGCATTCTCTGAGTTTTCTTGAACAATAACACTTAAAAATAATAATGCATTGACCCAATACTGTAAGAGATTATGAGATATTTTATATACTTAGAATAAAGTGCAAAGCAAAGATGATGTTACAGATGAATTAACTATTTAGGAAATGTTGAAAAATTTGCAGTTTCTCCTTTATGACAGTATTTTAAAACTAGATGAATTGTCATATGTGTTGTTAAAAGAACAAAATGCCACAACTATATGTTGAAAATACATGATCAGAAATGCCACAGAATCCATGGACCTTAGGAAAACAGTGTGTTGGGAAATAAACAGATGGACATCTGAGCATTCATGCATGATGGGATCCCCCATATTAAAGCCTAGCATGTTCTGATATGGCTCATCCTTCTTTAAAGGGAGATTATTTAAAACGAAGAGCACTATAAATTGAAATTTAAACTTTCTTTTTCTTTTAAGTTTATTTTAACTATATTTCAGAAAATGCATATCCATGGCATTGTTTGTTTATGGAAGAACTCAGAAGAATATCTGAGGAATAAATTAGTGATCCAAGGAATTAGGGTTGATGGGAGGGAGTTGTGTAGAGAGAAGAGATAGGGACGGAGAAAGGAGAAATAGGGAAGGGTCCTCATCATTCTATCCCACAGCTCTGTGAAACCCAACCTTCGTTATCATTAAATACAAGAGTCAGTTTAGGGCTTTCCTGGTGGCGCAGTGGTTGAGAGTCCACCTGCCGATGCAGGGGACACGGGTTCGTGCCCCGGTCTGGGAAGATCCCACATGCCGCGGAGCAGCTAGGCCCGTAAGCCATGGCCGCTGAGCCAGCACGTCCGGAGCCTGTGCTCCGCAACGAGAGAGGCCACGACAGTGAGAGGCCCGCATAACGCAAAAAAAAAAAAAAAAAAAAAAAAAAAGAGTCAGTTTAGGTTCTAAATTCTTATGGTAACAGCTTAGAGGATCCCAGGTAACCAACCAGAAAGTGAGATACCAGTTGGGAGCCTCCTGCAAGAATCCCACCAAGAGGTGGTAAGGGCTTGAATTTAGGAAACAGCTGTTAGAATGAAGTAGGAAGGAAGAACAGATTGTATTCCTATGTTTAAGAGTAGAATCAATTAGATTTATTAAGTTATTTTGCATTGGGAAGGAAAGATGGAAAGGAGTTTGGGGGATAGCTCTCAAACAAGGTGGGGGATGTTTGACAACCATTCACAGAGATACCAAATACTGGAGGAGGAGGAGTTAGTAGGAAAGCAATGGTGGGTTCAATTTTGGATAAGCTAACTTTGAGGGGCTGTCTTGACATTAAGCTATTAGAAATACGTCGGTAGAATTATGGGCTAGACCTATTAATTTGGGATTTGTCAGTGTGCAAATTGTACTCAAGTCATGGGGATAATCCAGGTCCCTTCAGGAGGAAAGAACAGAGCAAGAACTGCAAGGGACAAGAAAGGAGTTCTGGGACGCATGACTCCCGATGGGCAGGAGGGGGACTGGCACCCACACAGGAAAGTAAAAGAGGTTAAAGATGGAGAAGTTCCCATCAGCAACCAGTGCAGTCACTAATGACATCATTGAAAGTGACTTCAGAGCTGGTGAGGGTAGCCCAGGCAGGACACAGTGAGTTGGAAAGAAATGTTAGGAGAAGTGAGAACACTAAGTGCAATGCGTGGCTGTTTGGAAATGGCAACGAATGCAAAGACCCCTGCCTTCTCCTCTCAGAGACACGAAGAGGGGAGATGAAGAAACCCCACGGGAGACTTGGTGTCCTCAGAGGAGAATCAGGTCTCGGCTAAGTCCAGGAGCTACAAAGAATGTTCTCTGAAGAATTTAGGGGTGAAGGATGTCTACTAACAATGGAATGGTAACTGTTGGAATTCCTTATATATTTTGGATATTAACTCCTTATCAGATATATGGTTTTCAAATAGTTTCTCCCATTCCATAGGTTGCCTTTTCACTCTGTTGATTGTTTCTTTTGCTGTGCAAAAGGTTTTAACTTGATGTAGTCCCACTTGTCTACCATATGATCCATCAATCACACTTTGGGGTGTGTATTCAAAAGCATTGGAATCAGGATCCTAAAGAGACATCTGCACTCCCATGTTCATTGCAGCATTATCCATAAGTCAGGAAATGGAGCCACCCGAATATCCACCAACACATAACTGAGGAAGAAAATGTGGTTCATACATTCGATGGAATATGACTCCGCTTCAGAAAACAAGGAAATCCTGGCATATGTGACAACACAGACAGACCTGGACGAAATTACGGTAAGTGAAATAAACCAGTCACAGAAGAAAAAACACTGCATGATTCCACTTTCTAAAACAGTCAAACTCATAGAAACAGAAAGTACAATGGTGGTGGCTAAGGTCTGGGGAGAGGGGGAAAAGGGGCTGGCTGTTCAATGGGTCTAAAGTTTCAATTATGCAAGATGAATAAGTTCTAGAGACCTGCTGTGAAGCACTGTGCCTATAGTTCACAATACCGTACTGTGTTCAGAAAAATATAGTAAGGTAGATCTCTTGTTAATAGTTCTTACCACAGGAGAGAGAGAGAGAGAGAGAGAGAGAAGAAGGCAGAATGAGCCCTGGGTCCCTCCTGTGCTGAGAGGCTGGGTACAATAAGAACTAGCAATGGAGAGAGAGAAAGAGAGACCAGTTAGATGGGAAGAAAACCAGGGGTGTTTGGAGTTTAAAAACTAGGTGAGAAATATTTCAAAGAGGAAGGAATGATTCATCACGCCAACGCTGCAGGCGGTTCCAATGAGCACCGGGAAACAAATCACTGGCTTAACAACATGGATGCCACGGCAACAATGAGAAGCTGGTGTTTGTAGAATAGTAGGTATGAAAACCTATTTAGAATATTTTAAGAAGAGTGGGAGCAAAGGAATTAAAGACAATAAGTATATAGAACTACTCCAGGGAATTTTGCTGTAAAGGAGAAGAAAGAAATGGAGCACAAACTGGATGGGAAACGGAGGCAAAGACAAATGTTACACGCCACGCAGGGGCGGTCAGGGCCACATGTGTGGCCACGGGAGTGTGCTTTTGGGAATCAGTCCCCAAAGCAGCCTCCTACAGTGTACCCAAAGCAGTCGCATTGTTAGTTCCAGCCAGGATACCCAAAAGGATAATAAGGAAAATGTGAGTCAAGTTGTCAAACCAGCAACGTCGGGAAGCATAAGAAAGTTGATGGGTGAGAGAGGGCAGGGTGAGCGGGTGGGGAGGAGAAAACTGGAGGTTTTCCACTGGACCAACCCATGTGCAGCTAGCAGGCCGGGCACAGCACAGCCCTGGATGGAGACGGGAAGTTGGATGGGCAGCAGTACTTGGTGTGGGGGGGAGCCTCTACCAGGCTGAACGTGATCTGAAGGGGGTCTGGGGAGGCCTGACCACAGGTGAGGGACCAGTGCTCACCTGAACTTCTCGCAGTGCTGTCATCAAGAAAATGCCCCAGGGGCTTCCCTGGTGGTGCAGTGGTTGAGAGTCCGCCTGCCGATGCAGGGGACACGGGCTCGTGCCCTGGTTCCGGGAAGATCCCACATGCCATGGAGCGGCTGGGCCAGTGAGCCATGGACGCTGCGCCTGCGCGTCCGGAGCCTGTGCTCCGCAACGGGAGAGGCCACGGCAGTGAGAGGCCCGCGTACCGCAAAACAAACAAACAAACAAAAAACAATACCTCTAACTTTAAGGGCTTCCCTGGTGGCGCAGTGGTTGAGACTCCGCCTGCCGATGCAGGGGACACGGGTTCGTGCCCCGGTCGGGGAAGATCCCACGTGCCGCGGAACGACTGGGCCCGTAAGCCATGGCCGCTGCGCCTGCGCGTCCGGAGCCTGTGCTCCGCAGCGGGAGGGGCCACAACAGTGAAAGGCCCGCGTACCGGGGCGGGGGTGGGGGGGAAAGAAAGCCTCATAGCACTGTGGATCTCAGAGCAACGCGGCCCTGCAATCCAGCCTCCCTCCCTTCCCCAGGAAGGTCTCCCTTGGGGGCAATAATACTCAAACTTCGGTGCAGGTCAGGATCCACCAGACCCCTACAGCAGAGCCTGGAGGTAGGAAGGGTGAAGAAGACCCCACAGGTGCTTGATTCTGCTCGACACCCACATTTAGAAATCACTCCTCTACTACCAAGTGGATGCTCTGGGTTGTACTCTTATGAAGGGCAATTAAATGCCTTTGTGTCCCAATAAAGGTTTTATTGAGTGTCTAGGCCCTGGACTAACTTTTAGGGAACTGTGGAAGGGGTGACAGTAGCAGACATCAGCCGAGGCTAGGACAGTGAAGCAGTTCAGGGCTCAGGAAGTGGACCCCCTCGGGGTGGCAGGAGGGGAGCCAGGGCTGGGGAGCCTCCCTGAGCCCAGTCTGGGGGTGGCAAGGTGTCTGGGAAAGGCCATGAGTATCCAGGCATGAGGCCAAGGTCTAGTGCGTGGCTGTGGCCTCAGGACTGGCCGGGCAGCCAGCGGGGTCTGAGCGAGGATCCAGCTGGGCAGTGGCAGAGGCCAGAGCTGAGAGGCTGGCAGTTCCCTGCGGCTCTGGCACGTTGCCCCTGCATTTGCTTGGCTTTGCGGCATGTGTGATAAAGCAACAGGCTCTTTCAAATAGGACTCCCTTGACACTTTCTGGGGGAGACTCCCAGGTCCAGAGGCTCCAATGTGATAAGGAGTCCCCTTAGTTCCCTGAGCCCAGGCAGGGCGCTCGGTTCTTGCTACTCCAGCCACAAACAAATCCCTCCAAAGGAAACACCACCGTCCACTGGAACATGACATTTTCTGTCCTTCCATCGCCGTTACCATCCTCAGCTCTCCTGGGCTGAAGGCTCATTACAGCTCAAAGGCTTCGCTGAGAACCTTAGCTTCACTGTCCCCTTTGATCACCTAGTAAGAAAAGTCACCCCAACTTTGTAGGTCAAAAACCCTGCATCTTAATGAAATAAAATGATGGTGTGGGTGGGGCAAGAGGGACAGGAGCTGAAACTCAGGTCTCCGGCCTCAGCACCACTCTTTCTTATTATCGTGATCAAATACACATAACGTAAAACTGACCACTTTAACCCATCGCTTAGTGTAGGTCCCGTGGCTTTAAATACATTCACATTGTGGTACAGCCATCACCACCAACCATCTCCAGAACTATTTTCATCTTGCAAAACTGAAACTCTGTCCCCCTTAACTAATAACTCCCCAGATCCCTCCCCCGGCACCCACCCTTTACTTTCTGTCTCTATGGATCTGATTCCTCTAGGTTCCTCGTGTAAGTGAAATCAAACAGTTTTGTCCCTTTGCGACGGGCTTATTTCACTGAGCGTAATGTCCTCAAGGGGAGACAGAACCATAGGAGAGCGTGGTTTCCATCCCACAAGCTCGAGGTTAGGGGCCAGCATTTTCCACTGTGAAATTTTTTGCTGCTACTGAAGCCCACGCTCTTGATTTCACTAATGGTATTCTGGCTGAATTGTGTCCCTCCCCCCAAAAATTCCTAGGTTGGAGTCCTCACCCCCCGACCCTGAGTATACCTTGGAATGTAGCTGTCTTGAGAGATAAGGCCTTTATGGTTTCATAAGCTTAAATGAAATCACATGGCACGGCCCTAACCCACTATGACTGGGGTCCCTGCTAGAAGAGAGATGCCAGGGATGGGTGCACAGAGGAAAGACCCTGGAGGACCCAGGGGACACAGGGAGAAGGTTGCCGTATGCATGCCACAGAGTGAGGCCTCAGGAGTAACCAATCCCGCCAGCACCTTGATCTTGGACTTGCAGCCTCCAGGACTGTGAGAAAAAAAGCTCCTGTTGTTTGAACGCCCTGATCTGTGGTATTTTGTTATGGAGCCTGAGCTGACTAATACAGATGTGCCTACGTGTTACCAGATTTGAAAGACCCATGTCCCAGAGTGGCCGCAATCCACCCCCAGTCTGATTTTTGTGGGCATGGAGCATAGAGGTTACTTGACTCTGCATTTCTGTCTCATTCAGAGAGGAATGTGGTTTCTAAGCCTGCCCAGGGGTCTGCCATGGATGACCTTTCAAAGCTCTGAGTTTCCACTAAGACAGCCCTGCAGTTGGCCCCTAAAGCATGGTTTCACTGGCCCAACCTGCCTTATTTTCACCAGGCAGCGCCCGTTCCCAGGGCCGGCAGCCCCGCAGAAATGTCACGGATTCGCCAGCCGTGTGAATCTTTCCTCCGCAGCCTTTCTGCTCTGGGAGAGGAAAACGCTCACAGAGAAAATAGCATGGCCCAAGAAATGAGCCCCTCCCTCCTGCAGGGAAAGTCACCAGCCACCTAAACACAATGACAAGAATCTTTGGTCTCAGATTCAGAGTGATTCTCTGCTATTTCTCAATACACTGGGTTTGAAATTGTCCCTTTCTGGTGTCATAATGTATGTGTAATTTTTGCTTTTTAGCCGAACAGGTAACAAAGAATTTTCCTTTTTTTTTTCTTTGCCTATTCTAAGGCATATAAATTCCAAAACACAGCCTCCAGATGGGCCAGGGAAGCTGATGGCCTTGAGAGGAGTTCAGAAAGGTGAAATGGGGGTGGAAGTATGGGTTGAAAGAGCTGGAGAGAAAGCCAGACACCTTATCCAGAGATGAGGCTGAAGGAAACAGGCAATTTCTAGAAAAGTCTCAGCAAGGGCCACTCAGGACACATGATCAGGAAGATTACACCCCCAAAGTGGCCTTGGAAATGTGTAACCCAACACAGGGAAAGTAAGAGCGAAAACACCCATTACTAGAAATGAGATTCATAAATTTTCAGGTAAGACTTGCTCAAGGGAACATCAGCCACATCGCTGAGGTCACCGGTTCCCAGAGAGATGTTCCAGCCGGAAGCCGGAGAATCAACACACAGATTCCAGGCAGGGAAAAGGTCTTCAGCCTTCAAAGAGCGGAAGAGAAATGCGGTGGTGGAGGAGGGTCGTGATGAGGCCAACGCGAATGGATTGGTATGAAACTGGAGGACAGAAATTAAAGATGAACTAAAAACCAAAGGGGAAAAATCTTGCTGCAGAGAGCAACTGAAGCCTCTGATGAAGAGCAGGCACAGGATAGGGGCTGAGCCAGAGCAGGTCTGGGCCTCCACCCATCCCAGGCCAAGGTCACCTGTACAGGGGAAGCCCCCCGATTGACAGGCATTGTCTGTGTACCTGATGGATTGCACTTCGCTGGGTGGACCGGATTCAGGAGAGGAAACTGACAAAAAAGAGAAAGTGGGAAGTTTCTGTGACCTCAGGGCACCATATCTCCCTCTATTCATTTGAGAATGACAAGGGGAAGGTCACTGGCGTCAACAACAAAGGGACTTGCATTTGGTCGTGGACGCAGGGTGCGGTTACCTTCTGGTCCTGCATCTTCCCTAATCTTGTTTTCTCCACTGGTTACTAAATAACGCTGGCAGTGCTAACCTCATTTTACTGCTCAGCACAATTACGGAAAGTAACCATTGAGCAGGTATTTATGGAGCCCCTGCTCTGGCCAGGCGCTGTGTGATAGCGTAGAAATGGACTGGTGAGATAAACATTAATTTCTCTTTATCAGCAGGATGAATAGAGTTTCTCTCCTCATAAAATTAACAAATCCACAGTTACCCTACTGCAGTGGGAGGCCTGCCACAGTCCTGACCCACCCTTCTATTCACCCAAGGCTCCTTTCCCTTACGTTCCCATAGCATCTTTTAGACCTTCTGTTTGGCTTGAAAATTCATCATGGAAAACCTCGCTATGAACCACTGGTCCTATCCCCTAGCCACTGAGAAAAGGGACACCATCTGACGTAATATCTCTTTCCCAACTCAAAATTTCCCGGACTCGTCACCCATATTCTCCATCCTCCTTGAGAAGGGGGCCTCTTTTCAATTTGATCTCTCAACCCCCTGCCCAGATGCAGTCTTACCTCTCAAAGGTTCTCCCTGTGTCATTCTTACAGCTGCCTCTACCGGCTTCCTCCGCCCAGTGTCTACGATGTTCTGGGCTCCCCACCATAACTAAAGCCTTCCCTTATATTATTCACGTTCCCATGAAACTGCTACCCCCTCTCTCCTTCCTTTCCCTGCCCACGTTCTTAGAGAAGAAGGCTCTGCTCCAGCCTTCACCACCCCCGCCGCACACCTACCCCTTGGACCCTCAGAGTCTGATTCTGCAGTACTGCTTGCACTGCTAGTTCAAAAGTACCCGAAAATCTCCTGGTTTACATTCTATTCTCCACCGGGACCACTTGACACTGTGACAACTTCCTCTTCGAAAAGCCACCCATGGCCTCCGTGACACCTCACTCCCCTCTAGGTCCCCCTCTTGTCACCCTGATGGTGCATTTTGGATGCTTCACTGATTCCTCTCGCCAGCCCCACAGTTTAATGCAGTCATCGTCTAAAGATCTGTCCTTACTGCTTTCTCCAGGGACACTCACGGATTCCCACTTCAAATGTTGCAGCAAAAATAGAAATGAGCCTTTTTTCTTTTCTGATAAATAAGGAAAATAAGGAAACAATGAACAGGCTGGGGAAACAGCATAAACAGGCCTGAAAGGGTTAAGCAATCTTGGTTATTCTTTAGCTGTTACTACTAACAAACACTTGGAGCTAGATGTGTCCCTCACAGAGCTAATTACTCTCTGACTCCATATGAATTACACCCTGCACCTGGCATTCTTCTCCCCCTACTCTCCCTTGTAGCACTCTTCATTGCAGAAAGAAGGTCACGGGCCCGATAACTTCAGGGACACCAGACCCAGTTGCTAAACCTCCTGCCACCAGCTTTGGCCATGAATTTACAGAAGAAAAGAAAAAAATGTAAGACCTTCATTATTCTGAGGCTTATCACCTACCCCAGACTACGAGCTCCAGCTATAAAAACCTTTCCCTACTCCGCAGGGGAGGAGGGCACAGTCCTTGAGGTGCCTGCCTACTGTGCTCTCTCTTTGCCCGGCAAAGAATAAAGCTACTCTCTCTTTCCTCCAGACTCTGTCTCCATGCTTCTCTTTGACATCGGTGCACAGAGAGCCAATATTCTGGCATCACGACTATGAGTAGATGCTGATGGTCAAGATCCATGTCGAGGTCTCGCACCTCCTCACGTCACCCTATCTGCAAATTTCTTCATGCCGCCTACACAATATGCACTGTGTTCAGCCACCTCTTTCATCACTCACCACATGGCCCAATTCAGACCTTCATCATCTCACCAGGACTATTGCAATAGCTTCCCAACGATCCTCCACGTGTGCCCTAGTCTTAGCGAACTCAATTTAGTGCCTTCCTCAAAACCCAGTGATGGGTCACACAGTCCTTACAATAATGTCCACATTCATTGCTTAAGGGTCTTCTCTCTGGATGTGTGTCCCTGTTCCAGATGAGCTGTGGGTTTTGAAGAAATTATTTACCTTCCTTGAGCTTCTGTAGCTTTACCTCATCGTGTTGCTGTAGGAAAAGTTGCTCAGGTTGTACACTGCACAAGTGTGCCCAGGGGATGGAGCATGTGGAAACTGAAATCCAGCCCATGCTCTAATCACCAAATGGGTTCCCTGGTCTGGGCTGAGTCTGAGTCTGGTCAGAAGAGGAAGCTCCTTTCCCTAATTTGCCCAAAGGTAGAGTAAGGATTGGGACTTCCCCCTTCAACACTTACATAGTCCTCTCCCTACTTGACAGTCAGACCCAAATCTTCTATTTTTTTCCAAATTTGCCATGTACTCAAACAACCTAGTGTGTATGTTTCCATCGTCTCTGCAGCAGGGCCCACCTCGTGAAAACCTCATTCTCCAATGCCCCTTGGCCTGGGAAGATTCTGTGCATCCTCCCAGCTCAGAACTTCCTCTTCAGCTCCACTGTGTAAATGGTTGCACGTTTCTTGAGCACTTATGTCGCTCCTGTTTGCATTGTGATTTTGATTAGGGATCTATCTCCTCCATTGTTGGGTGGTCTGACAGCAAGACGCAGGGTGGAGCCCACTCCTGCTGCTGGTTTGAGCTCAGTATTCCTAGCAAACCTGGATTTGTAGCACTATCAGTTTGCAATTTGGAAAGCGAAGGCATAGAGCAGACCTTAAGGAGGATACATGTAAATCTTGAAGAAGCCAGATTAAATAATTATTTGAAACTAACATTTTAAATTATAGAAATAATATGCAATGACCATATGTAAATTAGAAAAATATAGATAAGTAAAAAGAAGTCAAAATTACTTCTAATCCCTATACCTAGAGATAGCCATTGTCCTCATTTTGTTCTGTAACCTTACAAATGTCATTATACATATATTTACATATATATATGATTTAACCCCAAAATGAGATTATTATATTACCTACTTTTTCACTTAGTTTCGTGAGCATTTTCTGATGATATAAAATATTTTTCTGTAGATTTATTGTTTTTACTGTCTGCATAGGATTTCACTGGATGGCTGTACTGTAATTTATTTAAACACACCCTAATTAGGTTAACTTTTATTTTTCTCTATTTTATGTAATACTGAAGTCAATATCTTTGTAACTAAATATTTGGTACAAAATGAATTTTCTCTTAAGAATAAAGGCCTAGAAGCAGAACTGCTGGGTCAAAAGTTAGCTATCTGTAACTAAACTGGCCCTGAGAATCACCACAGCAACGTACCCATCCCATTTGAGATCAGTGACTTGCCAATTTCACCACCCTCACCAAAACGGATCTGATTCTGTCAGATCACAGAATTTTAAAGCTGGAAATCATCTAAGAGATCCGCCCAAAGGTCTCACACCTGCTGCCACTGGAATCAGCTGGGGCTGGGGACAGGGCATTATGTATTTTTCTAAGCTCTCCAGGTGATTCTTCTATGCAGCCAGGTTTGAGAACCACTAATATTGTCCATATTCCACATTCTAGGTTTGGGGAAACTAAGGACGAGGAAAGGTACATAACAAATTGACCCAGGAAAGGAAGACAAATGAAAATGTCTCCAAAATATAAAGGAGAAGAAAATGATGCATTTAGGTGGAAAATTAAGAAGTAGTCATTTATAGGTAATTATTGTTAAGAGAACTGGTAAGTCCCTAGGTGTTTATATTTGAAATTTCATTCTAAGTCTGCAGACTATTTAAGAACACAGAATGAAAGGAATGCTGACCTTTATTCTACTCCATGGAAGAACCACTCTTATCATATCAATTCATAACCATTTGTTCATCTTAAAACTTGCACTTTTTTTGAAAATTATGATCTGGATGCTTCTCATTTTTATCCAGCATTTATACTTAACCTGATGTGATTTTACAAAAGATTTTAGATTTACCTAACTTCCAAATTTTATAGTTTAATTTTTGTAAGCAATAGAAGAAAAATCCTTCATCAATGATGACACAAGAAAGGTAGTACATGAAGGGACAATGGATAATTCTACCCAAATAAATTCTCAGGAGTTTGAGAAAAAAAACTTGCACTTTTTAAAGTGTATCCTTATAACAAAGAGGGGGAAAAGAGCATGGATGCCTATAGGTGAACTTGACATGAGTGGGGTATAAAAGACGCAAAAATACATTTTTAAACAAATATCAGTCCTGAAGATACAGCAAAATACTGTGTTTGTTCAGCACAGAGGGAAGAATAATAGTGTGTGTGTGTGTGTGTGTGTGTGCGTGTGCGTGTGTGTGTGCGTGTGGCGGGGAGGAGTGAAGGGGATGGGGAGGGGGTGGAAAGGCTGAGGAATTGTGCCTAAGACACAACGTCTTCTAGAGACCAGCTGAATCAGCGATTGCGACAAAGGGCTGCTTTCAGTCACCACTTTACAAGAAAGAATGATTGTAACACCTTTTTTCTGAGAAAGGAAATGTTCTCAGAGAGGCAAGAAATGTTCTTTGCTTTGTTATCTGCTACTTTCAGGAGATACACTGCTGTGGTTTTGAAAGTCTGAATTGCCTGTCACTAAATCCATCTTACCACTCCCACTGGTGAAATGAAGAGCTATTTCTTCAGTATTAGTCAACCAATGAGCAACTCTGTAAATAAGCACCCCCTGCATTGCCAAGAGTGGCCCCGGACTTGGCCTCAGATTCCCAAAGGGCTTAGAATACAGAAAAGAGAGGTAAATTCACTTTCATGGAGGTTCTCACGCCCCAGTCAAGCTTCTGCTTTCACTGAACCGCCCCACAGGAGACAATCAAAGCCCAGTGACATTCTTAGAAGCTATTCTGCTGGTTGGTACCATCAGACCAAAGGAAAGAGCAGTCAATAGAGGCTGGAGAAACCAGGGCAGCTTCATTCAGGAGATGATCTCATCTTGTTATGGGTCAATGATGCTAAACCTTCTGGCTTATTCTGCCCTACTTCCATATGGCATATCAGAATCCTTCAGTGACCACATCTGGAGGGAACTCCCCAGGTGATTCTGAGGGTTTCTCAACCTCAGCACGATTGCCATTTGGGCTGGTAATTCCTGGTAATCTTCATCGGGAGCACTGTCCCGTACATTGTAGGGTGTTCAGCAACATCCCTGACCTCTACTCACCTGATGCCATAGCTGCCCAAATCCCCCCAGTTATAACAAAGAAAAATGTCTCCGGACATTGCCAGATGTCCTCTGGGGCACAATCCCCCCTCCCCTGGTTGAGAACCGTGTTCTAGCGGAGAGCTCTGCTCTGGGGGAGAGTGTGCACAGAGAAGCATCAGAGATGGGGACGGAGCAATGACACAGACTGGAGAAAGGAGAGTCTTGTCTGCAGCATCATGAGGAGGCTGGGCTGGCTGGTAATAATAACAACAGCAGCTACAGTTTGAGAGCCAACAATGTTACAGGTTCTCATTTTTATCCCTAAACATGTCCACATGTTATTACATCTTGCAGATCGGAAAGCAAAGGCTAAGAAGTATTCTTAAAGTCACCCAGATACTGTGACCCTGGGGTGGGATCTGAACTCAGGTCATCCATGCTCTTTCTGTTGCTATAACAACTAGAACTAATGATAAACTGTGGCATTTTGAACAAAATAAGGTGCAATTGGGTCATATTAGAAAGAGCATGGGAGTTGGCTTTTCTAAATGCAAGTGACACTCTTCTCGCTCATTTTGTCGCTTTTTCACAGGTAATGGATATTAGCTTTGAGCAAGAATTGTACATTTTAGGAAAAGAATGTTCAGGGATAATTAAGAAGGCAAAGACAAATATTAAAGAAGAATAGAGTAGGAACTGGGAGATTGGGATTGACACATATACACTACTGATACTATGTATAAAATAGACAACTTATGGAAATATACTGTAGAGCACAGGGAGCTCTACTTAATGCACTGTGGTGTCCTAAATGGGAAGGAAATCCAAAAGGGAGGGGATATATATGTATGGCTGATTCATTTTGCTGTGCAGTAGAAGCTAACACAACACTGTAAAGCAGCTGTACTTCAATAAAAATTAATTAATAAAGAAAGAAGAAGAATAGAGTAATAGCAAAGCAACCAGTTATGGTCCAGTTAGAAGCTTAAAGGTATACATACGAAATTTTGTTAATGGTCTCTACATAAAAGAAAGAAAATAGAGATTCAGGGAATATTTCCTTTTTCTTATGTAATGAGTGGCTCTACCAGAGGGACACCCAGCCAGAAATTAAACTTGAATATATATGTAGGGACTGATCCTCTTAAACGAGAGAAGTTTCCACTATGTCATAATATAAGTGAGGATAAGAAATCTCTTGGGATCCCCTGCGAGGCCATCCTCATTTAGAAAGTCACATCACCTTTGAATCACTGGCAAGTTCTTCCCTTACGGGGGTAGATGCAGGGAAAAGAGGAAAAGAGCAGTGGCTTTCTTGGGGGGGAAAGAATGACCCCACATAGGAGAATGAATTATGGCCAAAGAGACCAGCACAGATGGGGGTTCTGGTCCACAGTGTAGAATGTCCTAGAAGGACACCTGCCTCAGCTCACTGTACTTGCCAGGACAGTGAACGCAGCCTCGCCTGTGATATTCCAGATGTGCCCTTCAAGAGCAGCACTTCACTAGATGGATCCCCACCCCCATCATCCTGACCACCCTGTACTTACAATAGAGCTCAGAATGCAGGTTTCTGTAGCCCAGACCTCCACCATCGCATGCCCCTGAGGTAGCAGCACCCTTATCACTCTCTGAGCTGTGAGGGACAGGAAGTGACAGGTTAGAGGTGAAGGTACCTTTCACATGTGCCCTCTGGCAACAGATATGCTTACGGCACTTTTTTTTTTTTAATTGGGGTATAGTTGCTTTACAATGTTGTGTTAGTTTCTGCTGTACAGTGAAGTGAATCAGCTGTACGTATACATATATCCCCTCATTTTTGGATTTCCTTCCCATTTAGGCCACCACAGAGCATTGAGTAGAGTTCCCTGTGCTATACAGTAGGTTCTCATTAGTTACCTGTTTTATGCACTTTGAACCATGTCCAAGTTATGCTTGGCTGGACATAGTACTTAGCAAATTGTGAGTAAAATGATTTGAGAACGTGCAAACTTGGAATCAAAATAGTAACAGGAAGATTATCATCTTCCTTCTAATGCCAATGGGATTACAACAATGTGTGCAAGACATTATTTAACACTCTACAGTAAGTCCCCTACATACAAACAAGTTCCGTTCTGATAGTGCGTTCATAAGTTTAATTTGTTCATTAAGTCCAACAAAGTTAGCCTAGGTACCCAACCAACACAATTGGTTATATAGTACTGTGCTGTAATCGGTTTATAATACTTTTCACACTAATAATACATGAAAAACAAAGACAAAAGATAAACATATTTAATCTTACAGTACAAGTACTTTGAAAAGTATAGTAGAACAGTACTTCTTAGCAGTACCAGCTACATCACCGCTGCTTTTACGCTTGCCTCCGGACATCCTGGGCTTGAAATAAAGATACTGTGCTACTGTACGCTATACAGTATGTACAGTAAAGTACACAAAAGCACAATCACTTGTAGAGGATGCACACACATGACAATGTATGCCAGACACGTGAACTAATTTACACGATTGGACATGCTAACACATGTTCGCATCTTTGAAAGTTTGCATCTTGAAGGTTCATATGTAGGGGACTTACTCTATTGTAAATGGTAAAGAATAAATTTCCTGGCCATGATGCAATAAGACTAGAAATAATTAACAATGTTACATGCAAACAAAGAACCACTAGAAAAAAAGAAAGTCACTAAAATTGGTGAAAATGGAAATTGAGACTTAAAAAATCAAAACTTATTGTGGTAATCATTTCGTGATTTATGTAAGTCAAATCATTATTTTGCACACCTTAAACTTACAGTGTTGTATGTCAATTATATCTCAATAAAACTGGAAAGAAAAAAACTTAAAAATCAAAACTTAAATATTAGCCAGAAGAATGTCACATATCAAACTTCTGGGATACAGCTAAAGCTGTACTGAGGGGACAATTCTTTATATCTTAAAAATAAAGTACTTGAATTAAGTTATTAAGTATTTATCTTGGGAAGTTACAAAAATCAACAATCACAAATAAAGTTAAAAAAGGGTAGAAAGACTTAAAGATAAAAATAAAAAGAAATTAATTGACTAGGAGAAAATGTTTGCATTGATAAATCCAAGTGGTATGGTGGGTAGAAGGTGAAATAGACATCTCTGCCTGGTCAAAAGGCAGGAGGGAAAAGTGAAAGCAAAAGGAAACAAAGTTAGAGAGGAAACAAAGAACAACAGTGTATACATTTAGGACATGAGTGCTTTTAGGAGGATTACTTATATCTCTTTATGGTAATTAATTTAAATTTTTTGACGTCTCCACAATTTCTAGATAATTGTAAAGTAGCAAAATTGATTAAAGAAAACTTTTAAAACCAAATTAATCAATAAATGTGACAGAAATAACAAATACAATGTAAGGATCGCCACCAAAGTGATACTGTACTCAGATAGTTTCATGGGCAAAGTCTTCAAACCTATAGGGAAGAAAGAGTTACCAGTCTACGTTAACACTTCCAGAGCCAATAAAAGACGGAAATCTTCATATTCATTTTATAAAGCCAGCAAAATTTCTACAGGACCGAGTTTTAAAAAGTAAAGATCAATCTCATTTGTAAATATAAATGAAAATTCCAAGTGAAATTTGATAAATGTAATGTATTAACAAATAAGAGAACAATGGGTATTCAGGAATGCAAAAATGGTTTAATACAAGGATATGTATTAATATGTTTAATCACATCAAAAAGTCAAAGGAGAAAAAGCATATAATCATCTTAATATATGCCAAAGGCTCATGATAAAATCCAAGCACATTCCAATATAAACTTTTAGTAAATTAGTCCTGAAAGATTATTAAACTTAAAACAATTTGAATCTGAAATAATTTAAAAATCTTCACAACAACAGCCAACATCATAACTAAAGTTAAAACATACAGACATATCTATTCTCATTTCTATTAATAAAATTCTAGACATTCTAACAACTAGACAAGAAAAAGAAACGAGTACCATAAATAATGGAAAGAAAAAGACAAGTTTATTACTGTTTTTGGTTATGATCATCTATGTAGGAAAAATAATTGAATCTGCCCCCAAATACTAAAACTAGTGGCAATTGGCCAGTTATAAAATAAAAACACAAAAATCAGCAGTACCGCATTAGTCAAGAATTAACGGTTAGAAGAAAACCAGGGAAAAAAGATACTAGTAACAGTCCCAATAACAACAAAAACAAGATGATTCCTGAGAAGGAACTCTATAAGAAGCTTGGGCAAAGACCTATATGGAAAAATTATTAAATTATATGAAGGGACCTTAAAGAAATATTGAGTTGAGAGATATTACAAATTTTTAAGAGGCATAATGTAAATTAATGCATAAATCCAAAGCAGTTCACATCAAAATACCTTTAGAAATGTGTTGAAACTTGGGAAACGAATGAATAAACAAAGGAAGTGCTGAAAGAAAGCATAGTAATAAGTATAATAGGAAGGGATAGCTCGCATTTCTAGGTGTGAAAACAAAGTATAAAAATATGAACAGTGTTTATGTCTGTATGCTAAGATTGTGAATGTTTTTCCTTGTGCTTTTTTGCATTTTCAAAATTTTACTCGAGTATTTATAATCAGAAAAGTCTTTTAAAATGTAATCCACATACGAAATCCTAACCCTCTCTCAGTCTGTGCCCTGCTCCAGGCTCCCATTCATCCCCTTCCAACACCCCCTCTGCTCACCCACGTTTCAGCCCCACCCTCCTTCCAGCTTCATGCTCTGGCTCCAGTTGGATTGGGGATCACATTTTCCCAAAAGTTTTCTCTGACCTGCTGTGCCCCATCCTCACTGCTCTTCCTACATCACATTAAAATCATGTGTAGGTAAGAACATTGATGAAAGAAGAACAGACTTAGATTGAAGATGGTGTTTCACGGCAAGAGGGAGATATATTTTATCTTATGCTGGGAACACTTCAATTTATTTCTTAATCAGATTATTTTCAAGATCTGTGTCACATTCATGTTTTAATCTTGTAGGGGAAGAAAAATAATTTTCCCTCTACCCTTCTAGATTCTGTAACTGAGGTCTCCTTGCAATAAAAGACAGATTCACAAGAGAAAAACAAACAAAAGTTTAACAACAGGTACACCTTCTGCTATATGGGCGAAACCCAGGAAAACTTAGTAAAACTCCCTGAAATGGCCCAAGCCACCACCTTAAATATCATCTCCAGTTAAAGACAAAAGAAAGATGTTGGGGGCGGGGACCAGTTATGGGAAATTATCAGAAAAAGTACAATAAACAAGGGTAAGGTTGTTATGCAGATTTCAGAAGGGTGCCTTCTCCCTGGATGAGTTTCCTGTGATTCAGAGTCATCCTCTTCCTGGTACTGAGGGGAGACTTACAAGTGGAGACTTCCTTTATAAGTGTAAATATCTCTTAGAAAAGGGTAATTTCTACTCTGTTCCAAGCTTCTCCTGTATCTACCATTTCTTAAAAATAATCAGCTCAAAATACTCCTTAAGCCAAACAGGCAGATTTTGAGGTGGCATAGTTTGCTCCTCTCCAACCCTCAGACTTAAAACCAGCTTATTGCTCTCAATCAAAATATCTTTGAAAACACAAATCGGTAGCATTACGAGGGATGTTTATAGTTCTGTTCTTCAGTCAGATTTCAGCAGTCTGTTTGAAAACAGGCATAGAGAAACTTAAAATACAGAGTTTTTTAAGTCTTTATAAGTAGCTCTCTGTTGAGATCTCTAAGGCAGAACAGGTTTCCATTGGGGCCTTCACTAACTTTTCATGTTTTATTGTTCAAAACAGTCTCTGGCCACTGCCTGTTATGTTTGTCCTATAACATCAATGATCCGAATCTCTTTCTGACCTTTCTGATCTTCAATGGTTTCCTTTGGAACTGCCCCCTCAACAGGTACCTCACGATTCTTCTTTCTCCTCTGCGATATTTGCTTGTTGGGTTTTTTTTGTTTGTTTGTTTTCCTTTTTTGAAGGAAGGCGTCTTATTAGGGAGCCCAGTGAAGGGAGTAAAAAATAAATAAACTCTTTTGTTCAGGAACAAATTGGAGTAAACAAACTTGTCTTTTCATGTGTGAATTCACACATGGTAGTAGTGGTGAGGTGGTAAGTAAACCAGGGCTTCCTGGCCAGAAGAAACAACTGCATATTATCAGCAGAATTTGTTTTGTATTTCTGCAATTTATCCGTACGTGTTAGGCAGCAACAACAGAGAGAGAGAGAGAGAGAGAGAGAAAAGAAGAAGGAGAAGGAGGAGAAGGAGAAGGAGAAGAAGAAGAAGAAGAAGGTGGAGGAGGAGGAGGAAGAGGAGGAGGAGAAGAAGAAGAAGGAGGAGGAGGAGGAGGAGGAGGAGGAGGAGGAGGAGGAGGAGGAGGAGAAGGAGAAGGAGGAGGAGGAGGAGGAGGAGGAGGAGGAGGAGGAGGAGGAGGAGGAAGGAGAAGGAGAAGGAGAAGAAGATGCTAGCTGCCCAGAAGAGACCCATTAATAACTAACCTGTCTGCTCCAAGCTGCATGTTAGTAGCAGGGATCAGCCCCCATTCACTCATTTATTCCTAAGACTTGTGGTGGGCGGACATAGTGAAGAAGGGTAGGGAAGCCTGCCATTGTTGGTTCAGCTTTCATTTCATTTTACTGGCTATCAAAAGCATTTATGTGGCTAGGTTATACCAAATAGATACATTAAAAATCGCTTCTGAGCCATTGAGCCATTTTACAATTTAAACCAAAACACTCTCATCCAAGGAGCTCCAAACCTAATATGGTTCTTTTATCTCCTTTGTTAAGGGGGGAAATAAGCAACATTATTCTGAAGAAAAAATTGCATTGTTTATGCATTGATATACAATTGGATTGTATATCAATAAGAAAGAAAATCTGAAGGAAAAGGTTAAAGTGTTGATGAGGTTTATATTTGTCAGAATTCTTTCAATTGCAAGAAGCAGAAATCCAATTTAAGTAGAAATGAGGAAGATCGAATTCCTGAACTTGAGTATTCTAAGGGAATTCAGGCACGGCAGGATTCAGGGTCTCCAACAATGTCATGAGTCTGGCTTGCTCTTTCTAGCACACTTTCTCCTTCTCTGATTCTGCTTATCTCTGTAGCTTTTCATTTTTGGCATGATTCTTTCTTAAGTCTAACAATTTCTATGTTTATGGAAAGAAAAATTGCTACTGGCAATCTACTTCCAAGAGAGAAAGAAAAGAGACACAGAGAGAAGCAGACAATTTTCCCCACTTAGTCCACCTGAAAAGAATCTTGGAGGATTCTGGCTCACCCATCCTGGGTCACAAGGCTATCTTCAAATTCTGTGCAGACAATGCTGTATTAGGATTGACAAAGCCTGGGTCATAGACCACAGGGTCCATATGCATAAAAGAAGGAGTTTCTCAATGGAATCAAAAGAAGGGTGAGAAAATGTATGGGTTAGACCAGAAGTGTGGTCCACCACAAACCCGGGTCCTGTCTAGGAACAAGGAATAAACAGGAGGAAAACCGTCATTTAGAGACATCATGGCATATTGAATTTTAAAGTCAGCTAACCCTGGGTTCAAATACTATTAGGTATTTGGGAAAGGTATTGAAATTCCAAAGCTTGACTTTTGCATCTGCAAAATGTACCTGGGTGTTGTGAGCATCTGTAAGGTAAGTGCCCAGCGCATAGTAGATGCTCAACAAAACGTTAACTCCTGTAGTCATCAGAAGTACCATTTGAAGTTACCAGGTGTAGTGTCCTGTGACATGTTTACGTGTTTTTACGAGCACCCGCATTCATTCGACTTTGTCCTTCCTCCTGGTTACAAAGAACACACACTGCACCCCAGTGTGGTGCACATGTATACCCTCTCCCCACAGCAGTCCGCACTGTCAGTTCTTCAGTCCTTTCCTGTAACAAAGCTTCTGTTTCATCCCTCCACTCCTCAGCTACCCATCACGCTGTGACACAATCAACAAAGTTTCCCCCTGCATGTGTGTGAATGGGGACATCTTCATTTTAAGAAACTACTCTTTCTGGTACTGCACACACTTAACTGTTTTATTCATTTAATTCCAGAGACGAGGGTAATAGTAGACTGATGGAGATTTTCTGGAGGAACATAGAGTTCTAGAGTCCCTAAAATTTGACCAGGTGGCCAACCAGCTATGTAGAAAGCCAAATCTAATTGAGACACAGGATTAAATATTAGGCCTCAAGGACCATTCAAGTCAATAAAGAGCTTTGGTCTGTGACATAGAATCAAAGATACTCGGTGTTCAGTGACTGTTGCTGAGAGTCACTGTTGCTCCCAAGAGCTTGAGCCCAGAATGACATGTGACAATCAAAGGATCCTGCATTAGATTTAGAGGTGAATAAGAGGATGATAATCTCACAACTAAGATGACTGTTTTGTTTCAAGGACATAGTATAGGCATGCAAGGGCCACACGGAGACAGATCAATTTCAGGTTTTAAAAATTATGGTACAATACACATGACGTAAATTTAACTATGTTTAAGAGTACGGCTCTGTGGCACCAAGTCCATTCATACTGTTGTGCAACCATCACCACCAGAACTGGTTCATCTTCCCCAGCTGAAACTCTGTACCCATTTGAGTTTGGTTTAATAATGGCATGCTTCGTGCATGTAAAAAAAAATACAGAGAATGATATAATTAACATATATGCATCTATCTCTCAGCTTCCCCAAATTACAGTTTGTAACATTTGTTTCAGTTCTCCCCCTTCTCCTTTTCTTCTTTTTAAGAAAATGAAACACTTATTGATACAACCAGGCACCCCCATGTGGCCCACCCAGCCCATGTCACTGTCTCCTTCCACCAGGGTCGCCACTGTGTTCACAATTTCATAACATCTAGGCATATCCATAAGTAATATATAGTACTGTTTCGTATGTTACTGTATTTTTATATGTAACTAGTTTAAATATTGTGTGTATTCTTCTGAAACTTTCCATCAACATTGCTTTGAAATTGACCCATGTTAATATATGTGGCTCAAATTCATTCTCTTTAAACTGTGAATAATAGTCGATCTGGGAGATATACCACAGCTTAGATGTTTTCCTATCCATGGGTATATTTAATTTGCTTCCAAATTTTCTCTCTTACAAACAATGCATCAGTAAGTACTCTTACACATGCGTCCTTCTGCACATGTGTGAATTTCTTCAGGCTACACCTTGGACAGCTACAAGCTCTCCTCCACTGCTGATGGCACTGCAAACTGGTTAAATCACTGTGAAGAGCGTTTGGCAACAGCCAGCAAAGTGTCCGCTTTGTACAGGACTTTGGGGACCAGCGCTCAGTTCTGATAAATGACTTGTCCAAGGTCACAAAGCTGCTAAGTGACGACCCAGAAGACAGATCTGAGGCTCTGTGTTTCTGTAACTTGAAAGTCGGATTCTTGTCATTCACAAGTTTTCACTTTTTTTTTTTTTTTGGAAATTAAGAGACTATTTTTTTATGAGATATCACATTTTATTCTTTCAAATAAGAGTAAAAGAAAATTCACTTGTAATATATAGAATCATTAAAACCATAAACAATTTCATTGAAAACTTTTGCTACTGAGTTGAACAATTTTCAAACTTACAATTAACACTTGACAAACATGGTATTTCATCATATGTTTATATTTTTGAATATACTGCTTAAGGGAATTCTATTAAAACATATCTTAATATATCTTTGAAACCAAGAGTTATTTAACCAATATCTGTCCTTATTTTCTTTTGGATTTGGGCCAAGTTTATGTATGCTATTTTTAAAATTAGCATAGTTTTCTTATTCTAAATATTTTAGTGACCTATGACTTTTTTTTTAAAATTGGGGTATAGTTGCTTTACAGCCACTATGGAAAACCATACGGAGGTTCCTTAAAAATCTAAAAATAGAATTACCATATGACCCAGCAATCGACTACTGGCTGTATACCCTGAGAAAACCGTAGTTCAAAAAGACACCTGCACCCCAATGTTCATTGCAGCACTATTTACAATAGCCAGGACACGGAAGCAACCTAAATGCCCATCGACAGATGAATGGATAAAGAAGATGTGGTACAAAAGAATATTACTCAGCCATAAAAAAGGAATGAAATTGGGTCTTTTGTGGAGAGGTGGATGGACCTAGAGACTGTCATACAGAGTGAAGTAAGTCAGAGAAAAACAAATATCATATATAAATGCATATATGTGGAATCTAGAAAAATGGTGCAGATGAACTTATTTGCAAAGCAGAAATAGAGACACAGATGTAGAGAACAAACATGTGGACACTAACGGGGGAAATGGGGGTGGGATAAATTGGGAGATTGGGATTGACATGTATACACTAATATGTATAAAACAGACTACTGATGAGAACCTGCTGTGTAGCACAGGGAACTCTACTCAATGCTCTGTGGTGACCTAAATGGGAAGGAAATCCGAAAAAGAGGGGATATATGTATACATATAGCTGATTCACTGTTTCTCTTAAGAGCTCTCTCCCATTAAAGCCTGTTCTAGTCCATGTCAGGATGACGCCAAATGCCTCTCACGGCCCTTTCCTCCAGCCTTTCCATCTCCTTTCTTTCCCTGACACTGATTCACAGGTGTGTAGGGTCAGAGTTGGGTGAACAGAGGCGAGGGGATGCCTGTAGCATCGTGCCTCATGGGGTGATTCTGGGAAGAGCACTGAATTAAGGGACCTAACTCCGCTCATGGAGTGTCGACCTCGTCACCTAAAACCTTCCGTCTTCCTCATCTAAAAATCTGTGAAAAAGGAACCCAAGCAGATTTTTTTTTCTCTTGTCCCTGATTTTCAAGACTGAGGAGAGAATGTGCTTAATTCCCCATAATCTAAGAGCAGACAGCTCGGCCGCAGGCGCACTGAGAGGGAGGGATGCTGCAGAGGAGCTGGCCCAAGTCCTGCTCAGCAGTGCACACACCCCACCCCGAGGAACAACCACCCCACGTCCGGAGAGCAGTCATGGGCCACCTCTGCTATGAGTATTTGGTTCATGCAAAGAGACTATTTCTTCTCTACTCTCCTGGTGGGGGAAGCCCAAGAGAATTGTTCCTAAATCTTAAGAGTGCCAGCAAGAAAGAGGGACGGGATCTCAATTCCTGCTGTGTGTCCGCTTCGCTGGTAGATTGACTGAAGGGCCCCTGTGCTTCTGAGCTAGATAAAAGTTGACTTGAGAAGAGCTGGCTTGGTGGGCACTGCCAGGTGGAGCAGGCCAGGGATGCCCACTCCCACCTGTGCCCACAGCACCAGGGGTTCTGGCTTCCAAGCAGTTGGAGAGATGGATCCCGCTCGTGCGGGACCATGGCAGGAAGCTGAGCCAGGAGCACAAACGCCAAGGTATGTGGTGTAAGGGCCCACACTGCATGCCGGCCTGGAAGGACAGCCAGGTGTGAGCTCCTTGTAGGTAAGACATGAAGTTCACCATCCATCCACCTCAGTCCCGTGGGCAACGAGCTAGGACAGCCACTGAGATGCCCCAGGGAGGGAGCTGCCACCTTGTACAGTCAAGGATACAGGCTTCTATCTTTTCCATCTCACTGCTTCAACTAAGGTAAGAGAGAGAGAGCAAGAGGAGGGGGGCATGACCTACACCCACCGTCAATCCGACCACTAGAGGCTCAGCTCCCATCTCGCCCTAGCGGCAGAGAGGAGCAGAAAGGCTCTGACTCGAATGATGACGTAATCTGGACTAGAGCTGCATCCTGTAGACCCCAAATGACACTTCAAAGCACCAAAAGTGACTACGAAGCTATCAAATCCTGCCAAGTGCTCATTAAGGGAGCTGACGGGGAAGGGGGCTCAGCATTGGCGGGTGCGGGGCGACCACATTAGTACCACAGTCATGTAGCTCAGTTACCTGGGGTCTTCCACCTCCTGCCAGTCTTAGGGAGTGGTTGGGATGATGGAGTGAGATTTCATGTTGCACTTTTCCATCCTTGATGGGCCATCTCTAGAAGAATCACCAGCGAAGCACTTACCCATCCAACCGTACCAGAAGCTAAAGCTGTGAGTTGTGTCTCTAGCGGACGTTTCTTGTGTTTCTGAGGCAAGGAGGAGGAATGTAGAATCAGCTAGCCAGTCTGTTCTCTCCCCATATTTTATTAGCATAGATTTTTATTGCTTTGTGTCAAATCAACGTTACAGTTCTTTACAGGAACCCTTAGAAATTGAAGGAAAAAGTGCCAGGGCGCCCCCTGCAGGACACTTGGAGCAATCGCGGGCGCCACGTGGGTTGTCTGCTTCAGCACCAGCTTTAAGGGTCTGGGACATTCCTGCAGCTGTCTGCAGGGGGTTTTACAGTCCGTTCTTGTCCTTGGGGGCACACAGGTAGCCACCTCCCAGGGGAGTCGGTGGCGTTCCCAAGAGGGGCTGCGCCACAGCGACCCGCCAGCCGTGATTGGGGGCGGGGCCGGGGGGCTGGGGGTTGCCCTGGGGCAGAGGAGGGGACAGCAGCCCTGAGGACAAGCCATTCTTCTCCAGATTCTCTGTCAACAGCAAGGCTGAATCTTCCCCCCTCCCGCAGCTACCGCCACCCTCCCCAACCTCGGGACAATTTCCCCGAGTACTAAGGGAAAACCACTTTAAATGATTTATTCTCCATTCTCCGAAACGGACATGTCTGGTGGAGGGCTTAGTCTTAGGTTTAATTTAAACCAACCAGCTTGGCAGACGCCACAGCCCTGTTCAAGGATCCCAGTGGCTTCTAGCCGCAGCTCTTTCCCACGCGGACGCCTGATGGCCGTGGGGAGCCGGACCATGGGGGACGGGGGTGCTCAATGGAAAACAGCTGGGTCCCCGCAGCCTCTTCATTTAGCAAGGTAACATCCAGGCCAGCCATGTCCCCTTGTGACCTTTGTTGCATTTAAAATATTACAGATGATACAGATAGCTAGAGATACAGATAAGATATACGATCTCCAATCAGTTAACTTTCTCCCCCATGATTTTTTCTTCTCTCCCTCTGCTCTGCACCCCCCTGCACCCTCTGCCCATCTCCCCTCCTTTTTAAAAAATATTTATTTATTTATTATTTATTTATTTATGGCATGCGGGATCTTTAGCTGTGACATACAGCCTTCTTAGTTGTGGCATGCATGCGGGAAGGGATCTAGTTCCCGGACCCCTGCATTGGGAGGGCGGAGTCTCACCCACTGGACCACCAGGGAAGTCCCTCCTCTCCCCTTCTTGTTGCTACCTCACCTGTCCACTAGCTTGCACAGACCATCAGGGCACAGACCGGGCTGTTTTGTTCATCTTTGTATCTACGTAGGAGGCCCATTTGCTGAATGAACACATGGTAGAAGATGACAATAAAACCACAAAAGTCCTGTTTGGGACACGTGTTGGAGCACAGTAGCTCTGACAAACGACCTCCCAGGGCTCTTTCCTGGTCTCTTGAGTGTCTACAGACTGGACTCTCGCCGTTGGTGTGGAAGGTGAAGGCTGGAGCAGGTGTGTGTGTGTGTGTGTGTGTGTGTGTGTGTGTGTGAGAAAGATGGGGCTTCTAGGAACACAGGCAAAGCACATCTTCCGGGTTCCCTGGCCACACCCTGAGAGGCGGGGCAAGCACAGCCCTGGGAGGGGCTCCCGCCCAGTGTTGGGCTGCTCACCTGTTCCCGGCTTCCCCGGGAGCCACATTGGGCAAAATTTCCTAAGGGAGACCAGCACTGCAGCAGTGCAACGGAAATCTGGCACAGTCTCAGATTATAGATACAAAGAACACCAGGCCAAAAGTAAATATCCCTGCGTCCCACGTTCCCATTGCTCATTCATCCGCCGATCTGCCAGCACCATGCTGTGCTGGAGGCCCTTGACTCCCCCAGAGACAATGGCTGTGTCCCCGGGGGCACACATGGCCGCTGTCAGAGTCAAGGGATGTGGATGCTTTATTTTTACCCTGAATGAGACGGACAGAGCCTGCCTCTCATTCAGTTAGTCATTTGTGGGGATTTTCCAAGCTGACTGATGTTACTTGAAACCGAAAAGGGGGAAAACTGAGAAGGGAATGGTTTTTCAAGCACAAAGCCTAGGAGTACATATCCTGCGATTGTGTACCCACCCCTCCCCCAATAAAGGATTTGGTTTTGTTGATTTATTCCAACAAGCAGATAATAATACTTACACACAAGACCTATAGCCTTCTCAAGGGCCCAAGCATCTCTTCTCAAGAATGTCTGTGCCCTATCAACTATGGTGCGTGAAATGAACTCAGAGAGGGTGACATCAAAGCAGGGCAGGGACATCCTGAAATAACAAGCCTCCTGTTAGTTTTAGGGGTTCTGCCTCATAGGGGAGCAGCTCACCACTGCAGCCTATCTGACCGAACTCCGTCCTCTTCCCCACGGGGCCCTAAAACCAAAGACCCCAAAGACATTGGCCTCTCTCACCTGGGGTGGGGTGGGAAAGGAGAAAACACAGTTGGGTTGTGACTTGCTGTTGTGGCAGTAACTTACGCTACCAGAGTGGGTAGCGGTAGCGGCAGCCTAGATGCCACTCCCCTTCGTTTGGAGCCCCGGGCCTCTCCTCAACCCAATACTATGGCTCCTCAAGGTTTAGGATGCAGCCGATTGGATGGGGCAGCAACAGAGCCCAAACCTGCAGGAGTGGCCCCGCCTCCACGTCAAAGTCCTGCTTGAGACCACACCCTCCAGGGCCACCAGCAACAAAGCACACTGGATCCCACAGGTGCCCGCTCCAGGGAGACGGGCCTGGGAATTGCACAGCTGCACCCCAGCACCGAGAAGTGTGTGACTGCATCCTTCAAGACCCCAAACATCCCACCCCATGTATCTTGTTGATCACCTCTTTTGAAACATGCAAAAACATATGAAACAAGAAATCTCCCATTGTTATGACCAAAATAGGAACTCAAACATGAGCCTGAAATTCTTCACTGGGACACCTTAGAATAAATACTTAACTCTCTGTCATCTTCAACCAACGTATGGTATGAGTCACAACCACAAACTTTCTGGAGGGGAATTTGGAAGGATGTTTCAGATGTCTTAACCTAGAAATTCTATTTCTAGTCAATTCAAGGCAAATCATCAGACAAATGCACCACATTCGCAAAAGTAACCAATTGGAAACAACCTAAACATCCTTAAATCAAGGATTAGTTTAAACAGTATAATACATCTATCCAGGGGAATGCTGTGCAACCATTAAAAATGGTGTGTGGGGACCACAGTTAATAACCCTGTGTTGTATATTTGAAAGTCGCTGAGAAAGTAGATCTTAAAAGTTCTCATGACAAGAAAAAGAATGGTAACTATGTATGTCGAGGGATGTTAGCCAGACTTACTGTGATGATCATTTCACAATATATACAAATATTATATCATTATGTCATACTCCTGAAACTAGCATAATGCTATATGTCAATTATATCTCAACAAAAAAGGGTGTAGTTTTATGTTACTGGCTTGTAATTATGTCCATGATATGTTATTATGCTGATATATTCATATTTTATTGGGGAACAATTAGATATGTATTGCAAGATCAAATCCATGTAAATAGCCATATATACACCAAAATGCAAATAAATATCGTTTTTAAAATAATTTCATGTTTTTATGAATTTTTCCAATGACCAAATAATCAGGAAAAGAAGAAGCTGATTATATTTTGAAAACAAAAGACAACCAAATGCCTTTTCCCCTCGCTAGAAAAGAAAAATGTGTTTCTTTTTTCATAGGCAAATTTGCTCAAGTGTCTGAGAGTTAGTTGTTTTTTTAAAAATCTTTTTAACTACTTTAATGTTCAAGCTTACTTTGGAGAAGATTTCATACGTATCCAAAAATAGAGAAAATAATATGATGGGCCCCCATGAGCCTCATTCATGGCCATCTTGTTTCCTCCATTCTCTAAAGGGCTCCTCCTCTCCCTACACTGAATTATTTTGAGGCAAATCTCAGACATCTTAGTATTTCATCCATAAATGCTTCACTATATCACATCTAAAACACAAGGACTCTTTTGGAAACTTAACAATGCTACTATTATCACACCAAAAAATTTAATGGTAATGTTACGGTATCATGAAACACTTAGTGATACTTTTCCTAGGGCATTTCTTACAACTGCATTACCCCTGGGTGATCTCTTCCATCCTTAATTAATTCATTTTTAAAGTGGAGAAAATATAGGATCATTGAGAGTAATAAATGAGAGAGTATATTAAAGAGGTTAGCATAGAGTCTGGCACATTGCAACTGTCCTAAACTAGTAGCAACGGGTGATTTGCGATGTTTTCCACTTTCTCATTCACTAGGCATTTGCACGAATTAGCCCTTATTTTGTGAATTTCCTGTTCATATCCTTTGGCCTTTTTTCTAGGGGGCATTAAGAATGGCAACCTTTATCTTTCATATGCTTGCTCACATTCTTTTTCAGGTTATTCTACACTTTTCTACTTTACTTGTGATTATGTAGTAAAATATGTCCTTCCTTTCCTTCGGATCCAATATAATATACATCTATATTTTTTCAGTGTTTTGTGGTTTCGTGTTTTTTTAATTTGGCTCATATAAACTTTGAGAACCACTCATCAAATGAGCCCTGTAATCTACACTTTCACTAAAAAAGCAAAAATATAATCACCCTCTGAATTCATGAGCTTATATATTTTTTGGTAGAATCAGGTTTTTCCTCAGGTGGGACTACTCTAGATATGTACTCAGTGATATAAGGTATTCTTGGGTTTACCATATTCACAGTAATGCCAGCTAGCCGTTTTGTCTAGGGCTTAAAGTGCTTTCCACATATTGCATTTAATACGTACCATCCTCTTATCAAGGAGGTAGTATTCTCATCTGGATTCTAGGGATGGAACACTGGGCTAACGGAACAGAGAGATTAGCTACCTTGAGCCCAGGTTATCTGCCTCCCAAGCCCCTCGAACACCAGACTATGCCTCTTTCCTCACCTGCAAAGTGAGGAAGGTCCTTAGGGGGCCACCTCACAGAGCTGACGATGAATCAATAAGTATAAAGCATACAGAAGAGTGTCTGAAATGCTGTGAGCGCTCCATAAATGTTACCCTTCATCTTCATCATCATTACTGTAGTAACAAAAACAATAAGTGCAAACGAATAGAGTATAAATAATATTAATTAGTACAATATAATAATAATAAAAGCCAATGTTCACTGAGGTATTGCTAGGCACCAAGAAGCATTTTACTTGCTGGTTATCCTACAAGGTAGGTACTTTTATTATCCCCTTTTTACAGAGGAAGAAACTGAGGCACAGTGTTTGTGACTTGCCTGAGAAGCTAAGACGTCACCAGTTTAGCAAATGCACTCAGTTATTAGGTGGTGGAGCTGTGACTGGAATCCAGGCAGTCTGATGGCAGGGCTACCTTTCTGGAGCCACCACCTTAGATCCCTGCCTTGTGGGCATATAATCAGGACCTCTTGTTCCCCGTCACAACTTGTGGACAGATGGCTGCAGTCTCGGAAGCCCAAGGATTAGGAACACAGTGACAGATTTAGAAAATGGCACTCTCTCAACGTTTGCCACAGCCTAAGAAGAAGAAGGAGACTCTTGGCCTTAAGGTGGAGACCCCGACAGGCTGCGCGCGAGCGCCAGCGAAGAAGAGGATGCGTTCTCGGCCCAGCGATGCAGCCCCTGGCCCAGGGGGTTCCGCGCCGAGGGATGGAGAGCAGCGTCTCGGCCACCAGCAGAGGGCGCAGTGGCGCCGTGGGGAGGACCCACGTGTCGTCTGATGTCTCCAAGTCGGGGGGTGAACCTCGCTTTCCGTGGGTCTCAAGAGAGGAAATGCTTTTCTCTTTCACAAGGTTCTTCACCCACGGGGCGACTTTCTTTTCCTCTTGAGGTCATCCTGTTACACAGGCAGGAAGTTCTGTTCACTTGGCTGTTGGGAAGACTTCTCCTGCCCTGCGGTCACAAAACAACAAATAAAACGAATTGACCCAGAAGTTAGGCAATCAAAGAGGAGCCGAAATCGCTACTTGATAAAGCCTGTCGATTGAAGAAAGCGGACTATCATTCCTGCGTGGTGACCCGCAGGCTGGGAAGCTGGATCTGTGTTTGTCTAATTGCTTTGGAAACACGTAAGTGGGTCATTAAACAATCGAGGGACTGGGCTCCACATTTCGAAAAAACTGAGCAAAACTAAACAGAACAGAATAGAACCCATAATAGAACAGAAAATTTTTTCATTCTTTTGTGTGCGTGCGTGTGTTTACTGGGCTGCAATGTAAAATATATCTAATTCTGTAGTTCTCAGTTTAAAAAATGTGAAAGCTGCTGGTAGATGATGCGAGTCCTTCAGCCAAATCCTGGGAATCCAGGCTCTGCAGCCCTGGTCTGTCTTGCACGTGGCTTGGTCTGGGGAGCTGGCCATGTTTGATAGATATTTTGAAAAATCATCCAGCCCCTGCCCAAGCCTCGGTCCTTATTACTGTTTTTATTTTCCAGAAAGATGCTAAGGGGAGTGATGGCAGAGATGGTGGTGTTTGGGGGGAGGGCGAGTAAAAACAGAGGGAAATGGGGGGAAATGGGGGTCAGAGGGCCCGCGGGAACCACAGCACCATCACCATATGAATCTTCCATCCCCAGGGTTTTCCAGGTAAGTTCAGGGACAACATGAATAAATCAATAAAACAGTAGATCCCAGTGATGCAGATTAAGAAATAATACATCCACTGAGTAAGGGGGAACATTTTTTCTTTTGCACATTATCCTCACATTTTTCTATAACTGTAACCACGCTTTGGGTTTTGCCAGTTTTTCAGTTGACACCAGCACCAAGGTATAAATACTTAAATGGTGACCAGCTGGTTACTTAGATGTAATAGAAATAGGTTTTAATTGTCTCAGTGGATAAAATAGAATTTTGATCACTTTCATGAGTGCTCAACAAATACAACTATTATGTATATTTCAAAATTGAGAATGAAATTTTCTTCCTGGTCTGCTGACATTTGCAACAGTTATAGCTTATTCGTTCACTGTGGACACAGAGGGGAAGGGGCACACGCACAGGCTTCCTGCCCACCGAGACGCCAGGCTCTCACCCCATCCAGCTCTCCTCTGTGGCTGAGCCCAGCCGGGTCTCCAGAATCAAACCCCCAGCCCCTCCTGCAGCAGGAAATTGGAAGCAGGCAGAGAAGATGAGACAGACCAAAACACAGCATGACCCATCCAGCAAAACACTTTAGTGCCGCCTGTTTTCGGTCGGTGTGAGTGCACTCCTAACCCCCTTGGCTCCATTTTGGGCCTGAAATCCGAAAAGATGCACTTACGTGTCTTCCGAGGGGGGTGGGAGATGGAGGCTGGGCAGCCTCCTGATAAAGACAAGAAAACCTCCACCTTGTGGCCCAATCATCTGATGGTGTCTCCCGGTGGATTCCCTTTTCTCTTGCTCTCCCTTCTTCGGTAAAAGCTTTTGGGTCCTTGCAGATAAGTGTCAGCTCTGCTCCTAAGAATGGTTAGGCCAGAGCATCAAAGGTGAGCAGTGGCCACTGTCATTAATAAGAGAGCCTCTGACAAAGACCGCTTAGAATGCAAACCCTTCCACAGCAGTCAAGAAAGGCAGGAAAAACAAAACAGCTGCTTGTCATATTAAAGCAGCTTGTTTACACCCTGCCAAAGTAGAAAAGAGCTAATTTTTGTGTTTTGTCAGAGTTTGAGTCAATGGTTGACCCAAACCAACAGATTATCTAGGAAAAAATAGACACATTACTGCAAAACCTACCTAAATGGATTGGTTTTGTGCTGGCAAACATGCAGATTATGGGTTCCGCACTTCCCTTTACCACTCACAGGCAGGCATTGTGTTGGCTTTCTCGATTTTGTGGATTTGAGTTAAAAAATAGTAATACCAATAAAAGAGCCTTTGGGGAGAGGTGACTCAGGACAAGACCCAGGGCTACAAGGTCTGCTTTCCCCTTCCTCTCAGAGGGGGAAGAGGACAGGACGAGGATTCAGTTTCACTACGACAACGTCAGCATCCCTTAGAAGCTGCCTGGGTTTGGCAAGAGAGAAGGGATGGACGCACTCAGAGTTTCCTTCCTTGAAGCGCCCCAGAAGAATTCCTGTTGAGATCTGTGGCTTCCAGCAGTTCAGGCCCAATGTCCTGCCGCTCTGAGAGCCCGGGTCACCACCCGACCCAGCCCGTCACTTATTCCAGATGTTGTGGCTTTGTCGTCTATAGAATAGTCTCTAAAAAGGAAACCAGGGAGGAATTATCCACTTTCTTAACTTTCCAGACACAGCCCTGGAAAAATCAACCACACAAATGAGTGTTGAAGGAAAGTTTATAAATATGAAGCAGGATGGAGAGCTGAGGAAAGGTCAGCGGCCTGGGACACAGCAGGAAGCCTTGTGAGTCACTGTGCGGGGGTGCATGGGGGATGGCAGGAGGCACGAAGGGACAGGGGCTCCGCTGCCCACTCCCCACATTAGTCAGACAGTGCCTCGTGGAACCACAGAGCGTGCCAAGCACTTACACGTGTGTATCTGCATCTCAGTCTTTTGGGAAAAGACCAGCCCTCCCTGGACCCTTTAAATGATGTGACTCAGCCTTTACCCTGCCCTTTCTCATGGGCAGACTTACGGCGTTTGAGGTGGGAGACCAAAGGAAGTGGGTCTTGTGGCCAGCTCAGTCATTACAGGAAGGTGAACCAAAAGGTAATGAGGGGCGCAGCACCTGTATTTCACCTTCACTCTCACCTATTCACCTCTCACTGTAACCGAGCAGGACCCCATGGGGCCTTCCCGGGACAGACCTCCCCCGCCATCATATCCTCTGCCGTAGCTCCTCTCTGAAGTACCCAGGTAACAGTATCTGATGCACATTTCCTCAGTTGTTGTTACAGATGTAAAAAACCTCCCCCTCTCCAACAAATGGAAGATGTGAACTGATGACCGTGAGCACATAGCCCCAGGCCTCCTGGAGCCTAAGGACTGATAATGTTTTGTTCTGTTTTGTTTTTAAATATTTATTTATTTGGACTTCAGGGTCTTAGTTGCGGCATGCGGATCTAGTTCCCTGATCGGGGATCAAACCTGGCCCCCCTGCATTGGGAGCATGGAGTCTTAACCACTGGACCACCGGGGAAGTCCCAAGACTGATAATGTTAACCCCCGTGACACCACCCTGCTACCTTACCATCAGCTAATCAGAGAATAATGCACAAGCTGATCACAGACCCTGCAACACCCCTCCCTCACCCGGCTTTTAAAAGTGCTTCGGGAGACTCAAGAGGGAGGAGATATATGTATACGTATAGCTGATTCACTTTGTTATACAGCAGAAACTAACACAACATTGTAAAGCAATTATACTCCAATAAAGATGTTAAAAAAAAGAACACCAATCCCATCCATGAGGGCTCCTCCCTCAAGACCTAATCACCTCCCAAGGCCTCACCTCCTAAAGCATGACATTGGGTGTTAGGATTCCAACATATGAATTTTGCGGACAGGAACATTCTCATCATAGCAGCCACCTTTGAACGCTGTTGTTGTCAACCACAGAATAAGAGAGTTGGACTATATCTAAGCTCCAACAGTTTGGGTCTTTGAAAGTAATGATAAGAGTTTACAGCTCAATTTTAGTGTCAGAAATCTTTGTGACTTGTTAAATCATAAACTGACCTGTGATGAGAGTGTGCTGGCTAACTGAAAGACGGCTTTTGTTTGCTTGGATTAGAAGTACATCCCCTTGGTGTGGTAACTGCATCTATCATATGTGGCTCAGAATTCTGGCTGACGTAGGCCAGCTGGAAAAATAAGTGAGTTATTACTTATTTTGGTCTGACAGGTAAAGTCTTTCAAAGCATGGGGCCCACCAGCAGGGTGATTAACGGGCAATCTCGGTGGCACCAGAGTTGGTCCCCACAGGGGACCCCAAAGTTGCTTCCAGTGCCAAGGTGCTCAGACTGTGGGGTCACAGGTATTTATTTGCATTTGAGGAGTGAGGGGCTCAGAGACACAGCAAATATTCCCTGAGGACAAGGGCCTTGCACAACTGGTCAGGCATGATGAGTGAGGGCCATTACCTTTGCCAGCCCTACCCAAGCCCACACTGCCCTCCTGTATCCTGGCTACCCAGCCCCACCAGGTCCACACCACATGCCAAACCACCTGACATCTGAACTGCCACTCTACAACCCTCCACATCCCATCCCCAGGGGCTCAAACGCTAATGCTCCATGCTCATCAGTGTTCATGAGTGTTCAGTGCCAGTCAATTAATGAGGGCTTCAGGAGAGGTAATGTCTTTCCCTAAAGAAGTAGCTCTGAGCAAAATGAGCAAATAAACACAGTCCTTTCCACAAGTACACAACCGTAAGCTTCAAGCGAATGGCCCAAATGCAATGCATCCTAATTTAAATGTGAGCCACCACATGACAACCAACTCTCCATCACGGGGTGATGAACCCCACGTTGGCCTCCCACTTGCTGTCCATGAGGTCGAAGGGCGTGTGCTTTAGCAGCTGGACAGGAGGAGAAGGTGGCCACCTTTTGGGTGGCATGTGATACCTCACTTTTTTCCAGAACTTGGTCTTTGCACACTGTGACTGCTCTGTGAAGTCCCCACTCCACTGGACGGCCCCATGCTTCTGTTTGATGTACTGAATGGACTCTGGCAAGGTTGTATAGTCCTTGACCTTCTCCAGTTCAATCAGAATGACCTTTATCCCATCCTGGATGAGAACATTGTAGACTGCAATTTGTTCTTCTGACGTGTTCCTTAACAGGTCAAGGCTCAGCGCTTCGGGAACTATGATGATGATCAGTCTTCTGCACAGCTTAATATTTTCATCAGTGACATTGACCACAGCTGGAAATAAAGAAAGAAGATGCGGAACATCTCGTGATGAAAAGAGCCACAGACCCTGCACTACTCAGAACAAGGATCTTATCATGTCTAACTTAGCTAAAGGTCTGGTATATATTAGAGGATAAATACTTTTTAAAAAGTAGCAGACTTTTAAAGGATAGGACACATGTAGTTAGCTCAAATGTTGTACTAATCTTTATTTGTGTTTTCCTCTTGTGCTTCATAGCTATTTAAATGACCAGGACTTAAAAGACTAACTTGAAACCAAATAACATATCCCAATGATTTCTTGGGAAGGGGAGGGGAAAGTTCTTGACATATCCAACTATGGATAAAACTTGGTCTTTTTTCAAAACAAAGGCCAAGTTTTATATCCTCCTTATGCTTAGGATATAAGAATAGACTGTAACCTCCCCAAGAGCACTTCCTTCTTCTCTTTGGTTTATTTTAATATTTCTAGTGCCTACAACATTACCTGGCACATAGCAGGTGCTCAATAAATATTTGTTGAAGAAGTGAATGAATGAATAAATATTGATATGCTTATGAAATGAGAGCTCTTCTGCAGGTTTATAACAAGCACTGGATCACATTTTCATTTCCTCATGGAGGATGATTTCATAACTTGAAAAGATGTGATAAGCTATGGATAGGAGCAGCCTACAAATCCAAAGTTCTTAGAAACCTTTTAAAATGACCCAGAACAGGCCACTAGGTAGTAATCTTGGTTTCCTGGTGATATTTCAAATGTCAGCTGTTTACTGTATCACCTTCTAAGAAAGAGAAGGTATAGGATAAGACGGATGTTTTCATCTATTGAGTATCTAATATGTGCTAAGCTCCATACTGGTCCCTACTCAGGTTTTACTTCATTTAATTCTCTCAACTGAGTCAGGCAAGCATTCTCAACCCCATTTGACAGACGAGACAACTGAGGTTCAGTGATGTTAACTGCATTTCCCAAAGCTACTCTCCTATTAAAAGGGGGAAATAAATAACTTCTATTTTATTTAGGTAGGGCAGGGCTGGAGAGAGTTGAAGTTTATAAAACCAGCCTTAAACATGAGCTCTTTTACAAATTCAATTTGACAGAAAATACTCAGTGGTTAGTCTCAAGGATGTGACAGCCAATGACCAGTTGTCCCTTTTTCGTCTCTTGGCCAAGGCTGTGTATGTCATCATCCAGCGGTTCATACAAATGGGTCAACCATATCCTTACCCAAAGTGAAAGTCACATGATTTCAACCAGGAATCCCCATTATCCTGTTGTAGGGATGAGCCTAATGAGAGAAGAGAGCCTGGTCCTACCTCTTCAGCTCTGGTGCTGTGGGCAGGGGAGTGAAAGGCTCCCTGTGGTTCTGTGGGAAAGGCAAGCATAGCTCCTTCTGTTTGTAAAGTCAAAAAGAGAGAGGTTCCTTTCCTCTTTTTTTGGCTGCATTGCAGCATGCGGGATCTTAGTTCCCCGACCAGGGATCAAACCTGTACCCTCTGCAGTGGAAGCGTGGAGTCCTAACCATTGGACCACCAGGGAATTTCAGTTCCTTTCTATTTTATTCATTTCTTATTTTTATACCTCATTTAAAACATACCTTGTCCAGGAAAGTCATCCCTGCCAAATATAAATAACTTGTATCCACACTGCCTCTCCAGCACCTCGGGGAGAATCTTCAACACCAGAGTGTCCACATCATGGCTGTGGCTTTCTCTTTGAGGCTTGGGGTACAAGACATATGCATCATACAGCTTCCCATCTGAAAAGGAAACGGGACAAGCTCGTGAAATTATTGCTACCAAATTATGTGAACAAAGTGAAAATCTGAGTTGCTATCATGATGTCTTTTTCCTTGGGTTCAATGACTTCCGGGTGCCCAGTTGGCTGACTCATTGCCAAGCACTGCATCTCATTCTTTCAACACTTTAAATTTTCACTCCAATCTCTTCTTTCATGCATGGTTGTTTGAGGATAAGTTGAATGTAATTCATCTTTGTTTCTCTAGAGGTAAGGTGTCTTTTTCCCCTGGCTTCATTCAGAATTTTTTATTCTGTAGTTTGAAAATGATATGCCTAGGTGTAGTTTTGTTTGTCTTTGGTATTTATCCTAATTGGAGTGCTCTGAGCTTCCTGGATCTGTTGTTTGGTATCTGACATTAATTTGGAGAAATTCTCAGTAATTAGTGTTTGAAATATTTCTGTTCCTCTCTTTCTTCTCCTACTGGTATTCCCATTACATGTATGTTACACTCTTTGTAGTTGTCTCACAGTCATTGGATATTTTGTTCTGTTTTTTTAATTTTTTCCGGTCTTTGTTCTCTTTGCTTTTCAGTTTTGGAGGTTTCTAGTGAGGTATCCTCAAGCCCAGAGATTCTTTTCTTAGCAGTGTCTGGTCTAGTAATAAGCCCATCAGAAGCATTCTTCATTTTTGTTTATTTTCTGCTAGCATTTCTCTTTGGTTATTTCTTACTATTCCCATCTGTTTACATTGCCCATCTGTTCTTGCATGCTGTCTACTTTATCCTATAGAGTCCTAAGCATAGTAATCATAGTTGTTTTAAATTCACAGTATGATAATTCCAACATCCCCGCCATATCTAGTTCTAATGCTTGCTCTGTCTCTTCAAATTGTGGGGGGTTTTTTTGTCCTCTAATAGGCCTTATAGTTTTTCTTGATAGCTGGATGTGATCTACCAGGTAAAAGGAATTGCTCTAAGTAGGTCTTTAGCAACATGTGGTGAGGAATGGAAAGAGGGGAAGTATTCTCTAGTCCTATGATTAGATCTCAGTCTTTTAGTGAGCCTATGCCTCTGGACTATGACATTCACAAACGTTTCTCAGTGTTTTCTCCGCCCTTAGGTTGGGCAGGATGGCTAGAGAGGGCTGGAGCTTGTAATTTCCCTTTGCTCAGGCCAGTCAGACCCCTGATAAAACCCCAGCAGGTTAGGCTCTCATTAACTAGTGTATCCCAAGGGCAGTCCTTGTTAAGAACAGAATGCTCTGGTGTCTTTCAAAATGGTTCTTTTTCCCCCTCTCCTTGCTGGAAGCACATAAAGGAATTTTTCTCTGATATTTACTATCAGAGCTTGGTCAGGCTCCTGGAAGTAAAACTCAGGAAAGTGTGAGGGCCCCTTTATGATTGGGTCCCTGAAGAGGGTTCCCAGACCCAACTGCAATATGTGTGTGTGTGGAGGTTTCCCCACACCAACAAGCAATTCTTGGATGCAAGCAGGGTGTCTAAGAATTCAACTCCATTCTGACACTTTCTACCCAGAGATAGAATCAGATTGCACAGGGAAAGGGCTCAGTCCCACAAGATCACATTCCACTTCAGACGCCCAGTTGTTACCTGTGCTTCTGACCAAGGCGCTCCAAACTGGAGGTTCCAACGACTCCCCCACCCCCACCCCAATGTAAGCAGCTCCTTGCAGGAAGCAGCTCTTTGCAGGAAGCAGCTCTTTGCAGGAAGCAGCTCTTTGCAGGAGGCCCTTTTGTCCTGTCACTCTAGCAAAGCTATATTTTAACTTAACCTTTACACCAGGTGCCTCCATGCTTAACTAACCTCTGGCCAAAGCACACCTTTCGAATCTTTTGATCACACAAGGCTTCGCCTAACCTGTTGATTCTTTTCTTAGAAGTAGAAATGAAGAATAAATAATTAACAGATGACTACATCTCTTCCCCAGCTTCCCCTTCAGTAATCTCACAAGCAGACTGTGTGCACAAGATAGCATCTAAAGAAAGATCATGCGGAGTCAACAAGCCTGCAAGCGGTGGGAGATGGTGAAGAATCTGACCCCCTTTCTCAGTGATTAACTGAGATTATTTCCCCTTTTCCCTTTAACACTTTCATGGCCGCGCAGAATCTTTGGAGTTGGTTCTGGGACACCAGTCCACCTTCTCCCCTGGTTGCCAGCCTCCTGAATAAAGCAACATTTCCTTTTCCAACCAACCCTTGTCTCTTGAGTATTGGCTTTCGAGCGATGAACAGCCAAACCTGAGTTTGGTAATGCTAATTCAGGATACCAGTAGCGAGTCCAGGGTGTTACCTGTACTCCGGACCAACTGGCTATAGACCAGATTCCCACGACCCCCTCCTTGGGTTCGATTAATTTGCTAGAACAGACTCAGAGAAACATGTTACTTACTAGACCACTGACTTATTATATAAGGATTTTAAAGGGTATGAAATCATCAGCCAGGTGAGGAGATGTACAGGGCAACGGATGGAGAAGGGGTGCAGAGCATCCATGCCCTCTCTGGGGGGCACCACTGTCCCCAAACTCTACCTGCTCACCAGCCCAGAAGGTCTCCAGAGCCTGTCCTTCCAGATTTTATGGAGGCTTCATTACACAGGCTTGATTGATCAAATTAGGAGAAGGAAGCTTCACAAAGCTCATCCCTGATTCATCCTGTGCAGCTGTGCCAGATGGTATTTTCCAAAAATAGCCCCAGCGGTATTTCCAGTCCCATACGTTCCCTCTGCACTTTGCCACACCCCGCAAAGAGGCAGAATCTATTTCGCCTTCCTTAGAATTGGGTAAGACTCTGCAGCTGCCTTGACAAGTGAACAAGGTAGAATTGATACTAGAAATTCAGGGTCTGAGTCATTAAAAAAATAATGGCTTCTACCTAGCTCTGCTGTTCTTGAAACGCTAGCCCCTGGAAGCCATCGCATGCTGTGAGGAAGCCCAGTGTAGTAGCCCCCATTGAGAGATTATTTGGAGAGGAGCCCAGGCCACCAGTCAACATCCCAGATCAGCGGCTTGTCCTTCAGCTGAAGCCCCAGGCATCATGGGGCTGAGACAGGCCACCTCTGCTTTGCCCGTCCACACTCCTGACCCACAGAATCCATAAGCAAAATAAGTGGTGGTTTTATGCCGTAAAGTTTTGAGGTAATTTGATTCCCAGCCACAGTAACTGGGCTGGAATTGGGGAAATAACAATGAATAGCAACAAATAACAATGAGGTGGACCACTCCCCGCAACTGTCTACATCATCAAGAAAATTACAGAGACACAGACCTACTAGTGAGTTTCCTAAGGAAAGTGGGCCCTGCTCTCTCTGTGTAATGGTGGGGAAAGAGGGCACCCAGGTTCTGGTGAAGTTCCTTTCATTTTCTAAGGAGATTCATCCCTACTTTTGATGTTAAAGCATCTGTGTACACCCTCATTGGCTGTTGGCAAAAATACAGTCATTTGTTTGCACAACTTAATGTTTATGAAAGTTGCCTAAAGATTATTCGATTCCCTACTTCTCTCAATACGATGCTGCTAAATTTTAAACCTGATCAAACTGGTCCCGTGGAAAAATCAGATGGAATCAATTTGACCTTCAGGTAAGTGCGCTAACTGAATTGCATGAATTTTTGGCATTTTTGCCCTAGCATGAAGACACTGGGAGAAAAGGCACATTAAACATGCTTTTACATTTACCATGGGAATTTTGTTGCAAGCAAAGTTCATTACATCACATGCTTTAAAGACAAGATCTCACTCCAAAACAATTTTCCTGAGGAATTGGCCCAGAAAAAGCCATGTGCTCTCATGAGCGAATGAAAAGTTTGTGTAAACAGTGCCATGAACCTTGTCATGGCTTTGCCTTCACTTTTAAAGGAAGAGCATCTTTAAAAACCATCCAAGGTGGGTCATTAACTGTCCCCTGCCCTGCTTATGTTATCATTCTACCCTTTGTTCACTGTACCTCTTCTGTTTTGTTTTTAATTTATTTTATTTTTGGCTGAGTTGGGTCTTCGTTGCTGCGCGCAGGCTTTTCTCTAGTTGCGGCGAGCGGGGGGCTACTCTTCGCTGTGTTGCATGGGCTTCTCATTGCGGTGGCTTCTCTTGTTGCCGAGCATGGGCTCTAGGCACATGGGCTTCAGTAGCTGTGGCACGCGGGCTCAGCAGTTGTGGCTCGCGGGCTCAGTTGCTATGCGGCATGTGGGATCTTCCTGGACCAGGGCTCGAACCCGTGTCCCCTGCATTGGCAGGAGGATTCCCAACCACTGAGCCACCCCCACAAACCTATTTGGAATAAGGTGAGGCATAGACACATCACTCACGTAGATTTGTAAACGAATTCTTATATTTGTGTACACACATGCACACGTGGGATAAGAATTTTTAAACTCCCTCCTGTGAGTTAACAGACAATACACAGAGCTCGTGGACTTAGCCAGGCCTGTCCATGACTCAATAAAACTGTGAGTTATACACACCTCACTATTAATCACAGCTGCGGCTTGACTAATCTGGTTGGAATAAACAACTTATCACGAGAAGGACACATGTTCTCTTTCTCCCTCACTTGTATTTGTTGTCCATTACTCCACGTGTTCTCAACTAACCAGAAAATATCCTCAAGGGACACAAAACTGGAAACAGCATCTGGGACTCATCTCAGGGTCTCATCACTAACTCACTGTTGAAGTCACACTCAAAGAGGACTCACAGTGCAGTTCTCAGAGCCTGAGCTGGAGGAAATTTAATCACCAAGGGTGTGTGTACTTTTCTGACTTAAAAGGAAGAAGACCGCTGGCTGACTGTAGGTTCCCATCTCCAAATCCTCAGCCCGCCGGTACCAAATCTGGGCAGCAGCCCGGTCTGAGCAGAGGGTGGGGCTCCCTGAGTCAATCAACTGTCCAGCTTCCCCTGCTCAGGGTGAGGCACAATTCCTTTTTTCTCTTCCTGCTACACTTGGCCTCACTCGTGGTGGTTTCACCACACACTCAGCATTCACGCTCCAGGGACCCCGGTAGGTCAGGGAGGGAGTTCCGGGGACAACACTGAACCCACGCAGTCCCCTGTCAGTCAACAAACAAAGCATCTCTGTGTCAGAAAAGACAAGCAGCAGTGCTGCCCTGAGGTGTCTTCTCAAACAGATGCAGGAGGACCACAGGCAGAGGTGGGCTTACGCAGAGTAGGCTCTACAGGGGCCACGGCCCAGCTCAGCGTCTGCAACGCTAAAAGAGCTTCAGGCTGCATTGGACATGCAACGCCGATTTCCACAAGTGAATTGTGCCATCAAAGAAAAAAAAAAAAACAACAGAATCTGTTTTTTTCCAGGTTGCTCAAGGGCCGCCAATTTTGAATTCTGAAATTTAACTTAAACTCCAAGTTAGGATACTTATGGTTTATCAAACATGTGGACAGACACGTGGTTTTATATGCCAAGCAGGCACTTAGTATGACTACCACCCTTCTGTGTAATAGGGATTCCTAAAACGTGCTGGGACCCACCCCACCTCCTTGAGTTCCCAGCAACACTGCAAGTCTATGGACTTGAAAGGGACACGTTTGTGTAGCTCTGTGCAGGAAAGCCGCACAGACCTCTCTCAGCCATGTGTGACTCTTTTATCCAGTTAGGACACGTTAAAGCAGATGCATTACTTTTTTGTGAGGCCTTGATTGATCACATCTATTCTGAGATACAAAGAAAATAGCACAGAGTTAAAAGCACGGTGATGGGGGCTTCCCTGGTGGCGCAGTGGTTGAGAGTCCGCCTGCCAATGCGGGGGATACGGGTTCGTGCCCCGGTCCGGGAAGATCCCACGTGCCGCGGAGCGGCTGGGCCCGTGAGCCATGGCCGCTGAGCCTGTGCGTCCGGAGCCTGTGCTCCGTAACGGGAGAGGCCACAGCAGTGAGAGGCCCGCGTACCGCAAAAAAAAAAAAAAAAAAAAAAAAAGCAGCACAGTGATGGGAAATGCCGGATCCTCAGATTTGGGATCACACGGGCACTTCTCTGGGGACTAGCGCTGGCAGGACGCGGCTCCCCACGCCAAAATGAACCCCCAGGCAGAGCAGCAGGGGCAGCTTGCTTGGACCTTCAGACATGGGAGCCCCCTGCACCCCAGGACCCTCAGTGCTTTCCTGAGCTTCAACTCTGCTATTCCTACAGGACTTCTGTGAGGCAGGCTCTGATCATGGTTCCCTCCCCTTCCCTCCCCTCCCCTTCCCTCCCCTCCCCTCCCCTTCCCTTCCCTCCCCTCCTCTCCCCTTCCTCCCTCCCTCCCTTCTTTCCACCTATACCTGAGAAAGAGAAGAGAATTAAATACCTAAATCACACAGGGAATAAGTGGAGAACTCAAATTCAAATCCAGGTCTGTCTCTCTCCAAACCTGAAAGTTGGAGACAAATCGTTTTGGGCCCCCAGCCCAGGCCCAGAAGGAGCTGCAAACACAGGCAACTCCTTGCTCTCTGTGACATAAATTCTGCATGCACGTGTGCTGTGTTGAAGATGTACCGTGGACAGAGCTCACGCTGCTCCAAGAGAAATTTTTGTCTTTTGCCTACACCAGTGGACGTGAGAACCTTCCTAAAACAGTTGCACTGGGAGCCAGAAGATGATCTGCCAGGTCACTCCTAGCTTGCAAGCCTTATGCGATTGTACAGTGCTGGTGGCTATGGGCAAATCCTTTCTCTAAAGTACGAGAAGCCCCAGGGAGACGCTCTCCTCTAAAGTTGCCGACAACACGAAAGGCAAGCTAGTAAAGATGGCCAAGTATATTTACAACGGTTATGCGGACGAGCAGATTCCAGGACAATGCATGTTTCAATGGCTACTCACCTTCTATGGGCCCTGCAGAATGGAAGGCACTTCGATACCAAAGTACAGCGTCGATCTTAAAAACGTTGTAGATACACACGGCAGACACCGCCGCGCTGGTCAAAACAAGAAGCCCTCCTATCAAGTAAGCTCGAAAATCTGGAACTACAAATGACAGAAAAAAAAAAAAACCCAATAAATAATAAAATAATAATACTACAAAGAGTCAATTATACACTTAACTTACACAAGTCCCATTACATACGCCAAATGGGTATTAGATGGCAGAGAGGGGAACACTTAATTATTCCTTTACAGTTAAGTAATAGGTATGGGGAGTAGAATAATTTGGTCTTGACCTTGAATTTGGGGAAGAAAATGTGCTTTTGGGAATCTGGAGAGGGAAATTCTGCAGACCCCTAGCTCCAGACGGTGGATGTGGCATGGCTCTGACCGCAGGAAGACTGCTCACCTATCAAAGCACACATGGCCAGGTCCTCCTTACTCAACACTAGACTCTCCATAGGTGGAGCCTGAGAACCTTTACTGGGAAAGTTCCCCAGGTGGTTCTGTTTCATGTTCTTGATTATATTACTGTTATAACCGCCTTCCCAGTTACTCAAACTTGAGCAGCAGGACCCCTGTCATAAATAAAGAACCTTCAGTTGCCTCCCTTGGAAGCCATCTCCGTGGCTTCATAAGACTGGCCGAGAGCCAGACTCCCACCTCATCCCCTCTGGGCCAGCAGAGGCCAGGATGGGCCCCTGTCTGCAAGACATGGTCTCAGGAAGGGCATTTACACCCTGCTCTCTTTTGTGAGCACATTGCCAAGCAATTAAAGCAAAAGCAGTGGGCAAGAGATGACCAAGGAGAAGAACCAGTTTCTCTGCGACTCCAAGTCCCCTCAAAGCATGCTCCTACATATCTGAAAAGAGGAACAGCACAGCTTTCTGCCTCACCACAGCCCAGAGCGCTGCTGTCAAAGAAGGAGGCTCTAGGAAGGAGAGAACTAGAAAAGAGGAAGTGGGAAAGTGGAAGAGAAATCCTCCCCATTCTCAGAATCCACCACACATCCACCACTTCCTTCATTGGCCCCCTCCCTGATCCTCCGGTCCCCACTGGAAAGTGCGTGTGCGTAGGAGGGTGGGCGGGAGGGGGGAGGGGAGCTTACTAAAGAGCTGATCACAACCTGCCCTAGGCCACACCACGTTGCAAACATTTTGCAAAGAAATCTCTATGCGTGCTTGTATATCTTCAAATACATGGCATAATAAAGCACAATAACTAAAAACACACTCTGTGTCTCCAAAATTAATCCATTGATTAAGTCCCAGCATAGCCAAGTGGATCTGCTCTGCACGCTGGTGCCCAGTTGGTCCTGACCGTGTGTTTGAACCTCTAGCTTCTATCTGTTGGATGGAATCACCTCCTCCCCACGGCCACCTCCCGCTTCTATGCTTTTTACCAGCTCTTGGAGCAACAGTGCTACCTCTCCCCTCAGGAAGACCTGTGTCTGGGGACCTTTGCTGTACACATCAGGGATCATGATAAAAAGACCACGGCCACAATATCTATGAGGTTCACAAAGCCTCTGGTAAGTAAACAGGAGTGTTGGCCTGAAATTCTTGGGTTGATCATTCACTGCATTCAGGAGTGACGATACCCTCTGCTCTATAATTGAGCTAAAAGACAATGAAATTCCAAACAGGAAGCTAATGAATAAGTTCAAAGGAAGTATTGGCTTTGAAACTGAAATAAGTGGAAAACTCTCTGTTGAGACATCAGGTGTCCTATTGAAGGCCCTATTTAAGGGGGTATTTACCTTTTGGGTCCACATGGCTACCACCAGCTTTAAACTGAGATGGTAGCTGAGAACAAGTGATTAAAGGAAATTCATAGAAGAGCACACCCAACCCAAACAACTCTCTAGAGAGCCTGCTTCCGATAATCCAAATATGATTCACATCTGAAGGTGTCTTCAACAAAAATCAGGAAGTCCAATGGAGAAGTTGTAACCTTACTTCAGGTCCCAAGGAAACCAACAAGAAGCTTGGATTTTTTTTTTTTTTTTTTTGCGGTACGCGGGCCTCTCACTGTTGTGGCCTCTCCCGTTGCGGAGCACAGGCTCCGGACGCGCAGGCTCAGCGGCCATGGCTCACGGGCCCAGCCGCTCTGAGGCATGTGGGATCTTCCCGGACCGGGGCACGAACCCGGGTCCCCTGCATTGGCAGGCAGACTCTCAACCACTGAGCCACCACGGAAGCCCAAGAGGCTTGGATTTAAGAGGGTTTGTTCCTAAGAATTTAGGGAAAACAAAACAAAGTGCACATGTCCAAATATACATGGCATGTGAGATATGAAATAAGTGTTGATAGGAACAAAGCTGAATTTAGTAAGCGTAGGTTTCCTAACTAACCTAAAACAAAGGAGACTAAGGACATGTCCCCTCTCCTGTACGATCAGCAGGTGTTAACTGATAACATCATTAGTTGCTCTGAGCCTGGACTTTGCCTCAGAATCCTTCTGAACACAGTGCTTCCACGTGGTTATTACCTATAAGGCAGTATTGACATAGAAATTGACACTGGTCTTCCTCAGTCTAGGTTGGGGCAGATTTCAGTTATAACCACTTCAGGTCTTGTGCAATTTTCAAGGCTTCCCACAATCAGGTTCCCCTCTTTTCTCTGGTGTGAACCCTGAGGCACTCTCTCCAGCGATTTTACTCCTAATGATGTATCACAAAGGAATGCTTCTACATAAGCACCAGGACCAACACAGAAGAATTTCCATAGCATCATGATTTGTTAACAGTCCCAAACTGGAAACAACTCAAATGACCACACAGTTACAGTAGAATGGATACACTGTAACCTAGTTATTCAATGGAACAGGATTCAGCACTGAAAATGAATGAACTTCTGCTACACGCTACATCACCGTTGCCTCAGTGAACCCCATAAACCTAAGAAGAGAAGCAACACGTCAAAGAAAACCTACTATGTAACTCTCTTTATAGAAAGTTCAAAATCTGTCCAGTAAGCAGTTGGAAATGCAGAGGTGCCACATGGGAAGGGAAAATGTCATTGGAGATGTGGAATTCGTTTTCACACACACAGGGATGACAGTTGAAACCATGAGGAAAAGGGATAGTATCAGAGAGGAGTGTATAGAAAGAGTGGCTCTGAGGATAGAATCTCAAGAATCACCCAGATGTGCCATAGAGGGAGATGGGATGCACATGACTGATTGGGGGAAAGTGATCCCAAATGACTTTCTATGACCTTTCCCGATACATTTAAGAATTGAAAGTTTTTCTCGAGATTATGATTTCATCCTTCACTATTTACTCTCTGGTTCCATCACCTCCAATGGATAATCAACACACTCTGTACAGTGTTAAGTGCACAATCTGTGTACGCACATGGAATTGGAAGCCTTCCTGCTCCAATATCAGAATTCAGCCTCTACAGATAATTTTACAAAGTTACATGATAAAAATATACATTAGCACTTTGTTTTTACATCACATGGTTTATAATAAACAACCTAAAAGCTGAAAATCACAAGTACATGATTATAAAAGTTGAGCAAGCAGGTTTAATAAAGGAATACTTCTGTTTTCTAGAGGTCTGATGCCTAAAGTCTCAATGCGTATTAATAGGGAGCTTTCTAATGACACTGTAGTGAAGCCACAGCCTGACTCCAAGAACATGATCAGACAGGGTATCAGCTTTTATCTAGATTTCATATTGAGTTTCCCTATTTAATACCACTCTGCTGCCTCACACCAAACATTTAAAGTCACTCCTCTTTCATTTGTGTTTCCTCGCCATCACCTGTAACACTCTGAGCAGAATGCATCCCACTAGGGTATTACCTGGGAGTTTTAGTATAACGTAAGCTGCAGACACTCCAGCATGGCATGTGAAAGGGTGGCCATAATCTTCCATTTTCACTTCTAAGAAGGTTATGTTCATCGTGTAAAACATGTGTCCTTGAGAAACAGTGTAGTTTCTATGAAAGAAGAACCAGTCATTAATATGTACATGAGTTGTATTTAACCAACATATTTTATAACCTTTTGTCTGGAGAATAAAGTTCTTTCCTGGAGAACGCTTGGGGCCATCATTGCACCCTAAATATACCCTGCTGGCTCAATGAGGTGATGGATTGTGTAGCACCAAATTTGCATTTTCTTCTGGACGGCGATGCAGAAGTGTAGTCCTTTTAATTAGAGACACCATCCTCAGCCCAAAGGGGCCTTCCCCTATCCCTCTCCACTCATCCTAACCTACCTCCACTGCAAAGCCCAACACAAATTCTTCTGCCTTTTGGCTTCATCAGTCTCGTTTCATACCACTCCACTTAAACCACCATAAATTGGGTTTACGCCACTCCGTTAGCTAACGATCATGCATCATCTCTCCCAAGAATCCCTGTGTTGTGGCCATTTTGCTATTTAAGCCTTGAAGGCCCAGGGCCTTCCTAAATAGGGATGAGACTCATTGAAAGGAGTAGCGGAGAGAAACCGATCTTGCTGCTTGAAGCCTTACTTTGTTGTTTTGCCTCCTCTCTCTATGATCCAAGCAGGATTAATAACATGAGCATCTTCTCTGAACCAGAGGCTTGACCCCACAGTACTGAAAAGGGCTTTGAAAGCTACAACCAAAAGGAGTGAGGGGAGAGACAGTGAAAGCCACCTCAAATAAAGCAGTACCAGCACCAAAATCATTTAGATGGAGAAATTCTTGCTAGGTTTTAGGGAAGCCAGAAAAGCAAAACACCTACTCAATTCCTTCTTGAATTCGTTTAGATTCCTTGTAGTAAATGTCGACCAATGTATTATTGACCCTCCAGCAGCGCGGGTTTGTGTTACCCCATGTGTCTGTTATATTGCAGTCCACGATGAGGGTGGAGCCTGTGCAAGCAAATTCATAAACACACAATGAAAACGCTACCAAAGTGACCTGCTTAACAAAGGCACCTTTCTTCTGAGCCTTGAATATATTTCAATTACCAAAAATGTCCCCCTGAGGTCAATGTTCATCTACTGTACATTATTCTCTCCCTGGATGGAGATGACAAGGACACATGATCTTCCAGGATGCCTATTGTACAGAGACAGGAATAAGCTGTCACACGTCACCAGCTTGAGACCAATTTCCCCACAATATCAGGGGCACACATACTGCTTCTACTCTCAAACTTAGCAAAGTTTACAAAGTTTACAAAGTATTTCACACACGTATTCTCATTCAGTCTTCTTATCTTTCAGACACTCCTACAAGGCAGAAAAGGGGCAGAGCTATTAGCCCCATCTTATAGATGAGAACACTGAGGTTCAGACAGATCAAGTGCTTTGCCCAAGGTCACACCTTAGAGGAAGGAACGAGATGTGACTCTGGTTTCCTAATTCCGAATCCAGTGATATTTCTACTTTAGCATTTGTGACCCCTACCCTTTCCCTCTTCTCTTTATCCTGCCTCCACACGCATTCAAAAATCATATTAAATAAATTTACATTTCATCTTATTTTGCCCCCAAAGCCTAATAAATTCGATCTATTTACTACATGTAAAAAACTTACTGTACTTCTAACAGTCTACTTTAAGTTTCTTTACTCTAGGTGGTATTTTTTTTTAATTTGTAAAATATAACACAGTTATGGTAAAAAGTATAGAGTATAAGTGTAGAGTTACTGAATTATTAAAAATCAAATATCCATATCACCTTCACCTCATCAAGAAAATACTATATTTCCAAAACGCCAGAAGCCGCTCACTTGCTGTCCTTATTTTATATTTTATCACTTCCTACTCATGCCTGAACCCTGGCATCCAATGATCGATGTTTAGTTGGTGATGCTCACCCATGCTGTTGCATGACACCCATGCTGTCACCATAGTCCATACAGACAATGGACCATACTAGTTCTTTTTTTTTTTTTTTCATCTTTATTGGAGTATAATTGCTTTACACTGTTCTGTTAGTTTCTGCTGCATAACAAAGTGAATCAGCTATATGTATACATATAAACCCATATCCCCTCCCTCTTGCATCTCCCTCCCTCCCACCCTCCCTATCCCACCCCTCTAGGTGGTCACAAAGCACCAAGCTGATCTCCCTGTGCTATGCGGCTGCTTCCCAGTAGCTATCTAGTTTACATTTTGTAGTTTATATATGTCCATGCCACTCTCACCTCTTCCCAGCTAACCCTTCCCCCTCCCTGTGTCCTCAAGTCCATTCTCTATGTCGGCATCTTTATTCCTGTCCTGTCCCTAGGTTCATCAGAACCGTTTTTGTTTTGGATTCCGTATATATGTGTTAGCACACCGTATTTGTTTTTCTTTATCTGACTTACTTCACTCTGTATGACAGACTCTAGGTCCATCTACCTCACTACAAATAACTCAATTTCATTCCTTTTTATGCCTGAGTAATATTTCATTGTATATATGTGCCACATCTTCTTTATCCATTCATCTGTCGATGGACACTTAGGTGGCTTCCATGTCCTGGCTATTGTAAATGCAGCGAAACTTTGGTGCATGTATCTTTTTGAATTATGGTTTTCTCAGGGTATATGCCCAGTAGTGGGATTGCTGGATCATATGGTAATTCTATTTTTAGTTTTCTAAGGAACCTCCATACTGTTCTCCATAGTGCCTGTATCAATTTACATTCCCACCAACAGTGCAGGAGGTTTCCCTTTTCTCCACACCCTCTCCAGCATTTATTGTTTGTAAAATTTTTGTTGATGGCCATTCTGACCGGTGTGAGGTGATACCTCATTGTGGTTTGATTTGCCTTTCTCTAATGATTAGTGATGTTGAACATCCTTTCATGTGATTGTTGACAATCTGCATATCTTCTTTGGAGAAATGTCTGTTTAGGTCTTCTGTCCATTTTTGTATTGGGTTGTTTGATTTTTTGATATTGAGCTGCATGAGCTCCTTGTATATTTTGGAGATGAATCCTTTGTCAATTGCTTTGTTTGCAAATATTTTCTCCCATTTTGAGGGTTGTCATTTCATCTTGTTTATGGTTCCCTTTGCTGTGCAAACCTTTTAAGTTTCATTAGGTCTCATTTATTATTATTATTATTTTTAATCTCCATTACTCTAGGGGGAAGGTCAAAAAGGATCTTGCTGTGATTTACATCATAGAATGTTCTGCCCATGTTTTCCTCTAAGAGTTTGATAGTGTCTGGTCTTACATTTAGGTCTTTAATCCATTTTGAGTTTATTTTTGTGTATGGTGTTAGGAAGTATTCTAATTTCATTCTTTTACATGTAGCCATCCAGTTTTCCCAGCACCACTTACTGAAGAGGCTGTATTTTCTCCATTGTATACTCTTCCCTCCTTTGACAAAGATAAGGTAACCATATGTGTGTGGGTTTATCTCTAGGCATTCTATCTTGTACCATTGATCTATATTTCTATTTTTGTGTCAGTACCATACTGTCTTGATTACTGTAGCTTTGTAGTATAGTCTGAAGTCAGGGAGCCTGATTCCTCCCACTCCGTTTTTCTTTCTCAAGATCGCTTTGGCTATTTGGGGTCTCTTTGTTTTCATACAAACTGTGAAAAAAAATTTTTTCTAGTTCCGTGAAAAATGCCATTGGTAGTTCGAGAGGGATTACACTAAATCTGTAGATTGCTTAGGGTAATACAGTCATTTTCCAAATATTAATTCTTCCAATCCAAGAACACGGTATATCTCTCTATCTGTTTGTATTGTCTTTAATTTTTTTCATCAGTGTTTTAGTTTTCTGCATACAGACCTTTTGTCTCCTTAGGTAGGTTTATTCCTGGGTATTTTATGCTTTTGGTTGAAGTGGTGATTAGGAGTGTTTCCTTAATTTCTCTTTAAGATTTTTCATTTTTAGTGTATAGGAATGCAAGAGATTTCTGTGCATTAATTTTTTATCCTGCAAATTTACCAAATTCATTGATTAGCTCTAGTAGTTTTCTGGTAGCATCTTTAGGATTCTCTATGTATAGTATCATGTCCTCTGCAAACAGTGACAGTTTTAATTCTTCTTTTCCAATCTGTATTCCTTTTATTTCTTTTTCTTCTCTGATTGCTGTGGCTAAAACTTCCAAAACTATGTTGAATAATAGTGGTGAGAGTGGACATCCTTGTCTCGTTCCTGATCTTGGAGGAAATGGTTTCAGTTTTTCACCATTGAGAACAATGTTGGCTGTGGGTTTGTCATATATGGCCTTTATTATGTTGAGGGAGGTTCCCTCTATGTCCACTTTCTGGAGAGTTTTTATCATAAATGGGTGTTGAATTTTGTCATAAGCTTTTTCTGCAGCTGTTGAGATTATCACATGGTTTTTATCCTTCAATTTGTTAATATGGTGTATCACATTGATTGATTTGCATATATTGCAAATCCTTGCATTTCTGGGATAAACCACACTTGGCCATGGTGTATGATCCTTTTAATGTGCTGTTGGATTCTGTTTGCTTGTATTTTATTGAGGATTTTTGCATCTATGTTCATCAGTGATATTGGCCTGTAGTTTTCTTTTTTGTGACATCTTTGTCTGGTTTTGTTATCAGTGTGATGGTGGCCTCGTAGAATGAGTTTGGGAGTGTTTCTTCCTCTGCAATTTTTTGGAAGAGTTTGAGAAGAATGGGTGTTAGCTCTTCTCTAAATGTTTGATAGAATTCACCTGTGAAGCCATCTGGTCCTGGGTTTTGTTTGTTGGAAGATTTTTAATCACAGTTTCAATTTCAGTGCTTGTGATTGGTCTGTTCATTTTTTCTATTTCTTCCTGGTTCAGTCTTGGAATGTTATACTTTTCTAAGAATTTGTCCATTTCTTCCAGGTTGTCCCTTTTATTAACATATAGTTGCTTGTAGTAGTCTCTCATGATCCTTTGTATTTCTTCAGTGTCAGATGTTACTTTTTTTTCATTTCTAATGCTATTGATTTCAATCTTCTCCCTTTTTTCTTGATGAGCCTGGGTAATGGTTTATCAATTTTGTTTATATTCTCAAAGAACCAGCTTTTAGTTTTATTGATGTTTGTTATTGTTTTCTTCATTTCTTTTCGTTTATTTCTGATCTGATCTTTATGATTTCTTTCATTCTGCTAACGTTGGGGTTTTTTTGTTCTTCTTTCTCTAATTGCTTTAGGTGTAAGGTTAGGTTGTTTATTTGAGATCTTTTCTTGTTTCTTGAGGTAGGATTGTATTGCTATAACTTCCCTCTTAGAACTGCTTTTGCTGCATCCCATAGGTTTTCTGTCATCGTGTTTTCACTGTCATTTGTTTCTAGGTATTTTTTGATGTCCTCTTTGATTTCTTCAGTGATCTCTTAGTTATTTAGTAGTGTCTTGTTTAGCCTCCATGTGTTTGTATTTTTTACAGTTTTTTTCCTGTAATTGATATCTAGTCTCATAGCATTGTGGTCGGAAAAGATACTTAATAGTATTTCAATTTTCTTAAGTTTACCAAGGCTTGATTTGGGACCCAAGATATGATCTATCCTGACGAATGTGCCATAAGCAATTGAGAAGAAAGTGTATTCTGTTGTTTTTGGATGGAAGGTCCTATAAATATCAATTAAGTCCATCTGGTCTAATGTGCATTAAAGTTGTGTTTCTTTATTTATTTTCATTTTGGATGATCTGTCCATTGGTGTAAGTGGGGTGTTAAAGTCCCCTACTATTATTATGTTACTGTCGACTTCCCCTTTTATGTCTGTTAGCATTTGTCTTATGTATTGAGGTGCTCCTATGTTGGGTGCATAAATATTTACAATTGTTATATATTTTTCTTGGATTGATCCCTTGATCATTATGTAATGTCCTTCTTTGTCTCTTGTAATAGTCTTTATTTTAAAGTCTATTTTTTCTTATATGAGTATTGCTACTTCATCTTTCTCTTGATTTCCATTTGCATGGAATACCTTTTTCCATCCCCTCACTTTCAGTCTGTATGTGTCCCTAGGTCTGAAGTTGGTCTCTTGTAGACGGCATATATAAGGGTCTTGTTTTTGTATCCATGCAGATAGTCTGTGTCTTTTGGTTGGAGCATATAAGCCATTTACATTTAAGGTAATTACTTATATGTATTTTCCTATGACGATTTTCTTAATTGTTTTGGGTTTCTTTTTGTAGGTATTTTCCTTCTCTGTGTTTCCCTCCTTGAGAAGTTCCTTTACCATTTGTTGTAAAGCTGGTTTGGTGGTGCTGAATTCTCTTAACTTTTGCTTGTCTGTAAAGGTTTTAATTTCTCCATTGAATCTGAATGAGATCTTTGCTGGGTAATCTTGGTTGTAGATTTTCCCCTTTTATCACTTTAAATGTGTCCTGCCACCCCCTTCTGGCTTGCAGAGTCCTGCTGAAAGATCAGCTATTAACCTTATGGGGATTCCCTTGTATGTTATTTGTTGCTTTTCCCTTGCTGCTTTTAATATTTTTTCTTTGTATATAATTTTTGATAGTTTGATTAATATGTGTCTTGGCATGTTTCTCCTTGGGTTTATCCTGTATGGGACTCTCTGTGCTTCCTGGACTTGATTGACTATTTCTTTCCCATATTAGGGAAGTTTTCAATAATCTCTTCAAATATTTTCTCAGACCCTTTCTTTTTCTCTTCTTCTGGGACCCTTATAATTCGAATGTTGGTGTGTTTAATGTTGGCTCAGAGGTCTCTGAGACTGTCCTCAATTCTTTTTTCTTTATTCAGCTCTGCAGAAGTTATTTCCACTATTCTGTCTTCCAGGTCACTTATCCGTTCTTTTGCCTTAGTTATTCTTCTATTGATTCCTTCTATTTTTACTTTCATTTATTTTGTTGTTCATCATTACTTGTTTGCTCTTTAGTTCTTCTAATTCCTTGTTAAACATTTCTTGTATGTTCTCCATTCTATTTCTGAGATTTTGGATCATCTTTACTATCATTACTCTGAATTCTTTTTCCAGTAGACTGTTTATTTCCTCTTCATATATTTGGTCATATATTTGGGTTTTTACCTTGCTCCTTCATCTGCTGCATATTTCTCTGTCTTCTCACTTTGCTTAACTTACTGTGTTTGGGGTCTCCTTTTCACAGCCTGCAGGTTCGTAGCTCCTCTTTTTTCTGGTGGGTTAGGTTGGTTCAGTGGCTTGTGTAGGCTTCCTTGTGGGGGGGATTGGTGTCTGTGTTCTAGTGGGTGGGCTGAATCTTCTCTTTCTGGTGGGCAGGGCCGTGTCCAGTGGTGTGTTTTGGGTGGTCTGTGAATTTAGTATGACTTTCGGCAGCCTGTCTGCTAATGGGTGGGGTTATGTTCCTGTCTTGCTAGTTGTTTGGCGTGGGACGTCCAGCACTGGGGCTTGCTGGCCATTGGATGGAGCTTGGTTTTAGTGTTGAGACAGGTCTCTGGGAGAGCTCTCACCAATTAATATTACATGGGGCCGGGTGGTCTCTGGTTGTCCAACATCCTGGACACGGCTCTCCCACCTTGGAGGTCCAGGCCCAACACCCAGCCGGAGCACCAAGACCCTGCTAGCCGCACAGCACAGAATAAAAGGAAGGTTAAAAAAAAAAAAACAGAACAGACAGAACCCCAAAACAAATGATAAAAGCAAAACTAAACAGGCAAAATCACAGAAACATATATACACACACACACACACACACACACACACACTCACAGAAAGAAAAAAAAAAAACCCAAACAGACAGAACCTCAAGACAAACAGTAAGAGCAAAACTAAACAGACAAAATCACACAAAGAAACATACACACAGACACTCAGAAAAAGAGAAAAAAAAAAAAGGAAGAGAGCAACCAAACCAATAAACAAACCCACAGATGAAAACAAACACTAAAAACTAAACTAAGGTAAACATAAAACCAAAAACAAATCAAATGCAGAAAGCAAACCCTGAGTCCACAGTTGCCCCCAATGTCCCCCGCCTCAATTTTGGAAACACTCGTTGTCTATTCAGGTGTTCCACACATGCAGGGTTTACCAAACTGATTGTGGGGATTTAGTCCACTGCTTCTGAGGCTGCACAGTGAGATTTCCTTTCTCTTCTTTGTTCACACAGCTCCTGGGGTTCAGCTTTGGTTTTGGCCCCGCCTCTGCGTGTAAGTCACTTTCAGGCATCTGTTCCCGCCCAGACAGGACGGGGTTAAAGCAGTGGCTGATTAGGGCTCTCTTGCTCACTCAGGCCCGGGAGAGGGCGGCGTATGGTAGTCACAAATGGGATGCTGGGAGTGCCTGCAGTGGCAGAGGGCAGTGTGATGTTGCAACAGCCTGAGGTGTGCCGTGTGTTCTCCTGGGGAAGTTGACCCTGGATCACAGGAGCCTGGCAGTGGTGTGCTGCATAGGCTCCTTTGAGGGTGTGGGTAGTGACCTGTGCTTGCACACGGGACTCTTGATGGCAGTGGTGGCAGAGGTAGCAGTCTGTGCCCGCCTCTGACATCCAAGATGATAGCTGTGGCTCATGCTCATCTCTGGAGCTCCCTTAGGCAGTGCTTTGCTGTCTGCAGGCTCACGGAGTAGGAAGCCCTTCTCCTCATGCACCCCGAAACAATGGTCTCTTGCCTCTCCGGCAGGTCCACACTTTTTCCCGGGCTCCCTCCCGGCTAGCCGTGGTGCACTAACCTCCTGCAGGCTGTGTTCACGCCACCAACCCCAGTCCTCTCTCTGCGCTCCAACCGAAGCCTGAGCCTCAGGTCCCAGCCCCCACCTGCCCCAGGCGGGTGAGCAGACAAGCCTCTCGTGCTGGTGAGTGCTGGTCAGCACCAATCCTCTGTGCGGGAATCTCTCCACTTTGCCCTCCGCACCCCTGTTGCTGTGCTCTCCTCTGTGGCTCCAAAGCTCCCCATCCCATCCCTGCCAGTGAGGGGGCTTCCTAGTGTGTGGAAACTTTTCCTCCCTCACAGCTCCCTCCCAGACGTGCAGGTCCCATCCCTATTTTTTGTCTCTCTTTTTTTTTTTTCTTTTGCCCTACCCGTGTACGTGGGGATTTTCTTGCCTTTTCGGAAGTCTGAGGTCTTCTGCCAGCGTTCAGTAGGTGTTCTGTAGGAGTTGTTCCACACATAGATGTATTTTTGATGTGTTTGTGGGGAGGAAGGTGATCTCCACATCTCACGCCGCCACGATCTTGAAGGTCTCCAACTTACTAGTTCTTATTCATTTCTCTTACTGTTGCTATATACGCACTGGCATGGTTTCTATTATTTACCGCCTATGGCCTATTTGAACTCTCTTCTCTTCTGCATGTCTCCCAGGTCACATGTGCATATATACCTCATGTATACACACCCGTGTACATGATGAGTATAGAGAATTATCTACCAGTAAAATTGGGAGATCATAGATTATGCCTAGCTCCAACGTGAAATGACATGCCAAGCTGTTTTCTAATAGTTGTACCATCTGACACTTCCACCAGCAGTGTGAGAGTTCCTGTTACTGCACAGACTCCATGATGCCTGGGATTGTCAGCCTATTTATTTTAGCCATCTTTATGTATGTGTCCTGATATCACCTAGCAAATTTAAGTTACATCTCCCTAGATTGCACCTGATCGAGCACCTTTTTAACCTTTTTATTGGCTGTGTTGATATCCTCTACTTGAGCTGTCTGTCCAAGTGGTTGTCTGTCCTCCTACCAGGTGGCCTTCTTCTCATTATTTTGGAGGAGCTTTGGCTAGATCCTGCATACAAGACCTTTGCTCACTTATTTCAAGTATCTTTTTCTACTCTGTGGCTTGTCTTTCCACTCTCTGAATAAACAGAAGTTCTTATTTCTAATGTAGCCTCATTTACCAATTTTTTCCTTCAATACTAGTAATTTGTATGTTCTTCATTTTTTAAATCTTTCCTTACCCCAAATCATAAAGGTATTTTTCTAGAAATGTGTGGTTTTGACTTTCATGTTTAGGTCTACAATTCACTTGAAATTATTTTTATAAAAGGCATGAGAAAGGGGGAAAGTGTTGTTTTATTCTATATTACATCTAATTGTCTAGGACCATTTATTGAGAAGACTGCACTTTCCCTATTCCTCTGTAGTGTCATCTTTGTCAAAACCAAGTGCTTTGCATGCATGGATCTATTTCTGGGCCTTCAATTCTGTTCTATTGTCGATCCTCATACCAGGACTAGAGTGTCTAAATTACCACAGCTTTTTAGCAAATCTTGAAATCTGGTGTCACTCATCCTCCCATTCAGTTCTTCTTCATTGAAAGTGTCTTAACTATTATTCAGCCTTTGAGTTTTCATACCAATGTTATAATCAATATATCAAATTCTACAAAAAACAAAATCTGTTAAGATTTTGACTGTCTTCTTCCTCAAAACAAAGAAAAAGTGTTCAATAATTCAGTCTTGACTGTATTGTTTCTATAGGTTTTTAAAAATAGATTTTTAAAAATCAGATTAAGGACATTCCCTTCTATTCTTAATAAAAGAGTTGGTCTTTTTTTTAAAAAATGAATTCCTAGTTCAAGTTTTCTAAATGACTTTTCTGTATCTATAAGGTAAATGTATTATTTTTCTCCTTTAGCTTGTTTATGCAAAATAAAAGAGTGAATTATCTAATATGAAACAACTTCGTATTGCTCCGTATAACCCCAATTTAGTCCTTTATGTATGTTGTTAAAATAAATTTGCTTTACATTTTTCATCTGTGTTTATGAATGAGAGTTGGCCGTAGCGCAGTGGTTGAGAATCCACCTGCCAATGCAGGGGACACAGTTTCAATCCCTGGTCCAGGAAGATCCCACATGCCACAGAGAAATTAAGCCCGTACACCACAACAACTGAGCCTGCGTTCTACAGCCCATAAGCCACAACTACTGAGCCTGTGCGCTACAGCTACTGAACCCTGCATGCCTAGAGCTCGTGCTCCACAACTAGAGAAGCCACCGCAGTGAGAAGCCCATGCACCACTGTGAAGAGTAGCCCCAGCTCGCTGCAACTAGAGAAAGCCTGTGCACAGCAATGAAGACCCAATACAACCAAAAATAAATTTTAAAAAAATTAATAATGTCCTTGTTGGGTTTGGGTGTCAAGGTTTTCCTGACCTTATAAAATGAGATAAGGACTATTTCCTCTTTTACTTCTCTCTGAAACAATTTGTTGAAAATTGATGTTATCTCTTTATTAAATGTTTTGTAGAATTCACCAGTAAAACCAACTGAATCTGGAATTTTGTTTGTGGGAAGATTTTAAATTTATTTAATAGTTATATGATTATCTTCCTCTGTCATGGCTTATATTTTCTTTCTAATTATCTAAACACAATGGCTAGAATTTTCAAAGACAGGAGAGGGGAACAACGTTAATTAAGAGAGTTAATAACAGGTATGTTTATCCTTTCTAGGTGTTTATGAAATCCACTAGGGTATTCACATGGTGAGTGATATGTAGACAACTATCTTTTATTATGGGCATTATTATTTCTTTGAAAATTCAGAACCCTCCTTGAAACATGTGGGTCCAGAGTCTCTTAAGTATTGAGTAGATTTCATCTCCTTTCCATGTGTTGCTTTGTAAGCTTTCTCATTTCTGTCTTTAATGTTTGAGTTTCTCTGCATTGGGGGGATTAGATTTGCTGGAGGTTCCTCTATCTTCTTTTTCTATTCCACCCCACCCCCGCCCCAACCCTTCTATCCCAGAACCAACTTTGGAATTTATCAATTCTATTTGTTGGTTGTTTTCCTTATAATAACTTTATAATTTTTTACGCCTATCTTTTTTATTTCCTTCCATGGAGTTGTTTAGTTGCTCTTTTTTATAGAGTTAAATGGTTAGATGATGGATTTTAATGTTTTCTACACTTATTATTAATCATTTAAAGATACATGCTTGTTTAGAACTCACCATTGGTCACATTCCATGAAATTTGATATGTTCTCTCTGCCATTATTTTCTAAATATTCTGTACCAATGGCTTTGGCTTAATCTAACCAAGAAAGTAAGTACTTAGAAGCTAAATTTTTTGTTGCTTATTTTTTTTAATTAGTGGATTTATTTTTTGTTGGGTTTATCATTGTTTTGACTTTAGCTGTAAATTTCTAGATTACCTACATGGGGATTATACCACGTGGTCTGTATAATTTCCTCTTTTGGGTCTCTGAGTTTTTCATAGATGTTTATGAATGCTATCCATTAAATACATTATTCTTAATATATTACTAGAGTATTTTAGATCCTTATTTGACTAGCAAATTTGTCAAAGCCAGAGTATGTTAAAACCTCCCACTATAACTGAAACTATTGTGCTGTCTTGTTGTATTGTCCTTGTACTTCTGAGAGTTTAGCTTTATATATTTTATTTTGATGCATGGTTATTTGACACAAAAACATTTTTATTTGGGGAAGGATAATTTTTATTAGTATAAAATGATTCAATTTGTCATTTACTTTTTTGCATTGAAAGATATATTATCAGATTGAAAGATTAATATTGTGAATCTGATTTCTTTGTATTGCTATTGTATGCAAATCTTATGCATATCTTGCTTAGGCACTGATTTTTAATCTTCTAGGACATGTATTTTTAGATCTGTGTATTTTGAGGAGAGCATATAATTGGATTTTAATATTTGACTCAACCTGAACATCTGCCTTTTTTTTTTTTTAATTATTTTATTTTTTGGTTGCGTTGCCTCTTTGTTGCTGCACGCGGGCCTTCTCTAGTTGCAGCGAGTGGGGGCTACTTTTTGTTCTGGTGCACGGGCTTCTCATTGCAGTGACTTCTCTTGTTGTGGAGCATGGGCTCTAGGCGGGTGGGCTTCAGTAGTTGTATAGCGTGGGCTCAGCAGTTGTGGCTCACAGGCTCTAGAGCTCAGGCTCAGTAGATGTGGCACACGGGCTTAGTTGCCCCATGGCATGTGGGATCTTCCCAGACCATGGATTGAACCTGTGTCCCCTGCATTGGCAGGAGGATTCTTAACCACTGCACCACCAGGGAAGTCCCGAGCATCTGTCTTTTAATAAAAACTTTGTTTAATTTATTTTTTCTTTAGAAGGTACTCAACACATTTTTACCTTACTAGTGATTACCTTTAAATTTTAAAAAATTATTTGAATCCCTTTTTCTCCACTTAGATCACAAACTGAGGCAGTGTTTATTGATCCCTTCCTATGTAAAATAAGGAAAAGAGCATGATAACTCCCCCTACTCCTTTCAGATCCTTCCTAGTGTGAGATAATATAACCCAGGACTCTTGATCAACATTACTTAATAGTAGTTTGATATTACATATCATGTCTTTCAGGAAGGATTTGTCTTTGTGTGAACAGATTTACAGTAATCTTTCAGACCCATAGTGATTGCAGCCAGACCTTTCATAGCACAACCTCCCCAGCCTTCTGCTCTGTGATTTTTTATTTTGATACCTCTCCTGATGAACTCAGGTATATCCAAAGCTGGAAACTGGATACACCTGTGTGGGATTTGTCTTCATACCTGAAACTCAAAAACATTCACAAGGATGTGTGGACTTACTGATTCCTGCCCTTAGGATTTCAGTGGCTTCAATAAGTTTACTCACCAAGTTTTACTTCAATTGAATTATTTTTTGGATAAATGATCTTAGGGATTCTTCTTCCATTTCCCACTTTTTCTGCTAAGAAATCATACCCACATGAAATTGTATTAGAAACATTCCCAACTACTTGAATGCAGTAATAACATAAAGAAAACCTGGTACTGAGCAGACCTTCAATAAACGTTGGTCAAGAAAAAACAATACCCATGATGTGACAAAGTATCACTCCATAAGTGCATATTTTTCAACCAGATATAATTGAATTGCTAAGGGGAAAATCTAAAAGCTGGGCTACCAAGAGAGTTCACATCATCATTATATATTTGACATAAATATAAACTGATGAGATTGTGTAATAACTTCTCATTGCCTAGTCATTCAGTACACGTCTTAAGCAGTGGTGATAAGCAAAGCTCTGGCCTGGGTCCTAGACAGAAAGAAACAGTGACCCTAATGGTCTGTCCTCAGTTCCACTCCTCCATCCTCCAACCCTGCTATTCCATATTCTTCGCAGACCTTCCTTATTCTTCAGCTTTTTCATCCCTCCCCCCCACTTTATAACTGCCTTCCTTGTATTGACTCCCCACCCCTTTGTCTTTCTCCACACCTTCCCTCCCCCATTTGTCTACCAATATTTAGCAATCACCCTCTGGATCCCACATTTCTCCTCTCCATTTGGGGTGCGAGGTGAAAAAGTTATAAGAGGGAAGCTATAAAAATGCAAAACCGTATGTCCTTTATGGTGGCAATAATATTTGCACATTCTACAAACTATTCAAATTCAGTACAGTAAGTCCTCTGCATACAAACCTTCAAGTTGTGAACTTTCAAAGATGCTAACTTGCATTTGCGTGTCCACATAAGTTAGTTCATGTGTCTGGCATACATTGTCACATGTGTGCAACCTCTACAAGTGGTTGTGCTTTTGTGTACTTTACTGTACAGTACTGTATAAAGTAGAGTATCTTTATTTCAAGCCCAGGATGTCCAGAAGCAAGTGTAAAAGCAGCGGTGATGTAGCTGGTACTTTCCTGTTCACTCGATGCCAGCCCCTGTATGCCAGCTCTCGTACTGTACAACTGTACTTTTCAAGGTACTATACTGTAAGATTAAAAATGTTTTCTTTATTTTGTGTGTTTCTTTTTTATGTATTATTTTTGTGAAGATTATTATAAACCTATTACAGTACAGTACTATATAGCCGATTGTGTTAGTTGGGTACCTAAGCTAACTTTGTTGGACCTACAAACATGCTCTTGGGATGGAACTTGTTCTTATGTAGGGGACTTACTGTATGTCCCAAACAGAAGTCATCACCAGCCAGTCAATATACCATCTCCCACTCAATCACACACATGGAAAATCTAGATGTCATTCTAAGTAACAGCTTTCCTCCCACCCTCTTCTTATGAGCATCACCCAGCCAAACTAATTTTACCTCTCAGCATTTCTCAGTCTGTGCCTCTTTCTTGACACCTAAACCCTATTTTCTACTCTCTACTCTTTCCCTAGGCACTCTCATTCACATCCACCTCTTCAGTTACCGTCTGAAGTTCAATGACTTTGCAAAAAGGTATAACTCTAAGCTCCAGACCCACATAGGCCATGACCTGCTTGACATCTCAAGTCACCAAGTACTCAGCTCACCCATGACCGAACTCATGATCTCACTCTTAAATCCAGTTTTCCTCCAGAGTTATCTTTTTTCCTTGAATCGTATTACCATCCAAAAGGCCTGGCTTCCTGGATCTTGCCATATCTCTCACCCCACATTCAATCTGACACCAAGACCTGTGGATTTTACCTCCTAGAATGCCTGGAGTCCATCCACCTGTGCCTAGCTGATGTCTCACCTGCATTTCTGCACCTGCCTCCTAACTGCCATTCTTATCTATAGGGATCGTTTTGTGCACAGTGGCCACAGTGAGCTCTCAGAAACATGTTACACCATGCTACTCTCCTGCTCTCAACTGCTCTGGCTGCTTCCCATTGTTCTTAGGAGAAAATCCATGCTTCCCACACTGGACTGAATGTTCCTACCTAACGTTGGCCCCTGACTGCTTCTCCAACCTCTTTACCTACTGTGATCTCCCTTATTCAGCACCATCCCACCAACCTACCTACTTCCCATCCTTCAGACATACCATGGTCTGACCTGTAGGGCCTTCGCTTTGGCTGCCCCCTCAGTCTAGAAAAAACCTCACTCGTTTAAGCAGTTAATGCTTCCTGACCATCAGCATCAGCTTTCCCTGACCCACTTCCTTCTCAACAGATCCTTGTCTGTTTGATAGCATATTTTCCTTTCTACTCAGACTTCAAAGCTCCATCCAAGCAGTGGTCATGGCTGTTTGCCTCACCATCATGTTCTCCCTGCCCAGCATAGGACCTGACCTTGATGGGCACTCAGTAAAGGGTCACTAAATTACTGCCTGAAGAAGAATCTCCTACTTCCAGCGAAGTTCAGATGGTTACATCCAGATGTTGCAGCAGCCTCCTAAGTGGTCTCCAGGCCTCAAGACCCCCTTCAACTCCTGCTCAAACCATCTTAGGACTGATCTCATCCATCACAAATGCAGCCTCGTGGCTCTGCATTTACACTCATCCAAGGGCTCTTCAGTGCTTCATGGTAAAACCTGCGTATAATCAGCCCCCTTGACCTTTCCCCTGTTTAACTCCATGACTTCAGTTCCCACCACTCCTCAGCTCACAGTTTTTTATGCTCTAACAAAATTACTTTTAGATCCAACATAAACTATCATGGTAGACACTTCCATGCTTTGCCTTAGACATTTCTCTCTGCCCCTCTTCCCTCTTCTTTACTTCTGTAAACCCTGCTTGTCCTTCAAAATTCAGCTGAGAAGACATTTCCTCTTGGAAAGCTTCCAAGACCATTTATTTACTTGCCACCTATGCAGCTACTTCTGATTTTTTTCCTGCTCCCCTGCACACTGTCTATAACACTCTCCTTACCACATAATGTTGAGATGATCCATTTACATTTCTAGCACCACTACACCCAGGCTGAGAGCTTCTCAATACAAGAAAGAATTCTTTTAATTTTTTAATTATAGGTTTTAACAATTTGGGGCATATAACAGATTATAGATAAACATTTATTGCAACGACATAAAATAAAGATTATTGGACTCAATGATCTCTTAAGGTATTCTTCATTTTGCCTTTGAAATTCCATCTTATAAAGAATTCCCTCAGCCACCAGTGTAAGACTAGAGCATAAGATCATTGAGGTATTCATGTCCGCCCTTTACTGAATACCTATACTTCGCCAGGCACCCTGGGTGCTACTCCATAGACATGATCTCATTTAATTTTCATGAATAAACCAAGAATTTTCATCTTCCTTTTTTTCAGATGAGAAAACTAAACAGCCTATGCCCTTTCGCCCCACTCTTCCTACCCTCTGATTCTAATAATGACGTGTTTGAGGGACTGCTAACCCTCAGGAAAATCAAGATCAGGAACCCCTTCTGCCCAAAGCCAACCTCTCACGCAAAGCCAAGAGGCAGTCAAGGTGATGGGTAAGCGTGTACTTACTGATGTTCACAGAAATGCTGTTTAAAACAGTGTGCTGCTTCTCTGCGTATGTGAGCGTGGCTTGACACGCATAGTTCCCTCCATCCTCTGTCGAGACATTCTTCACTAAAAGCTTTCCTCTCTGAGAAATAAATCGTTCTCCTTCAATCTCTTTACAGTCCTAAATTTAAAAAATATATTTTTCATTTCAAAGAGTATTTGGGGGTATCAGTTACATTCCTAGTTAGCACCATTCTATGAACCATGGGGAGACAAGAAAACTATGTGATCTCTAGACCTTAGGTAATTTACAATCTAATTGAAGACATATGTATATTTATATAAGACATATACATATCTCCCCAGAAAACTGATAAAGAATATTCTACAGGTTACAGTGAGAGCTATAAATATGAGGTCTACTGGGAGTTGAGAGGAGAGAGGCCTATGAAGGCTGGAAGGAAGACTTTATGGAGAAGGATTGGACCTAGTCCATAAAGGAGTTTGGTAGGAGGATGTGAACAGGCAGGAAGGTCCTCCACGTCGCTCAATGGACCACCGTCTAATGGCACCAAGCCCCTTTGCAAGACTGCAAGCCCAGGTGAATAAGGACTGTGACCTCTGTGTTACAGGTCCAATCACACCTTCTCCACCTATCAGGGGTTGGATTTTGCCGAGGTCCAAAATAACTCTTCACCAACCTTCTATCTGGAGGCCTGAGCGATAGTCAAAGTACGTGGCAAGGTTAAGGGGAGCAGATATCACGTCACTTCTTAAGTCACCCAGGCTTCCTCTGCATCAACAAGGAAACAGCCTCACACAAAACCAACTTGAAGGCTGGTTAGTCTCAGGAAGGCCTTTCTTATCGTTCTCCTCAGTTTCCACCCAGAGGGCAAAGCCTCACCATTCATCTGTCCTGTCATAAGCTCACATTCTCGTGTGAATCGTTTTTTCCATCTCAGAGGCCCACTCCTGAACTCTTTCTCAAACCTTTTCCCGTTTCTTCAGGAAGTGCCAATCTACAAAATAACATCTGGGATAACTGAGTCCATTTATTCACTCAAATATTTTTCTTGCTCTTTGCTAGCATTGTGAGAGGCCCTGGTCGTGCAGGAGTAAGATGAAGTCCCTCAGAGCTCACAATCCTTATAATAGAGAAGACAAACATACAACCCCTCATTATGTAAAGACGTAATCGCTCAAGTTTTGAGCTCTCTCCTCACTGAGTCAACCATGGTCAGAATTCACTCTCCACCATTGGAACAGTGTGAATGCTTCCATCGTGGAAGGTGAAACTCAATAATGCCAAAATGAACATTTGTTTATTTGTTTATCATGTGAACAATAACTTTCTAGAAGTCTTATATTATTTTTTCTGTAAACACTCTATAGGGGAAACCAAATTATAATCAGATAATTGCTTACTGAGTAGAATGGGAATTACTAGTAAGAGTCAGATGCTGGTAATATGAGTGATGTTGCCTTCTTTAGAATAGGGACAAACAAAAAGTGTGAGTGTTTGGATTATGGAAACCTCGTTCCTGGGTGGGGCTTGTGTGGGCGCAAGCTCTGGGACTCTGTTTCTATGCTCTGATCTTGATCAGTCCCCTTTCTGATTGACTCATTCAAGACATACAAATATTTAATCATATTAAAGTTTACCCTGGACAGCTGAAGAGCCATTCTGTCCTTTTTCAGTAACTAGAACTGTCTCTATTGTAATCCGCTGCATTATTTTAGAGTTTTAATTCTCAGAAGGCTTTGATTTTTAGTTAAAAGTGAGTGGTGATATCTCACTAATAAGATTTTAATTAGTAATATTAGCAGCCTACATTTGAAAATTTTTGTCTTTCTAGCACCAAGAAGAACAATTCTGACCCAGCATGTACAATGGTTCACAGGTACAAAATAGACGACAGCATCCTGGCTAAGCTGTAGTGGTCATAGGAGAGTGATGAAGATGCAACTGGTGAGGGAGTCAGGAGCCCAATCATAGAAAACCATGAAAAGGGGAGGAGCATCTGAAGCTGTCTGTGCAAGGGACCAAGGTGTGCATATTTGCCTTGGAGCACAATCTGTCTGGTTGCTCTGTGGGAAAGGATTAAAATGGGGGCAATCCTAACGACTAGGGAACAATTTAGGAAGTTATTTCCACACACTAAGGCTGAATAGAACATGAACTAAGGCAGTACACTGGGGATAACCAGAAGGGAACAAAAACCAGTGATTTTAAGCAGTTCTAATTCACAGCCTTAGTGACAAATTTGGACTATGGAGAGGGAACAGGACCGGTATGGTCCCAGCTTAGGGATGCAAAAGTGTCCTTAGATAGGAGATGGAATGCAAAGAAAATACAGAAGAATGATCAGATTTGAGGTTAACATTAAAAAGTGCCTCTAGGCATGGTGAATCTGGTGAGTTGTGTGATGGGAATGTCTACATGGAATGTATGTTAGGTTGTTGGATGAAGTATCTGGAGATGGGAGAAAGGAGAGTTGGGAGCCATCTGTGTGCGATGGTCCTATGAGCCTTCCACCTGAATGCAATCAAAGCAAGAACTGAAGATGACCATGGCTGAAACTGGGAACCCCTGAAATCTAAGACCCACACCCAGAGAATGAGAACACAGTAATGATTACTAAGGAAAAGCCAGGGAGTGGGGAGATAAAGAATGAGTAAGTTTCAGAAGGGAGAGAAGATGAAGCTCTCAGCTCATGGGCACGGCCAGCAGCGACGGACACTACAAGAGATCAAAATCAGGATCAGGATTGGAAATGAATGTTAGATTTAGCAGCTGGGAAGCCAGTAGTAACTCAGCAACTATAGATCCAGTATGGTGGTCGGGCAGAAACCATTGTATTGAGGAGTAATTTGGAATTGAAGAAAAAAAGGAGACGTTCCTGTTTTTCCAAATGTGGATACTTCAGAGTCTATGAGCGTGGATGTTCTAACACCTGAACTTTCTCCTCTGGAACACCTCCAATCTCAAGGACCACCTCTACTCCTATGAGTCTTCAATTCTCCCTGCCACAAGCCAGATTTTGTCATTATCCAGAACTACTCTGTCTCTAAATTCTTAAGAATAAAAATATACCATTCTGGCGGGGACCTTCCAGATGGTGGAGGAGTAAGACATGGAAATCACCTTCCTCCCCACAAATACATCAAAAATACACCTACATGTGGAACAACTCCTACAGAACAACTACTGAACGCTGGCAGAAGACCTCAGACTTCCAAAAAGGCAAGAAAATCCCCACATGCTTGGGTAGGGTAAAAGAGAAAAGAAAAAACAGAGACAAAAGAATAGGGACGGGACCTGCCCCTTGGAGAGGGAGCTGTGAAGGAGGAAAAGTTTCCACACACTAGGAAGCCCCTTCACTGGCAGAGATGGGGGGGTGGTGGGGCTGAAGCTTCGGAGCCGCGGAGGAGAGTGCAGCAATAGGGGTGCAGAGGGCAAAGCAGAGAGATTCCTACACAGAGGACTGATGCCAACCACACTCACCAGCCTGAGAGCCTTGTCTGTTCACCCGCCGGGGTGGGCGGGGGCTGGGAGCTGAGGCTCTAGCTTTGGAGGTCAGATCCCAGGGAGAGGACTGGGGTTGGCTGCGTGGACACAGCCTAAAGGCGGCTAGTGCACCACAGCTAGCCAGGAGGGAGGCCAGGAAAAAGTCTGGAACTGCCTAAGAGGTGAGAGACCATTGTTTTGAGGTGTTTGAGGAAAAGGGATTCCTTCCCCGCTGCCCACAGAAGGCAGAGCACTGCCTAAACGAGCTCCAGAGACGGGCGCAAGCCACGGCTATCAGCATGGACACCAGAGACGGACATGAGATGCTAAGGCTGCTGCTGCAGCCACCAACAATCCTGTGTGCAAGCACAGGTCACTATCCACACCACCACTGCCCCCCCCCCGGGAGCCTGTGTAGCCTGCCACTGCCAGGGTTCCGTGATCCAGGGACAAGTACCCCAGGAGAACACATGGTGCGACTCAGGCTGTTGCAACGTTATGCTGGCCTCTGCCGCAGGCTCGCCCCGCATTCCAATTATAACTACCTTACCCCTCCCTCCCCCCTGGTCTGAGTGAGCAAGAGCCCCCTAATCAGTGCTGCTTTAACCCCGTCCTGTCTGGGCGGGAACAGATGCCTGGGGGCGACCTATAAGCAGGGGCGGGGCCAAATCCAAAGCTGAGCCCCAGGAGCTGTGCGAACAAAGAAGAGAAAGGGAAATTTCTCTGTCCAGCCACAGGAGCAGTGGATTAAATCTCCACAGTCAACTTGATGTACGCTGCATCTGTGGAACACCTGAATAGACAACGAATCACCCCAAAATTGAGGGAGTGGACTTTGGGAGCAACTGTAAACTTGAGTTTTACTATCTGTGACTGATTTGTTTCTGATTTTTATGTTTATCTTAGTTTAGTTTTTGGCCCTTGTTATCACTGGTGGACTTGTTTATTGGTTTGGTGGCTCTCTCCTTTATTATTATTATTATTAATTTTTTTATTTAAATAATTTTTTCATTTATTTATTTTTTTCTTCCTTTTTGTCTCACTTTTCTTCTGAGCTGTGTGGCTGACAGGGTCCTGCTGCTCCAGCCTGGTGTCAGGCCTGAGCCGCTGTGGTGGGAATTCCCATAAGGTTAATAGCTGATCTTTCAGCAGAAACTCTGCAAGCCAGAAGGGGGTGGCAGACATATTTAAAGTGATGAAAGGGAAGAACTTACAACAAAGATTACTCTAACCAGCAAGAATCTCAATCAGATTTGATGGAGAAAACAAAACCTTTACAGACAAGCAAAAGTGAAGAGAATTCAACACCACCAAACCAGCTTTACAACAAATGCTAAAGGAACTTCTCTAGGCGGGAAACACAAGAGAAGGGAAAGACCTACAAAAACAAACCAAGAACAATTAAGAAAATGGTAATAAGAACACACACACTAATAATTACCTTAAGTGTAAATGGATTAAGTGCTCCAACCAAAAGACATACAGTCTGAATAGATACAAAAACAAGACCCATATATATCCTCTCTAAAAGAGACCCACTTCAGACCTAGGGACACATACAGACTGAAAGTGAGGGGATGGAAAAAGATATTCCATGCAAATGGAAATCAAAAGAAAGCTGGAGTAGCAATTCTCATATCAGACAAAATAGACATTAAAATAAAGACTATTACAAGAGACAAATAAGGACACTACATAATGATCAAGGGATCAATACAAGAAGAAGATACAACAATTGTAAATGTTTATGCACCCAACACAGAAGACCTCAATACATAAGACAAATGCTAACAGCCATAAAAGGGGAAGTCAACAGTAACACAAAAATAGTAGGGGACTTTAACACCTCACTTACACCAATGGACACACCATCCAAAATGAAAATAAATAAGGAAACACAGCTTTAAATGACACATTAAACAAGATGGACTTAATTGATATTTATAGGACCTTCCATCCAAAAACAACAGAATACACTTTCTTCTCCAGTGCTCATGGAACATTCTCCAGGATAGATCATATCTTGGGTCACAAATCAAGCTGTGGTAAATTTAAGAAAATTGAAATCGTATCAAGCATCTTTTCCGACCACAATGCTATGAGACTAGGTATCAATTACAGGAAAAAAACTGTAAAAAATACAAACACATGGAGGCTAAACAAGACACTACTAAATAACTAAGAGATCACTGAAGAAATCAAAGAGGAAGTCAAAAAATACCTAGAAACAAATGACAATGAAAACACGATGACCGAAAACCTATGGGATGCAGCAAAAGCAGTTCTAAGAGGGAAGTTTAGAGCACTACAATCCTACCTCAAGAAACAAGAAAAATCTCAAATAAACAACCTAACATTACACCTAAAGCAATCAGAGAAAGAAGAACAAAAAATACCCAAGGTTAGCAGAAGGAAAGAAATCATAAAGATCAGATCAGAAATAAATGAAAAAGAAATGAAGGAAACAGTTGCAAAGATCAATAAAACTAAAATCTGGTTCTTTGAGAACATGAACAAAATTGATAAACCATTAGCCAGACTCATCAAGAAAAAAAGGTAGAAGACTTAAGTCAATAGAATTAGAAATGAAAAAGGACAAGTAACAACTGATACTGCAGAAATACAAAGGATCATGAAAGATTACTACAAGCAACTATATGCTAGTAAAATGGACAACCTGGAAGAAATGGACAAATTCTTAGAAAAGCACAGCTTTCCGAGACTGAACCAGGAAGAAATAGAAAATATGAACAGACCAATCACAAGCACTAAAATTGAAACTGTGATTAAAAATCTTCCAACAAACAAAAGCTCTGGACCAGATGGCTTCACAGGAGAACTCTATCAAACATTTAGAGAAGAGCTAACACCTATCCTTCTCAAACTCTTCCAAAATACAGCAGAGGAAGGAACATACCCAAACTCATTCTATGAGGCCACCATCACCCTGATACCAAAACCAGACAAAGATGTCACACACACACAAAAGAAAACCACAGGCCACTATCACTGATGAACATAGATGCAAAAATCCTCAACAAAATGCTAGCACATTAAAAGGGTCATACACCATGATCAAGTGGGTTCTATCCCAGGAATACAAAGATTCTTCTATATATGCAAATCAATCAATGTGATACACCATATTAACAAATTGAAGGATAAAAATCATATGATCATCTCAGTAGATGCAGGAAAAACTTTTGACAAAATTCAACACCCATTTATAATAAAAACTCTCCAGAAAGTAGGCATAGAGGGAACCTATCTCGGTATAATAAAGGCCATATATGACAAACCCACAGCCAACATCGTTCTCAATGGTGAAAAACTGAAACCATTTCCTCTAAGGTCAGGAACAAGACAAGGTTGCCGACTCTCACCGCTATTATTCAACAGAGTTTTGGAAGTTTTAGCCACAGCAATCAGAGAAGAAAAAGAAATAAAAGGAATCCAAATCAAAAAAGAAGTACAACTGTCACTGTTTGCAGATGACATGATACTATACATAGAGAATCCTAAAGATGCTACCAGAAAACTACTAGAGCTAATCAATGAATTTGGTAAAGTTGCAGGATACAAAATTAATGCACAGAAATCTCTTGCATTCCTATACACTAATGATGAAAAATCTTAAAGAGAAATGTAGGAAACACTCCCACTTACCATTGCAACAAAAAGAATAAAACACCTAGGAATAAACCTACCTAAGGAGACAAAAGACCTGTATGCAGAAACTATAAGACACTGATGAAAGAAATTAAAGACGATACAGACAGATGGAGAGATATACCATGTTCTTGGATTGGAAGAATCAACATTGTGAAAATGACTATACTACCCAAAGCAATCTACAGATTCAGTGCAATCCCTATCAAACTACCAATGGCATTTTTCACAGAACTAGAACAAAAAATTTCACAATTTGTATGGAAACACAAAAGACCCCGAATAGCCAAAGCAATCTTGAGAAAGAAAAATGGAGCTGGAGGAATCAGGCTTCCTGGCTTCAGACTATACTACAAAGCTACAGTAATCAAGACAGTATGGTACTGGCACAAAAACAGAAATATAGATCAATGGAACAGGATAGAAAACCCAGATATAAACCCATGCACATATGGTTACCTTATCTTTGTCAAAGGAGGCAAGAATATACAATGGAGTAAAGACAGCCTCTTCAATAAGTGATGCTGGGAAAACTCGACAGCTACATTTAAAAGAAAGATATTAGAACACTTCCTAATGCTGTATACAAAAACAAATCATATGCCATCATGGCGAGGAGGAGATTATCAACAGAACCAAAAAGTATATAAGAATACACCTGTGAAATGCACCCTGTCTATGTGATAGATTTGTATTAACCTGCATGTTCATCAGTATCTCTGGGACAGTGACAGATGAAAAGGAGACATCAGTCAGGGCCAAGTGCCTGAGGAAGAAGTACATGGGGGTGTGGAAGCAAGAGTCCAGCCTGATGAGCAGAGGATGAGCATGTTCTCCAGCACCGTGGTCAGGTACATGCCCAGGAACAGGGCAAAGAACACGCCCTGCTGCTCTGGAAGGGTGGGGAGCCCCAGGAGGAGGAACTCGGACACACTGCTGTGGTTCTCCCTCCTCATGCCGTTCTTATCTCGGATGGGAATGAATAGGAACTGGAAATGTCAGGAACTTAGACATACTGAGCATAGCAACTACCATATGGTCACATACTTTCTCCAAGTTGCTGTGTCACTGTACAGACAAATCTCACTGCATTGCACTCACACGTTGGTGCCTCATCCAGTCTGGTGAGAACAGTGAAATGTGATTTGTCTGAACACTGACACAGTCACTTGGAGACATCATTCAAACATCAATGGAAGAAACATCAATCAAACTCTTCAGCTGAAATCAGGAAGACCTCATTCTTTTTTTTAATAGAATGAAGACACTACGATAGACCTTAGGGGGAGAGTAATAAATAATACACAGTCCCTTCCGTGGCTTTATAGCCAGACAGCTTATGTGTATGTGTCTGTCTTGCACACACAAACACACACCACTAAAAGCATTATTGGGAAAGTAATGTACCATGTACAGAATAAGTACTGAACACATAAACTCACTTCTTATCATTAGAATGACAAGAAGGAAGGAAAGAAGGGAGGAAGAGAAGAGAAAAGGGAACATTATGGCAATCCCTCAGAAACTTAAACATAGAATTACCATATGATTCAGAAATTTCACTTCTGATAATATATCCAAAAGAACTGAAAGCAATGGACAAAGAGATATTTGTACATCCATGTTTAAAGCAGCATTATTCACAAGAGCTGAATGATGGTAACAATCTGTGTCCATTGAAAAGTGAATGGATAAACAAAATGTGGTCTATACATACAATGGAATATTATCCAGCCTTAAAAAGGAAAGAACTCCTGACACATGCTACAACACGGATGAACCTTGAAGCCATTACGCTAAGTAGAATCAGCCAGTCACAAAAGTGTAAATACTGTAAGATTCCACTTATATGAGATTCCTAGAATAGTCAAATTCATAGAGACAAAAAATAGAATGGTGGTTGCCAGGGGCTTGGGGGTGGGGAGGAAAATGAGGTGTTATTGTTCAGTGGGTTCAGAGTTTCCATCTGGGAAGATAAAAAAGTTCTGGAGATGGATGGTGGTGATGGTTGTACAACAAGGTGAATGTACTTAATGCCACAGAGTTGTACACTGAAAAATCATTGAAATGCTAAATTTTATGTTATACATATTTTAGCACAATAAAAAATTGTTAATTTAGAAAAAATATACCATTCTGATGATAATTTCTTATTATTCCACCTGTTTCTTTCTTTTATTTTAACTAAGTAATAATATCTAGTATTTATTTATTAAGTAATTACTATGTACCCACACTGAACTAAGGGCTTAGTGGATAGATTATTTCAATTACTTTTCCAAACAATTCTATGAGGCCATGTCTCCCAGACTGGATTTGTTTCGAAAAAAAAAAAAAAAAATTCTAGCTCTTTTAAGCAGAAAAGGATTTAAAACAGAATATTAGGTGCTGAAGCACAATGCAGAACGAGTTCGCATGATAGCTGCTTCCTCCACCACCATCCTGATGGTGGGAATCCAGACTTTGAGATATACCACCTGCAAGTCAGGGACCGGGAGTTGCCACTTACACAACTGCAGCAAGTGAAGTCCCAGCACGTTTGCTGGAGCCACAACAACAGTAAGTCAGAAGACATGCCTACTGCTTCTCAGCTCCCACGAAGCTGGAGACTGGGCCCCAGAACACTGTGGCAGAAAGCCCACGTCCAGTAGAAAAGCAGATCACCATACTCACTTTAGCTTTTCAGTGAAGCCAGCTGGAGAAACTGTACCACATCCAGAACCTTAGCTATAGGTTAGGAAAACGTAGGGTGTGGTTCTGGGTGCTTTGTTCTTATTTTTTTATCAATAGCCTTGCAACCTCTATAATATAAAGAGCCTCCCCATGGATGGGGAGCCTGTACCCACCACATCCATCATGTGATATGGTGAACTTTCTAGCTAGCCAGCCCATTTTTCCATCTTAACCTGGATCAGTCCTTGGACCCCTCTAATTTCTCCTAATCACCAGTATCATTCAGGCATCATTTCCTTTCCTGTCCCACCTAGACTCACGTGGCCATCACTTGAATGATCTCCTTTTAAGTCCTCAAGTCAAGGATTAAGGAAACCCTTCATCCTTCCAGTGTATTTATCCAGAGAAACCCCATGCTGAGTTCATCCTGCCATCCCTCTCCTACACCCCTACAACCAGATGAGCACGACAGGAGCTAAACACACAAACATAAACAAATCCATGGTCCTCACCGTAGAAAGTCTTTGCATCTCCTTCAACTGTCTCTCCCACCTGCTCGCCTGTCTGCTCTTTCACACTCTCCACATCACATCTCCTTCCACTTGACAGGGACAATCGGGGGCAGCAGGAATGAGTTCCCTCCCCCTGCTCACCCTCCCCTTCCCCCTCATTCTATCCGTTCTACTTCACACGCTCTCTTGATGATCCCCGCTTCCTAACTCAATTTCTGAAATAGCCTAATGATCAATGTGGCACCATACTCAAGCCCTTCCATCTGATTCACCACATGAGGATTTCACTGAAAGAATGTCCATCGACAGGTGAATGAATAAAGAAGATGTGGTACATATATACAATGGAATACTACTCAGCCATTAAAAAATGAAAAAATGTCATTTGTAGCAAATGGATGGACCTAGAGATTATCATGCTGAGTGAAGTAAGTCAGACAGAGAAAGACAAATATTGTATGCTATCATTTATATGTGGAATCGAAAACACGATACAACCAAACTTATTTACAAAACGGAAAGAGACTCACAGACATAGAAAACAAACTTATGGTTACCAAAGGGGAAAGAGGGGTGGGGAGGTGGGGGGAGGGATGAATTAGGAGTTTGGGACTAGCGGATACAAACGGTCATATATAAAAGAGATAAACAAAGTCCTACTGTAGAGCACAGGGAACCATATTCAATATTCTGTAATAAACCATAATGGGAAAGAAAAAAATTAGAATAAAATAAAATACAAGATAAGGGCATTCATTGCCACTTTCCTTGTGAGAGGGGAAAACAGAAACAAGCTAAATGAATGTGAAATACATAACAGAGAGGACTGACAAAGGCAAAAACTGGTGCTTTGAAAGGAGTAATAGAACTGACTGCAAATCTTTTATAAGACTAATCAAGTGATAAGGAGAAAGAGAGTGTGTGTGTGTGTGAGAGAGAGAGAGAGACAGAGACAGAGACAGAGAGAAACATATTGTAATGGGGATAAAAGATGAACCTTACTACAGAAGCAGACATTAAAAGCAGAGAAATGATAAACCATTTCATGCCAGAGTATTTGAAACGTTTAATGAAATGAACAATTTCCTAGAAAACCATCCTACAAAAACCCATTCAAGAATAAATAAGAAATTTGTATAATCCTATCACCATTAAAGAAATTGAAACAGTAGATAAAAAACCTTCCCACAAAGAGTACTCATGACCCAGATGGTTGTACTGGCAAACGCTAACAAGCAGAGCTGGGGGAGAACTAATTCAGATATTAAATACCTCGCCTGTGCACCTCTGTGCCAAGGATTATGCCTTTTCCATTATTATCTGCCAGTGCAATCAAGAAAAGAGAAGGTTTGAAGGTGAAAACACAAGGTGCAGGAAGGTGAGTATAGGATGCCCTGTTTCCATAAAAAAAGAAAGGACTAGGAGGTATAGTTTTATTTGCTTGCATGGCATTACACAAGAATAATGCAAGGCCTGCAAGGAACCAATTACAGCAGCCACATGTCATGGAAGGTGAGATGGGCCTGGGCAAATATGAATCAGGAGTAGGAAGGGGACTTTCCGGGGCATACCTTCTGATACTTCGTGATTCTTGAACCCTATGTGTGTACTACCCATTCAGAGAAACTACTTAATCAATCTTAATTAAAAAGAATAACGAAGGATAGTCTGAAAAGTAAGAATAATTGGGGGAGGGGTGGATTCTAATAATAAGCTATGACCAAGCTCTAATAACTACAAATTAAAAAAATAAGTAATTAGCAGCGTTAAATTATCCATAGCAATTAGCTAACAAGTCTTATGTACACAAATCTCTCTCTTTACCAGTTCTGCTTCAAAAGGTACAGCCTAAACTAAAAAAACAAGTAGGTTTTAAAGAAGAGGAAGGAAAATATCAATAGGAAATTTTTTTTTTTTTACCTTATACCACTTTACTGAATCCAAATCAAAACTGTTTGGGAAGTTCAGATGACATACAAGAATGTCATCTCTTCCAACATATAAAATCTGTTTGTACTCATCTGGCACATGCGGTTGACTGTTTCCAGAAGTACCACACCAATGTTTTTCAAATACAGTGAGGTTGACTTGCATTCTGGGACAGGTGTTTGTATCACTGTAAGAAAACAACAGATTGAAACCTCATAAACTCCAACAGTCACAAAACCAAATAATTCTGTTGATCTCCAAATATTTCCAAATCCTCTTCCAAGCACTGTGAAAACCCTCTGCCTCAAACAAGACAGCATACATCTCACAAGCCATTCATTACGAAAGGAAAAAAGATGTATTTGGATGGTGGAAACACGGGAGGACATCTTAACCAAACGATCAAAATGAACATCACCAAGCAGGGACACGCGGATGCTAGGTGTCTCTGAGTGTGCTGTCTGAAGAGAATGCAAACCACTTCCATAGCCTTCCAGCCAAGAAGGCTCAGCCTGAACCGACTCACGAAGAAATATCTGGCAAACCCAAATTAAGAGATACAATATAAAATAATCGTCTGTACTTCTTAAAAATGTCAATGTCACACACACAAAACAGGCTGAAGATCTGTTCCAGATGAAAAGAGATTAAAAGTACATGACAACCAAATGCACTGCAATGATCTTGGATTCAATCTTCCACAGGAAAAGGAAGAAAAACATTTATAAAAGTCATCATTGAGAAGATTGATAAACTTAGAATACAAATTGGTTACTAGATAAAGTATTGTGTGATGGTTAAATTTCCTGAATGTGATAACTATTCTGTGATGATGTAAGAGAATATTCTTGCTGAGAGGAAAGACACATTGAAATATTAAGGGGTAAAGGGACCTGATGCAGACAACTGAGATGATTTGGAATAAAATGGTTTAGAAAAAATACCGTGTGTTACATACACAGGGGATGATGGGGAAAATGTGGCAAAATGTTAAATAATAGAAATCTAGATAAAGGGTAGGCAGGAGCTCTTTCTACAATTCTTGCAAATGTGATATGAATTTGAATTATTTCAAAGTAAAAATATATAGTTTACTAAACATGTATCATATCTATATATTAAAGATTTGTGAGAATTCACGTTTACTTTCTTCCATGACAGACAGTATTGATGTCTACATTCTAGGAAAGATTATTTTGCCCCATTTCACAGCTCCCATATTTAAATATTTTAAATCCAGCCTGTGATCCAGCAATCCCACTCCTGGGCATATATCCGGAGAAAACCATAATTCAAAAAGGTACATGCACCCCAGTGTTCATTGCAGCACTATTTACAAAAGCCAAGACATGAAAGCAACCTAAGTGTCCATCAACAGAGGAACAGATAAAGAAGATGTGCTGTATATATATATATACACACACACACACACACACACACACACACACACAATGGAATATTACTCAGCCATAAAAAAGAATGAAATAATGCCATTTGCAGCAACATGGATAGACCTAGAGATTGTCATACTGAGTGAAGTAAGTCAGACAGAGAAAGACAAATACCATATGATATTGATTATATGTGGAATCTAAAAAAATGGTACAAGTGAACTTATTTACAAAACAGAAATAGAGTTACAGATGTAGAAAACAATCTTATGGTTACCAGGGGAAAGGGGGGGAGAGGGATAAATTGGGAGGTTGGGATTGACATACACACACTACTATATATAAAATAGATAACTAATAAGGACCTACTGTATAGCACAGGGAACTCTACTCAATACTATGTAATGACCTATATGGGAAAAGAGTCTAAAAAAGAGTGGACATACGTATGACTGATTTACTTTGCTGTACAGCAGAAAGTAACACAACATTGTAAATCAATTATACCCCAATAAAGATAAATAAAAATGAAGTCCCGGTTAGAATAAAAAATAAATAAATCCAGTCTGGACGTCCAGAGAGATTTGTGCGGCATACGATCTCCAACTCTGGTTAATGAATAACCTGGAGTAAAGAGGAGAGCAGACCCCCTCAAGACGTCAGCAGCTGGTCTGCAGAGTGAGTGAAATTTTGGAGAAGGGGCTACTGGCACTTCCACCCGTGCCACTGAGTAACCATGTACTTCGAGTCAATCACACAGAAATGAGGAATCTGGCAGGAATCAGAGAAGGACGTGGCCATCCTGAAACACAGAAAGAGGCTGGCAGATACTAAGGAACCGCAAGAGAGGGAGGATGCAGCTACATTCCTGGAGTACCTACTTCACACATGATCTGGGGTCATTTTAACTTCTACCCTATCTGGCCGGCATTACTTCCACTTTACAGATAAGAAAGCCAAGGCTTGTGGAGGTCAAATAACTCATGAAGGTCATGCACATTAGCAAAGGAGGATAACAAAATTGGGGCCCTCAGCCAAAATTTGGTCCACAGATGTGTCTTAATTAGGACACATGCACAAAGCTTATTGGAAAGTTAACCACACACACACCCATACACACACATTCCAATTTCCGGGTTACCTTGAAATTTTGGAAGATGGACTTGAACCGCTGCATAGACTGCCGCCTTCGGTGTGACATGTGCTTTCTGGCTCACCACAGTGCCAACCAGGCTCAACTATCTCCCCCCAGACCTGTGTCACTTACTTACATTACTAGCATGAGGCTTAGCATGGGGTCTAGAACATACCTGATGCTTGGTCACTGTTAAATTCCTATAGCAGAACCCTTACAAAAAGTGCTTGAAGGAGGCTTATACCTATCTGGATGTACCACCTGTCACAAAAACTTTTGGCATTCCAAGAAAGAAGGCAGCAATCATATTGGGATTAAAACAGGCTTTGTAAGCTGGTCTGGCCTTGGACATCATTTCGATAGGAAAAGATGCATTTCACGGTCCAACAACTGATTTACAAACCTGTTCTGCTTAAAAGTCTGTTCATTGAAACCACCTCATAACAATTCCAAAACTATATTCTTCTCATTGTTTTCTACATTGATTAAGAGTTTATCAAGAGTTTTTCTAAAAGAATTATATATTATATAAATATTATACATTATATATATATATATATATATATATATATATATATATATATGAGAGAGACAGTTCTCATGAATGAGGAACTTACTTTGTATCACAGTGGTAGATCCCAGAGTCCTCCCCTTTCACAGGGAGAAACAAAATCCAGTTTTGGTCCTGGTGGATTCGAGACTGTATGTTTTTGGATACTGGGATTTTTCTAGGATATTTATACCATGTTGCGTCTACCTTCCCAGATGTTGGCAGAGGGTATATGCAGTGAAAAGCCATAGGCTGGCCCACTGACACAGTATCCTGCATACTCACGTCCTCGCAAACATCTAGGGAAAGAAAGGAAAAAAATAATCACAACCGAGAGCACTAGTGTTGGTTATTATTAGTTTCCACAAACACCTCAATTTTCTTGCTGATTTGAAATTTCATGTGAGAGTTTTCTCAGTATGGGAGTTTCCTAGAAACAATCTGCTGATGTGAAAGCATAACCCGAAGTCCTTCACAGCTGTCCATAAGAGGGAATTTACTCGGTCCTCCCCCTCAACAAGTGATCTCCCCATTTGGAATGAGTCCCCTCTTTCCCTTCTATTCTAAGACCCTCAATTCCTTCATCTTCCTCCTTCAGAGTAAACGTTCCTATTCTGAGCCCCACTTGACCTGTTTTCCTTCTGCTCTGCTAGCCGGTTAATTCAGTCCGTCCCCCAAAAAAGGTATAAGTATCTCCTCCCCAAAAGGATTGTTAAACAATTCCGCTCGCTTTAAAGTTCGTTTCTAACAAATTGCTTAGTGTTTCTTGGAAGTAATTTGTTCCGTGGCTGGTTTCTTTGCTATTACCTTGGGTCTAACATGTCCGTTTGTCATATAAAGTAGACGGTATTATAGATCTATTTGAGCATTTTAACTCGAGCCTTGACTTGCAGATTTGCCCATCTCCTCCCCCTCTTCAAGTCACTTCAAAGCTGAAAGAGGATGCTTGGGGCTGAGCGTCTCCCGCGGGATTCTGCCTGGACCCCGGGGGCAAGTGTCACCGGCCAGGCTCCGGTCTCACGTGATCCCCCAGGAGGTCTGCACAGGGGCTCGCCCAGAGCGGCAGGGTGGCAGGGAGGGAGGGGTGCCACTGAGACCCGAACCAACCGAACGTACCTGCTCTGATAAATCGTGGAAGAGCGGTGGACACGACGCAGAGCAGCAACAACAGCATTCCCCTACAGGCTGCGAGGAAGAAAGAGGGAGGCCTGGAAAGGGGCGCAGCGGGCGGAGCGCGCCCTCCCCCGGCACGAGGCCAGGGTTCTGCGACCTCTGAATCTCAGAGATCCCAGCTAGGCTTTTGACCTTTCCTGCTCCATGAGGAGCCCTCCAACTTTGGCCCCAGATGTATCCGGACGCGCCCCCAAAGACTGCTCCTTCCCTTGCCCCACCCTTGCTCCGAGCGCCCACCTCCAGAATCCGGGGGGAGAGGCATCAGTGGGAGGGGTCGGGAGGGGCCGGAGGCGCAGTGTGGGCATCGGGGCGGGTCCCCTCTTCCAGGCTGCCCGGTCGCCTCCTTTGGGGGCACAGGGCCATCCCCTTCTGCCAGGCAGCTCGCCACCCGGCCCGCCTCAGCCCGCGGCCCCCGCTCCCCGTGGTGGCGCCCGGGTGCCCACCATGCGTCGCGCGTAGCCTTCCCTGGGCGTCCTTAGCCTCAGGTTCCTCCTGGGCCTGGCCGTCTAAACGGAAACCTGCTCACTCGGGAGAAGGCAGCTTAGGCCTATATGGCAAAGGCCGGCAGGAAAAGAGGGAGGAAGACGGGCCGGCAGTGGACGCGGGCTCCACACCTTCTTCCACAGACGGAGTCCGCTCCCCCAAGGTCGCCCAGCAGGTCAGGGGCCGCCCGGGAGTCCCGATCGCCGCCCCCGCCCAGTCGCGCACATTTCTGCCATCTCCTCGTCCCGCCCGCGCCCGGCTCAGCTGCAGACTCCGCGAGCCGGGTGTGTACCTGCAGAACTGGATCGGAGCGCGCAGCAACTCGTAGAAAGTGGAGACTGACAGCCCGGGACTGAGCCCTGTCGTGGCGTTTCCGTACCAGGCTAGTTCCTCACTACGATGGGCGGGGCAGCCCTACCTTCCCAGTGCTAGCTTAGGAAGGAGCGTGCCATCGCACTAGGAAGTGGGTTCGAAGGCTTTGTGCCGGATTTTCTGGCAGCTAAGAAGTCCTCCATCCCCATTGTCTGCTGAAATCTATTCCAAATTGTCCCACCAAATGAACTATTCCTTCCTTTCCGAACTCCATTCGAGCAGTTATTACATGCCCTGCATTGGCCTGTATAGAATGCCCCCAGAGTAGACGCCGACCCAGATGGCTTTTAAGTAATATTATTTATCTGCCTGGGTCGTGCTGTTAACTTCTGTAAAGCAGACATCCCACGGGGATCTTCAAATACCCGGAGCAGGAAAACTGTTCCTGTCTGAAACTTCCAACTCTGACAATATCAACAGGGACTTGTTGCCCTGGCCATCAGGAGACACCCAGAGACATCCCGGAGGACACTGAGACTTAGAAAAAAACATAAAATGTAATCTCCATTCAACAGATTTCTGGCCAAGCTATTTCTGGCGGTCCTTGTGGGATTCCCAACAGTGAGAAAAGCAGCCATAGCAGCAAGGGGAGATGACAGCAAAGCTTTCTGGGATAAGCTGGAAGCCAGTGGTTTGCAAATTTCTACACTCTTAAAAATTATTGAGGATTCTAAAGTGGTTTTGTTTATGTGGTTTATATCTGTCGATATTTACTATGTTAGAAATTAAACTGGAAAGTGTTTTAAACATTTATTTTCTTATTTACTTAAAATAACAAACTCTCTACACATTAATATAAATATCATACATTTTATGAAAAATAACTCTACTTTTCAAAACAAACAGACTTATTGAGACAAGTAGTATTGTTCTACACACCTCTACATACCCATACTTAGTGTTTGGAAATCTCTTATTTAATGTTTAATTTAACAGAAGACAGTTGGATTCTCATATCCAGTCTCTTATGATGTTACATGTCATGTAGCCTCTGAGAAAGTCCACTGTCCACTGGTGAGGGAAGGAGAGTAAAAAAGACAAAGAAGGTCTTAATATTACGATGAAAATTGTTTTGGTTTCAGGGATCTTTTTAAAAGACCTCAGGGAGCCCTAGGGCTCTCTACTCTGAGGCCCCCTTGGTAAGCCAGAAGTGGAGATCTTTATTACTTTTCCCCTGGTATCAGCATTAAGTGAGGTTCCTCTGTACTGATACATTTTGCAAGGTTTATGCCCCCAAACTAGCATTACTATAAAAGATATCAAGTGACTCGCATACAGAACTATTGTTATAAGCAGTGTTGAAAGTTATTTCTAAATCTTTTTTGTTATCTTGTTCAGTTTCTACCTTATAAATAGAGGAATCTGTGTCCTATCCTGTTTTGTATAGTTTGAGGATCAACTTGCATGCCAAGTCCAATCAGTATAGTTGCTCCAAAGCTTAGGAAGTTAAGACGGGCGTCCCAGCCCTCCTGCATGCCTCCCTCTGATGGGACATGGCTGACACTTCACTTTGTCGGTGAGGCTAAGGACGTGAAACTTGCACTTCCAGAGATGGTTTCTGTACCAAATGTGTTTCCTGGTGCTGGCGGAATGAACCGCTTGGCTCTGAGGGCAGAACTGACTTGGGGATTGCAACCTTTGCAATTAAAAACAATAGAAAATCAAAACCTTTACTGCAGGTTCCCAACTACCCTGAAAAATCAGAGAAACTGGAGAACATTGTTTGCTAATGAGAAAGGGGAAGGAAGGAATCCAAACAGGTTTGCTTTGTTATGGCGACGAGAAATGCTGCTTTATGCCGAAACTTCCTCAATTCATTCACTTTATTCTTCCTCTCTGATTTTCACTTTTTAAATTTTCTATTTAAATGGGCGTCAGCAATAGTTAACAGCTAAATAATTCAATAAGTCATAAGTCATATAAGCAAGACCCAGCCTCAGAAATCATAATTACCAAGTTTCCTGTGTACGTCTCTCCCACCCTCCAGACTCACCAACCTAAACTTGTTTATCATTCTGACGTGTGTGTGTGTATGTGTGTGTGTGTGTGTATTCCTTAAGCAATCTATTGTTGTGTAGGGTTTTTTAGTGTTTATATAAAAAGTACTATATACTTATGCAACGTTTTATTTCATTCAATATTATATTTGTGACATTCAAATATTTTGAGAAGTGTAATTCTAGTTCACTCAAGGTAACTACTATATTGTATTCTATTGTATGAATATTCCACAATTTATGTATCTATCTCCTTTGGATATTTAAGTTGGATATTTAAATATCAAATTTATGTTTTGCTTTAAAAATAGTGCTGCTGTGAAGATTTTTGTAATGTCCTCTTGTGTGGGGTTTTTTGTTTGTTTGTTTGTTTTGCGGTACGCGGGCCTCTCACTGTTGTGGCCTCTCCCGTTGCGGAGCACAGGCTCCGGACGCGCAGGCTCAGCGGCCATAGCTCACGGGCCTAGCCTCTCTGCGGCATGTGGGATCTTCCCGGACCGGGTCATGAACCCGTGTCCCCTGCATCGGCAGGCGGACTCCCAACCACTGCGCCACCAGGGAAGCCCTTGTGTGGGTTTTTGAGAGATTGTCCACTGAGTGAAAATGCAGGATCACTGGGTAGGGGCATCTTCAGCTATACTAGGAAACCCTGATTTTCTCCACATTTGGTATTCTTTGGAGGATAAGTATGTCATTGCTTCATGTTCTTGCCAATATTTGGTATGTCAGACTTTTATATTTTGCCAGCTTTTGCCAGTCCAATGATGGGAAAGCTATTGTGTGCATTTATTTTACAATTCTCTAATTACTAAGAAGGTGGAACATCTTTGCCTGTGTTCATCCTGTGTCCTCTGTGGAATAACTTCTCATGTTTTTCCCATTTTACCCACCTGGTTGTTTGTCTTCCTCTCATCAATTTGTAGAGAACTCATTAAATTCTACCTCTGATGTTTCATGTGTTTACCTTCAAAGTGAAGCACAGGTGTACCTCATTGTTCTCTCCCTGACAGGGAGCTCAAACCCAGCAGCACCCTTTTTCTGTAAAATAGCGATGATTAGACCCACTTTTCAGAGGTGACATTTGTAAATCCTCTTTTGCAGAGTGCCTGACAATAATAGAAACTTGATGAGCACAGAGTTTGTTACCATAATGTTATGACTAATTCTTCCTTGCCACAGTATTTAATATTGCAGATAGCTTTGCAGTGAGAATATCCTTAGATATTCATGCCATTAGTCACAAGCCATAGGTAATGGACTCTTTCAATTGTTTCTTTTTTTTTATGAGCCGAAACAATTCCTCTACCAATTCATTACCTCATCCTGAGAGCAGGTGTGAAGCAATGCTCTGAGTGCAACGGATGCATTGCTCAGTTCGAACTAGTTGAATTTTACCCTCAGTTGATTTGATCTTCAGACAAGGATGTGATGTACATTCAGAAGAGTAGCAGGGCAATACATTTTATTAAAGATTTCATATACGAATGTATATATAATATAATGCATAGTAATATTATTAGTTCTAACTAACTGCTGATCATTTCCCACTGAACATAACCTGCAGTTAGTTTCCCAGTAAGAATGAGGTGATGTGGCAGGTGTAGGCCGATGTCAGTGGACATGCACATATGGAGACCCATTTGGGATACATTAGAGGGTCTCTCTGTTCCTTCTTCACGTCAGCCTATCTTAAATCAAATTCAGAGAATCACGACATCACAGGGTTGGAATAGAACCTAAGGTTTGGCTATCACTTGAGCAGAGTAATGAGCACCCTCCTACACATGGGGCAATAATTAACACTTTTCAGGCCTCACAGCTTACGTGTGTGCACGCACACACACACACACACACAAACACACACACAAAACGGCCATAATCGCAACCCCCAACCCAGCCAGCACCGGTCTACTTGGCTCTGGACAGCATCCCTCTAGAGACATCCCGCCCGCAAGTCACCCATCTTAATCTCACACCCAGTGTTCAGATATCTTCATATTCTTGCCAAGAGTTTATTCAGATCAGGCTTGAGGGAACTCATTCCCTCCAAGGCAGCCTATTCCAAATTGTAGGCCTGCCAGCCAATCCCTCCTTCCTAACAGGAAGAGGAAACCTCAGCCATGTAGGGATTCTTGTTCCATCCTTCGGATCCATAGAAAGAAGAATGCAGTCTTCCACGTTGCCACACATGCAATGTTGCCAGAACTCCTGCAACCACTGATCTCTCCAGACCTAGTACCTGAAATCAGGGCCTCCAACAGCCTGCAAGTCGACTAAGCTGCTGACCTCTCAAACATGGAGGACATGGGACCTTCATCCCTGACATTCTAAGTGTTAGGCTTGTGTTAACAACACACATTAGAAGAGATGGTGGTCTGGTTGGGCTTGTACATGTTTGTTTTGCTTTGGTTTTGCTCATTCATTCATTCTGGGGTTACTGCACACCAACATCCTAAATGTTATTTTTTTCACTTTTGTAACCACTAAGCATATTTTTTCCACCAGGGTTTAGGCATGTTCCTTATTGCAAGTGAAGGGTCTTACATTTATCCTTAGTCAGTGTCATCTGGTAAAAGATGGTTGGTTAAAGAGGTCATTTATCTGGGAGGCAGAACATCTGGGCTCCCTTCTCAGCCCTCTTGCTAACTAGCTGAGAATTGTAACAAATTTGGGGGCAAGGGCTGCCCCCCACAGGTACAGTGAATGTTCACTGAACCTTTCAACCATATTTATTACAGTGATATCCTTTGTGTCTATCAAGTTCACAAAGATTTTTAAATGACTATTTTCAGTGTCACATGCTTCCTATGGGAAAGCAAAGCAAATGTCTCTACAGAACACAATTAGTGAAGAACTTAAAGGTCCATTGCCCTCTGGCCCATTGATCCTAAGAATCTATGCTGAGCTAATCACCAGGGAAGTGGACAGAGATGTTTGGGTAAAGATGACTACTTCATTTTGACCCCTGATAGCTACAAACTGGAAATAATCTAGATGTACAACCAAAGCAGGAAAGCTAAAGTATAGAGCATCCACTTGATAAAATGAATGATCCTTCATAGATCATATTTTAAATAATAATAATGTGGGCAAATATTTTTACTAAGTTTAAAACGTTAAGGTGTTAAACTGCATATATTATATGATCTCAATTATATCCATAAAACTACAATAAAATGTTAATAATTATCTCTAGTTGTTAGTTTTTTCTTCCTTATACTTTTCAGAAATTTCTGTGTTCTCTCAAACCTACATTGCTTCTATCATACAAAAAAGTATTTTCAATTTATTTAAGAAAAATGTTCCTAATACAGTCAACTCACAGAGGGATTTCTGTCCCAACGTTCTAAGACCTCTCTGACACTTGACTCCCTTCTAATTTGCCTTCATAAAAATACCCACCCCTCCATCAAGACTTTACACCTTAGTGTTCTCCCATTTAAAAATCTCTAAGAGCGCACATATACCAACTCCAGATAATAAAGTCCAAATGTTTCAGTCAGGGATTTAAGACCATCTATTGTACGAGTTTGTTTCCTGAGCTTCTTTCTCTCCACACTACACTCTATGACTAGATTGTTTTGAACTTGGAAATTTTCTCAGTGCCTATTATGTTAGGCACATAGATAGCACTTTTAAAACAATCCAAAAGTCAACTCGGGAGCAAAAATATTCCCCTATTTTAGAATTTGAGGAAAGGCTGGGATCCACTTGGGGGAAACATAAGACTTCAGAAGCAATTAAGTGTAGTGTGGAAGGAAGGATTATGGAATATCATGTAACAATAAAGTACTTAAACGGCTACTGTCCACAACTAGAAGGCACATGGGAAGCAGGAATCTGTCTCAGACTAAGAGGGATAAGCGATGTGAGATGGCTGAGGAGGGAAAAATTGGGCAGCCAGGCACGATTCACCACGCGAGCAAAGGCAGAAATGGGTTCACACCATGGACGTTAAACATGCAATACACTCTCACTGAAGACGTCCGAGAAATCTCATTCCAGTATGTGTTTAATGAAAGGAAAATCAGTGAACATTGCAGACTGGTATCAGTGCAGCGCATCCCAGACCCTGACACGTGGGATCACTTTCAGGTCAAAGGTTCTGAGAAAAACAAGCTTCCTTGACTTTCACTCTGAGTAAATTAATCTCCCCACTGGCTGAGCCCTGAGCAAGTCAACAGGATCCTGTGAGTCTTGATGACTCAGGTGGTCCAGACTCAACTGGTCTGACAGCTGAAATTTTTAGTGATTGCTGCCTTTGTGTTTGGGCAGCAGATTTAAGGTGAACGTACAGGATGTATGAACGTTAAACAGCCAAGCCTTCCCTAGAAGGCATCTGAGCCGTGCATGTTAAGATGAGCATGTTTTCAGTTTAAAAGATTAATACTTTAAATATTGTCATCTATTTCCTATAGCTCTCCTCCCTAAAACCAGCACACACACACACACACACACACACACACACACGCGCATACTTTAGTTGCAAAATAAATGTTAGTACGACAAAAATGTCCCTCCCAGCTATCTCCCCATGTATATTTTTTCAGGGGTTGTCTATTTCTTCCCTGTTTTTTGAATTCTTGCTATTATCATGATTCACTTGTGCGTTTTAATTTAGTAAGAAAGGACTTCCCCCTTCCACCCCCAGATCATTCTCTTTCCCACCTGCTACCCTCTCTGTGGCCTCCACATTAAGCCAAACTCACCACACTCACAGATTCTTGCCTCAAAGGGGAAAAAGTTTTCTTTTGACAAACTCGCTTATGGAAATCTCTGATTTTCTAACTGTATGCTATTTATACTTAGCCCTTCAATTAATGTTTGGGAAACCAGCTGTATCGTAAACACCAAGCCAGATCCTGCCTTGCTAAACTTGGATTAAATGGAAGCTATTATCATTTTTAGAAGCTGACACCAGGACTACCTGCCCTCCTCTCCCTCCACTCCCCAATCCCCAGAATTTGAAAAAGATTCATTCTGGATTAAACGAATTTACTCTTTTACTTGTACTGATCAAGAGGTAAAATTAAGAAAATATATTCTGAGATTCTATCTCAGATATTGGACATAGACTTTCTGTCATAGGGAAAAACCTTTGTATTCTAAGTTAATCACTAAAAAGGTGTTGCCTGTAAGCGTTAATTATACATAATGGCCCATCTCTGGGAACACTGCCTCCCAGGTAATGATCATTAAGCTAATGATCCCAGGTAATGATCATCAAGCTAAAAATATCTCTGTTCAGCTCTCAGGAGACATCCTGACCAGGCCCACCTGTGAATGCCTGCAGGACAGGAGAGGTTAACACCTCCCCTCTGGAGCTCACCTGACCCAGGAAGTGTTTGACTTTACTCCCGCCCTTTGAGTATAAAAGAAGCGTGAATTCTAACTCAGGCAAGGTGGTTCTTTGAGAGGTGGGAGTCTGCCGTCTTCTCGGTGTGCTGGCTTTCCGAATAAAGTCCCTAGTTCTTGCCCCAACAGCTCGACTTTCGATTTATTGGCCTGTCACGTGGTGAGTAGTAAGGTTTGGACTTGGCAACAGATTTTTCCTTTTCTTTTTTCTGCGGTACGCAGGCCTCTCACTGTTGTGGCTTCTCCCGTTGCAGAACACAGGCTCCGGACGCGCAGGCTCAGCGGCCATGGCTCACGGGCCCAGCCGCTCCGCGGCATGTGGGATCCTACCGGACCGGGACATAAACCCGTGTCCCCTGCATCGGCAGGTGGACTCTCAACTGCGCCAACAGGGAAGCCCTGGCAACTGATTTTGATGAAACCCGCCAGGAGCCTCGCTGCTCCTGGCTAGCTGATCCCAGCCTGGGAATTTTGGGGTAAGGTCCTGGCCGCTGCCGGGACCGCTTGTCCGAGGATCTTCCCTTCAACATTCTGGCCGCCCCAGCGCTTGGCAATTGGAGCAAGGAATCAATATTTGGGAGCCGAAGGACTGCACGCAGTAGGGTAAGTTGCTCTGGTGTGTACAGCCAGAAACCTCTCCGTGTGGGGCTTTTATTCTGCGGAATAAGCTAGTTGTTTTTGTATTTGAGTGGGGCACCCTGTTGGAGAGAAGATAAGAGTTGCTGGGCTTTTACCCAATTTGTGAACCAGTTCATTTGCTTCTTTGGTTTTTTTTAAAATGTATTTTATTGAAGCATCGTAGATTTACAATGTTGTGTTAATTTCTACTGTACAGCAAAGTGTTTCAGTTATACATATGTGTGTGTACATATATATATGTTCTTTTTCATAATCCATTCCATTATGGCTTATTACAGGATATTGAATTTAGTCCCCTGTGCTCTACAGTAGGACCTTGTTGTTTATCCAACCCATATATAATAGTTTCCACCTGCTACTCCCAAACTCCCAATCCATCCCTCCCCCACCTCCCTATCCCTTGGCAACCACACGTCTGTTCTCTACAGCTGTGAGTTCTCCTGTTTCATAGATAGGCTCATTTGAGTCATATTTTGTATTCTACAAATGAGTGATATCACACGTTGTCTTTCTCTATCTGACTTACTTCCCTTAATATGATCTCTAGTTCAATCCATGTTGCTGCAAATGGCATTTCATTCATTTTTATGGCTGAGTAATATTCCATTATATATATGTACCACGTCTTCTTTATCCATTCATTTGTTGATGGACATTTAGATTGTGTCCATGTCTTGGCTATTGTGAATACTGCTGCTGTGAACATTGGGGTGCATGTATCTGTCTGAATTAGAGTTTTGTCCGGATAATATGCCCAGGAGTGGGATTGCTGGATCATATGGCAACTCTATTTTTAGTTTTTTGAGGAACCTCCATACTGTTCTCCATATTGGCTACACCAATTTATGTTCCCACCAACAGTGTAAGAGGGTTCCATTTTCTCTACAACCTCTCCAGCATTTGTTATTTGTAGATGTTTTAATGACGGCCATTCTGAACAGATTGAGGTGGTACATCATTGCAGTTTTGATTTGTATCTCTCTAAAAGTAAGCGATGTTGAGTATCTTTTCATGTGCCTATTGGCCATCTGTATGTATGTATTCTTTAAAGAAAGGTCTTTTAGGTCGTCTGCCCATTTTATGATTGGGTTTTTCTTTTGATATTGAGTTGTATGAGCTGTTTGTGTATTTTGGAAATTAATCTCTTCTCGGTTACATCATTTGCAAATGTTTTTTCCCATTCCTTAAGTTCTTTCCATTATGTTTATGGTTTCCTTGGCTGTGCAAAAGTTTACAAGTTTAATTAGTTCCCATTTGTTTATTTTTGCTTTTATTTCTATTGCCTTGGGAGACTGACCTAAGAAAACATTGGTACAATTTATGTTTGACAGTGTTTACTTATGTTCTCTTCTAGGAGTTTTATGGTGTCATGTCTCATTTAAATAGTTAAGCCATTTTGAGTTTATTCTTGTGTATGGTGTGAGGGTGTGTTCTAACTTTTCATTTTGTCTGTACTGTTTCCACGTTTATTGCTGAATCAATTTTGTGATATTTAAAACTTTTACAGATGTCAAACAGAGAAAAGGAATAGAAGTAAAAAAAGACCTGGCTGTAGGACATTCCCAGGGAGAAGAGAAAGGTTCCACTTGGTTCCTAAAATCACCAAAAGCCCCAGTCCAGAAATCAGCCAGGTTGATTGATGCCCAGGCAAAAAGACTCCTTTTAATGGTTAGAGATGATCAATTGCTATTTATGGTTTTCTGGTGGCTATTCTGTGAAGAAGCGGGGAAGAATGATGAAATTCTTTACGTACAAGCATTTCTGCTATTACATCAGGGAAAATAAGAAAAGGAAGGTAATGAGAGTGATATATTGCTTCAAACCTTAACTCCTCCAGCTGAGCTAGCTGTCCCTGCCACTCCAGCCATCATTCCACTATACCCACCCCCTCCACTGCCTTCCATGTCTCTCCAGCTCCTGACACTGGGGCTCATAACTGTCCGCCCTTATAGGGAATAATTAGAAAATCCTGTGTTAGTTCCTGGAGCACAGGGATTTGGTCTGGTATCTGTTTCTAAGACTCAACAGGGCACCCGATTTGAGCCAAGAGTCACTCCCGGGGCAGGATAGTGTACTTTATGCTGTCATCTCATAGGGGGCCTAAATGCAAATGACCAGCTGGCTGGGTTTCTCAGACTTGTTTAATTGGAAAGATCGAAACCCTCCTTACAGGGAGGATCTTCTACACCTGAAGCCCACTTAGCAGCGCGCACAGGTAAACCGAGTTGGGACCCCAATAAAGGACGAATGCCCTTATTAGAGTACTCCCAGAAGTGCATGGCGGCAGGTTTTTGAAAAGGGAAACCAAGGCAAAAGAGTTTGAACAAAAGTCAAGAAATTAAAAAAACAGACATTTTCGAATTTTTGGAAAATCTTTATCAGGCCTACAGACATTATACTAATGCAGATCTTGAGGTCCCTGAAAATATTAGAATGGTAAATTTGACCTTTTCTGTGGAAGGGGTGCAAAGTGCCTCAGATACTGGGAGAAAAGTTGCAAAATTTAGTGCATTTGGAATGAACCTAATGCACTTTCTCAATTGGTAAATGTTCCTTTTAAGTGTTCAACAGAGAGCAGACACAGAAGAAAAATATACAAAACAAAAACTTCACTCTTTTGGCAGTGACATTGGATTCCCGGAAGGCAAGTAACCCGAAGAGAGGTAAGCCACTATTGGGGAAGAAACAATGCGCTCACCATCGGGAGAAATAACATTGGAAATCAGGTTGCCCTAGGCTAAAACATAAGAGGAAAAACAACAAAAGATGAGAGCTTCTCGCATGGTAGAAAGCTTCGAATAACCCTCTGCTGAATGAACAGGGAGTCCAGGGGCTCCCTTGGACATGAGGTGCCTAATTCCCCAAAGGAGCCCTGGGAAAAAATGACAGTGGGGAATGAGCTGATTAACTTTTCTCTTTTTGTTTTAAGATTTTTTTTAATGTGGACCATTTTTAAAGACTTTATTGAATTTGTCACAATATTTCTTCTGTTTTATATTTTGGTTTTTTGGCCACGAGGCATGTGGGATCTTAGCTCCCCAACCAGGGATTGAACCTGCACCCCTTGCATTGGAAGGTGAGGTTTTAACCACTGGGCCGCCAGGGAAGTCCCTGATTAACTTTTTTTTTTTTTTTTTTTTTTGCTGTACGCGGGCCTCTCACTGCTGTGGCCTCTCCCGTTGTGGAACACAGGCTCTGGACGCGCGGGCTCAGCGGCCATAGCTCACGGGCCCAGCCGCTCCACGGTATGTGGGATCCTCCCGGACCGGGGCACGAACCCGTGTCCCCTGCAACAGAAGGTGGACTCTCAACCACTGCGCCACCAGGGAAGCCCCCTGATTAACTTTCTGATAGACCTCACCTTAAAGTTGTGTTTTTTTTAAAACTCCACATTTGTTTATTTATTTATTTTTGGCTGTGTTGGGTCTTTGTTTCTGTACAAGGGCTTTCTCTAGTTGCAGCGAGCAGGGGCCACTCTTCATCGCGGTGCACGGGCCTCTCACTGTCCCGGCCTCTTTTGCTCGGAGCACAGGCTCCAGGCGCGCAGGCTCAGTAGTTGTGGCTCATGGGCCCAGTTGCTCCGCGGCCTGTGGGATCTTCCCAGATCAGGGCTCGAACCCGTGTCCCCTGCATTAGCAGGCAGATTCTCAACCACTGCACCACCAGGGAAGCCCCCACCTTAAAGTTTTTCCACCAGAACAGCTTGACGTTGGAGTCCCACCAAAACATGCTTTAAGCCTACAGATGGTGCTCATGAAAACCTTTGCAAAGGAGTCATAGCTCTATCCCCCTGAGGTCTACGAAAAGCACAGACTGTGTGTAGGGTTGCGTACAGTCTTGTCGACATCTGGTGATTTTTCCTTAGATACTTTCTTTTTCACAGTTTGTTCATGATTACTGAAGGGAGAGCTAGGGAAGAGATCTGGTCATCTGTTACTTTTCTACGTTGATTTACAGAAAGAACCAATAGATTAGGCAAGATATTGTGTGATCAAATATTTGAAATATGTGCTAGGGCTAGAGACTAGTAGAGCATGGGGGCACTTGGTTTAAGGATAGTAACAAGGCAGGGTGCCTCCTGCAGAGAGAGCTTTCCTGCCGAAAGCTGCTTGCAAATCCCCTTTGTCAGAACCTCATTCCATCTCTATGAGATTATGGATGAAGGTCCATCTTTAACTTCTTCCTGCTGACGTAGGGCGCCGTATTCTTAGACTGGAAGATGTCGATGTGGGTTTGTAGCATCTCTTTGCTGACAGCTGTAGTTGCCCACTTACATATATGGGCAGAACAAGCTGCAATGACTCAGACGCCCACAAATATATAGATTATGAGCAATAGTGTTAATCCCGTTGTCTTAAGGCCAGTTCTTGGAATTGTGCTAGCGATAGACTCAGTACTGCTCAAGATGGAGCAGCTTGTGTCATGGCTGCAGTCTGGTCATCATGCAGTTGGCTTTTTCCCTCTGGTGGCAGTTACAGTATCTATAAAACAACTCGGGAACGTGTATCAGACACTGAGTCTGTGTCCCAGTTTTCCTAATCATTAGTGGCTTCGGCCTGCTCTTTTGAGACTCAGCTTTTCTATAAACAAGAAGCAGGTGACATGGAGGGGCCTTTGTACTGTGGGGAGAGGGTGGCCTGCAGGGTTCTGATTGGTTCCATCCCCCCTTTTCTTGATACTCCTTAATCCTGAGGAGGGACAGATGTAGAACAACAACAAAAAGGAGTAATGTTTTGGATAGAGAGGTTAATCATGAACTTGACCGAGGAACCCACCAGCAGACACTGCTTTCAGAATGGCTGGTGGTGTTTGAGTCTGACACAACTCAGGGAATTCAAGTTCTTGGCAATACAGAATTGTATATGAAATGACATCCACAATGGCCACCCAGTTTTACCTTGGATGTCTGAACCACAGCTACTCCATTTTGACTGTACAATACATTTCTCTCCTTAATGGACAAAGCAGGTGTCACCATTAATGATTTATAGTGCTTTTCTAGATATGAGGAGATGCAAGAATTTGGGCTCATGAAAGCTTCTCCTGAGAATATCTCATCTGAAGACCTGTCCTGCCAGTTTTTCTCAGAACACGGAGTGCCTCATTGCTGATCTCCACCCTGAACTCCCTTCAGGGTGTGTTGAAGGTCAGCAACTGCAGTGGCTTGTGACTTAATCCTTGCAGAGGCAGATGGCAAGTGCCAAGTTTTGGTCGGCAGGGCCCCCTCATGGTCATAAATTCGACCATGGTTTGGAAGGCATTTTATGACCATTTCATGCCATGGTGCTAGGAATGTTCATTCCTAGATCAGGTGAGGATTTTGTTACTAGGCCACTCAATGTGCTATTACTGGACTAGGCCTTATTAACAGTAGCTAAAAGTCTCTGGACCACCTGTCCTGCTAGTCTGTTATGGCTCAGGAAAAAAAGTCCCTCTTGTTTCTTCTTCTCATATCTAGAGTTACACTATTACAATCACTGACCTTACATAGAACTATATATCTGATCAACTGTTTCAAGTCACCTAGTCGTCATTATTTTTATCGAGGTCTCAGCCACGCATTTGGTAATGCAAGAAACAACAATTTTGTAAAACAAATTTTAAAAATCTACAAATAATATATCTGGTAAGTTCATAAGTAACAATTTAAGAACTTCCGTCCGGTGCAGCTCAGTATATCCCCAGGTCATCTGACTTAGTCTGCTCTATACCAATGCTTACCTTTAAGGGAAATTATATCTTGACATTGTCCATAGGGCACCCAGCCCAATTTCCTAATGTTACTAGACTGTTTATCCTTGGTGTGGTTTAATTGTTCCCAACATAAGGGAGACTTTAAACTTTAATGACCATAGCCTGATGTTAACCACATAAATCCATCCCGTAATTGTGGGAGGTTATATTCTTTTTTTTTTTTTTTCACTTAACAAACATTGAAAGCCATGTGCTAGGCACCAGGGACACAAAGCTGACTAAGACGTGTCCTCATCTTCAAGCTTACTCTATTAGAAGAACAAACATGTGAAATTACTAGGTAAGGAATAATGTACAATGATAACAGCAATGGATTGAAGCATATTAAAAAATGTTTAAATATAGGCATTCATAATGATACCAAAAACAAAGCAAAACAAAAAACCCTAACCGGTCACCACTGGCGAATGCTAGTGAACCAGTTCACTATTCTGAAAATTGATGACTCAGAAGAAAGAATCAAGCATTCATCCTGACTTTCTTGTATGAACTATACCACTGGGTAATCACATAGTAGATAAGGGAGAGTTTCTCTTTATAGGAGTATTCCATCTAATAAATAAAGAATAACAGATTAGCTATTTTGCAGCTCTTTATGATTTACTGGATCTAAGCAAAGATCATTAATAGCTACTGACATCACAAAAAGAGAGTCAGTACCTCCTGATAGAAGTACTTACCACTCTTGAAGAAGTGTGAGCAAACTTCTAAACTTAAGTACCAATTTAAAGGAAATGCAGAAGGGAAAGGAACATGCTAAAAGGCACTAGAGATGTGATCAGCAAAGTTCAGACTCAAGGAAACTCGACAAGACAAATGACTCAGTTTTTACAAGAAAAAATTACGAAAGAAAAAAGAGAAAGAGATGGACAGTCTTAAAAGATAAAGCAACCAACTGTACTGTACAAATTTATTTGCATCCCAATTCAAACACACTAGAAAATAATATATGTATGTATGACACAATTGGGGAAATGCAAACACTCACTGGGTTTTGATGCTATTAAAGCATTATTGTTAAATTTTTAAGTGTAAGAATGGAATTATGGTTATTTATTCAAAGCCCTTATCTTTTAGAGATGTATATGGATATGTTTGTAGATATAAAATGTCTAGAATTTGCATCCAATAATCTAGGGAGGAGGCTGGAGTGAGTAGGGGTAGTACTAGGTGGATGGGGTACATATTTGACATTGTCTACTATAAAAAACATTAAAAAGAAACAGTAAAGATCAAAGTAACGCGAGAAAGAGAGGCTGACTGTATGTAAAGCACTTAGGCTGTACATCACAGGTACTACTAATAATTATTATAAAGCGTAAGGATTGGATTAGATGACCTCTCAGGTACTTTTTAATTCTGAAAAGTCTAAAATGTTACAACTAGATTATTTTTAAAGGTCATTTTTATCTCTCAAATTCTTTGGTTCTTCCCCAGGGATACGGCTCAACTTTCTTCTCCCACTGGTTAACAATGGCACACAAAAACACTGAACAACAACTACTTTGAAAAAGCACATGAACTGGAACTGACTCCCAGTTCAGTGCTTGGAGGTTTTGGCCATCCCACCCACCTCAGTTCTGCAGTCTGGCTGTTAAACTGTTTAAACACTAGGTTAAACAGCCAGTACTGGTTAAACACATGGAAAGTTTTGCTTTATCCAATGGTGATAACTCCTTTGCTTCTTTTATCCTACACGTAAACAGTTTGGGAAGAGTGGTCCAGAACCCCATGGAGATAGGTACCTTCAGGAGGTGCCTGAGATCAAAAGTATTGTTGTGGTAATACTAAGACGATATTTTCCTTTTTTACTCTCACCTCGTAAGTGTACAGCAGGGTTTTCCAGAGGATACATGATGTGTGGAAATATACCAGATCAAATGCAAAAGCAGATGTAAAATTCAAGCTGTTTTTTGTTTGTTCTTTTATACTGCAGGTTCTTATTTGTCATCAATTTTATACACATCAGTGTATACATGTCAATCCCAATCGCCCAATTCAGCCCACCACCATCCCCACCTCCCCGCAGTTTTCCCCCCTTGGTGTCCATATGTTTGTTCTCTACAGCTGTGTCTCAACTTCTGACCTGCAAACTGGTGCCTATGTACCATTTTTTTAGGTTCCACATACATGCGTTAATATACGATATTTGTTTTTCTCTTTCTGACTTCACTCTGTATGACAGTCTGTAGATACATCCACGGCTCCACAAATGACTAAATTTCGTTCCTTTCTATGGCTGAGTAATATTCCATGGTATATATGTACCACAACTTCTTTATCCATTCATCTGTCGATGGGCATTTAGGTTGCTTCCATGACCTGGCTATTGTAAATAGTGCTGCAGTGAACATTGGGGTGCATGTGTCTTTTTGAATTATGGTTTTCTCAGGGTATATGCCCAGTAGTGGGATTGCTGGGTCATATGGTAATTCTATTTTTAGTTTTTTAAGGAACCTCCATACTGTTCTCCATAGTGGCTGTATCAATTTACATTCCCACCAACAGTGCAAGAAGGCTCCCTTTTCTCCACACCCTCTCCAGCATTTGTTGTTTGTAGATGATCTGATGATGCCCATTCTAACTGGTGTGAGGTGATACCTCATTGTAGTTTTGTTTTGCATTTCTCTAATAATTAGTGATGTTGAGCAGTTTTTCATGTGCTTCCTGGCCATCTGTATGTCTTCTTTGGGGAACTGTCTATTTAAGTCTTCTGCCCATTTTTTGATTGGGTTGTTTGTTTTGTTTTTACCGGTACGCGGGCCACTCACTGTTGTGGCCTCTCCCGTTGCGGAGCGCAGGCTTAGCGGCCATGGCTTATGGGCCCAGCTGCTCCGCAGCACGTGGGATCCTCCCGGACCGGGGCACGAACCCGTGTTCCCTGCATCAGCAGGTAGACTCTCAACAACTACGCCACCAGGGAAGCCCTGTTTGTTTCATTAATATTGAGCTGCATGTGCTGTTTATATATTTTGGAGATTAATCCTTTGTTGATTCGTTTGCAAATATTTTCTCCCATTGAGGGTTGTCTTTTGGTCTTGTTTATGGTTTCCTTTGCTGTGCAAAAGCTTTGAAGTTTCATTAGGTCCCATTTGTTTATTTTTGTTTTTATTTCCATTACTCTAGGAGGTGGATCAAAAAAGATCTTGCTGTGATTTATGTCAGAGTGTTCTTCCTATGTGTTTTTCCTCTAAGAGTTTTATAGTGTCTGGTCTTACATTTAGGTCTCGAATCCATTTTGAGTTTATTTTTGTGTATGGTGTTAGGGAGTGTTCTAGTTTTATTCTTTTACATGTAGCTGTCCAGTTTTCCCAGCACCACTTATTGAAGAGACTGTCTTTTCTCCATTGTCTATCTTTGCCTTCTTTGTCATCGATTAGTTGACCATAGGTGCGTGGGTTTATCTCTGGGCTTTCTATCTTGTTCCATTGATCTATGTTTCTGTTTTTGTGCCAGTACCATATTGTCTTGATTACTGTAGCTTTGTAGTATAGTTTGAATTTAGGGAGTCTGATTCCTCCAGCTCCGTTTTTTTCCCTCAAGACTGCTTTGGCTATTCGGGGTCTTTTGTGTCTCCATACAAATTTTAAGATTATTTGTTCTACTTCTGTAAAAACTGTCATTGGTAATTTGAGAGGGATTGCATTGAATCTGTAGTTTGCTTTGGGTAGTATAGTCATTTTCACAATATTGATTCTTCCAATCCAAGAACATTGTATATCTCTCCGTCTGTTGGTATCATCTTTAATTTCTTTCATCAGTGTCTTATAGTTTTCTGCATACAGGTCTTTTGTCTCCCTAGATAGGTTTATTCCTAGGTATTTTTTGTTGTTGTTGTTACAATGGTAAATGGGAGTGTTTCCCTAATTTCTCTTTTAGATTTTTCATCATTAGTATATAGGAATGCAAGAGATTTCTGTGCATTAATTTTGTATCCTGCAACCTTACCAAATTCATTGATTAGCTCTAGTAGTTTTCTGGTGGCATTTTTAGGATTCTCTATGTATAGTATCATGTAATCTGCAAACAGTGACAGTTTTACTTCTTCTTTTCCAATTTGTATTCTTTTATTTCTTTTTCTTCTCTGATTGCCATGGCCAGGACTTCCAAAACTATGTTGAATAATAGTGGTGAGAGTGGAGATCCTTGTCTCGTTACTGATCTTAGAGGAAATGCTTTCAGATTTTCACCATTGAGAATTATGTTTGCTGTGGGTTTTTCATATATGGCCTTTATTATGTTGAAGTAGCTTCCCTCTATGCCCACTTTCTGGAGATTTTTTTTTATCATAAATTGGTGTTGAATTATGTCAAAAGCTTTTTCTGCATCTATTGAGATGATCACCTGGTTTTTATTCTTCAATTTGTTAATATGGTGTATCACATTGATTTGCATATATTAAAGAATTCTTGCATCCGTGGGATAAATCCCACTTGATCATGGTGTATGATTCTTTTAATGGGTTTTTGGATTCTGTTTGCTAGTATTTTGTTGAGGATTTCTGCATCTGTTATTCATCAGTGATATTGGTCTGTAATTTTCTTTTTTGTAGTATCTTTGTCTGGTTTTGGTATCAGGGTGATGGTGGCCTCATAGAATGAGTTTGGGAATGTTCCTTCCTCTGAAATTTTTTGGAAGAGGTTGAGAAGGATGGGTGTTAGCTCTTCTCTAAATGTTTGATAGAATTCACCTGTGAAGCCATCTGGTCCTGGACTTTTGTTTGTTGGAAGATTTTTAATCACAGTTTCAATTTCATTACTTGTGATTGGTCTGTTCATAATTTCTGTTTCTTCCTGGTTCGGTCTTGGAAGGTTATACCTTTCTAAGAATTTGTCCATTTCTTCCAGGTTGTCCATTTTATTGGCATACAGTTGCTTGTAGTAGTCTCTTAGGATGCTTTGTATTTCTGCAGTGTCTGTTGTAACTTCTCCTTTTTCATTTCTAATTTTATTGATTTGAGTCCTCTCCCTCTTTTTCTTGATGAGTCTGGCTAATGGTTTATCAATTTTGTTTATCTTCTCAAAGAACCACCTTTTAGTTTTATTGATCTTTGCTATTGTTTTCTTTGTTTCTATTTCATTTATTTCTGCTCTGATGTGTATGATTTCTTTCCTTCTGCTAACTTTGGGTTTTATTTGTTCTTTTTCTAGTTCCTTTAAGTGTAAGGTTAGATTGTTTACTTGAGATTTTTCTTGTTTCTTGAAGTAGGCTTGTATAACTATAATCTTCCCTCTTAAAACTGCTTTTGATGCATCCCATAGGTTTTGGATCATCATGTTTTCATTGTCATTTGTCTCTAGGTATTTTTTGATTTCCTCTTTGATTTCTTCAGTAATGTCTTGGTTATTTAGTAACGTATTGTTTAGCCTCCATGTGTTTGTGTTCTGTACGTTTTTTCCCCTGTAATTCTAATCTCATAGCGTTGTGGTCAGAAAAGATGCCTGATATGATTTCAATTTTCTTAAATTTACTGAGGCTTGATTTGTGACCCAAGATGTGATCTGTCCTGGAGAATGATCCGTGCAGACTTGAGAAGAATGTGTAATCTGCTGGTTTGGGATGGAATGTCCTATAAATAGCAATTTAATCTATCTTGTCTATTGTGTCACTTAAAGCTTCTGTTTTCTTATTTATTTTCATTTTGGATGATCTGCCCATTGGTATAAGTGAAGTGTTAAAGTCCCCCACTATTATTGTGTTACTGTCGATTCCCTCTTTTATAGCTGTTAGCAGTTGCCTTATGTATTGAGGTGCACCTATGTTGGGTGCATATATATTTATAATTGTTACATTTTCTTTTTGGATTAACCCCTTGATCATTATGTAGTGTCCTTCCTTGTCTCCCATAACATTCTTTATTGTAAAGTCTCTTTTATCTGATATGAGTATAGTTACTCCAGGTTTCTTCTGATTTCCATTTGCATGGAATATCTTTTTCCATCCCCTCACTTTCAGTCTGTATGTGTCCCTAGGTCTGAAGTGGGTCTCTTGTAGACAGCATATATATGGGTCTTGTTTTTGTATCCATTCAGCAAGCCTGTGTCTTTTGGTTGGAGCATTTAATCCATTCACGTTTATGGTAATTATCAATATGTATGTTTCTATGACCATTTTCTTAATTGTTCTGGGTTTGTTTCTGTAGGTCCTTTTCTTCTCTTGTGTTTCCCACTTAGAGAAGTTCCTTTAGCATTTGTTGTAGAGCTGGTGTGGTGGTGCTGAATTCTCTTAGCTTTTGCTTGTCTGTAAAGCTTTTGATTTCTTCATCAAATCTGAATGAGATCCTTGCTGGGTAGAGTAATCTTGGTTGTAGGGTCTTCCCTCACATCACTTTCAGTATATCATGCCACTCCCTTCTGGCTTGTAGAGTTTCTGCTGAGAAATCAGCTGTTAACCATATGGGAGTTCCCTTGTATGTTTTCTTTTTTCCCTTGCTGCTTTCAGTAATTTTTCTTTTATTTTTGCCAATTTGATTACTATGTGTCTCAGCGTGTTTCTCCTTGGGTTTATCCTGTAAGGGGTTGCTGTGCTTCCTGGACTTGGGTGGCTATTTCCTTTCCCATGTTAGGGAAGTTTTCGACTATTATCTCTTCAAATGTTTTCTCTGGTCCTTTCTCTCTTTTCCTTCTGGGACCCCTGTAATGCGAATGTTCTTGCATTTAACCTTGTCCCAGAGGTCTCTTAGGCTGTCTTCATTTCTTTTCATTCTTTTTTCATTAGTCTGTTCCACAGCAGTGAATTCCACCATTCTGTCTTCCAGGTCACTATCCATTCTTCTGCCTCAGTTATTCTGCTATTGATTCCTTCTAGTGTAGTTTTCATTTCAGTTACTGTATTGTTCATCTGTTTGTTCTTTAATTCTTCTATGTCTTTGTTAAACATTTCTTCCATCTTCTCAATCTTTGCCTCCATTCTTTTTCCAAGGTCCTGGATCATCTTCACTATCATTATTCTGAATTCTTTTTCTGGAAGGTTGCCTATCTCCACTTCATTTAGTTGTTTTTCTGGGGTTTTATCTTGTTCCTTCATCTGTGACATAGCTCTGTGCCTTTTCATCTTGTCTGTCTTTTTGTGAATGTGGTTTTTGTTCTACAGGCTGCAGGATTGTAGTTCTTCTTGCTTCTGCTGTCTGCCCTCTGGTGGATGAGGCTATCTAAGATGCTTGTGTAATTTTCCTGATGGGAGGGACTGGTGGTGGGTAGAGCTGACTGTTCCTCTGGTGGGCAGAACTCAGTAAAACTTTAATCTGCTTGACTGTTGATGGGTCCGGCTGGGTTCCCTCCCTGTTGCTTGTTTGGGCTGAGGCAACCCAACACTGGAGCCTACCTGTGCTCTTTGGTGGGGCTAATGATAGACTCTGGGAGGGCTCACACCAAGGAGTACTTTCCAGAACTTCTGCTGCCAGTGTCCAGTGCCAGGAGACCCTCCAACACTAGAAGATAGGTCTGGTTCAGTCTCCCCTTGGTCCCTGCTCCTTCCCCTGGGTCCCAATATGCACAGTACTTTGTGTGTGCCCTCCAAGAGTAGAGTGTCTGTTTTCCCCAGTCCTGTCAAAGTCCTGCAATCAATTCCTACTAGGCTTCAATGTCTGATTCTCTAGGAATTCCTCTTCCCGTTGCCGGACCCCCAGGTTGGGAAGCCTGACGTGGGGCTCAGAACCTTCACTCCAGTGGGTGGACTTCTGTGGTATTAGTGTCCTCCAGTCTGTGAGTCACCCACCCATCAGTTATGGGATTTGATTTTATTTGGATTGCGCCCCTCCTACCGTCTCATTGTGGCTTCTCCTTTTTCTTTGGATGTGGGGTATATTTTTTGGTGAGTTCCGTGTCTTCCTGTCGATGATTGTCCAGCAGCTAGTTGTGACCATTCTCCATAGGGGTGTACCAGCTTACATTCCCACCAACAATGTAGGAGGGCTCCTTTTTCTCCACACCTTCTCCAGCATTTATTATTTTTAGAATTTTGATGATGGCCATTCTGGCCAGTGTGAGGTGACACCTCACTGTCATTATGGTTTGCATTCTCTAATAGTGATGTTGAACACCCTTTCCACTGCCTTTTGGACATCAGCATGTCTTCTTTGGAGAAATGTCTATTTAAATCTTCTGCCCATTTTTTGATTCAGTTTTTTGTTTATTTGACATTGAGTTGTATGAACTGTGTTTATATTGTGGAAATTAATCCCTTGTCAATTGCATCAGTTATAAACATTTTCTCCATTCTGTAGGTTGTCTTTTAGTTTTATTTATGGTTTCCTTTGTGCAAAATCTTCAAGTTTAATTAGTTCCCATTTGTTTACTCTTTTATTTCTATTACTCTGAGACAAATCCAAAAAGGTATTGCTGCAATTTATGTCAAAGAATGTTCTGCCTATGTTTCCCTCTAAGAGTTTTATAGTAACTTGTCTTACCTGCAAGTCTTTACTCCGTTTTGAGTTTATTTTTGCATATGGTGTTAGAGAAAGTTCTCATTTCATTCTTTTACATGTAGCTATCCAGTTCTCTCAGCACCACTTTTGAAGAGACTATTTTCTCCATTGTATATCCATGCCTACATTGTTGTAAAATAATTGGCCATTGGTGCATGGATATATTTCTGGGATTTCTATCCTATTTCATTGATTTTTGTCTGTTTTTGTGCCAGTACCATACTGTTCTGATGTCTGTAGCTTTGTAGTATAGTTTGAAGTCAGGGAGCCTGACTCTTCCAGCTCTTTCTTAAAATTGCTTTCTTTCTCAGGGTCTTTTGTGTTTCCATACAAATTAAAAAATTTTTTGTTTTACTTCTGTGAAAAATGTCTTTGGTAATTTGATACGGATTGTATGGAATCTGTAGTTTGTCTTTGGGAGTATAGTCATTTTGAAAATACTGGTGTTTCTGATTCACAAACCTGGTATATCTTTCCAACTGTTTGTGTCATCTGTGATTTCTTTCATCAGGGTCTTATTGTTTTTGGAGTACAGGCCTTTTGCCTCCTTACGTAAGTTTATTACTGTGTATTTTATTCTTTTTGATGTGGTGGTAAATGGCATTGTTTCCTTAATTTCTGTTCCCGATCTTTCATTGGTAATGTATAGAAATGCAGCAGATTTCTGTGTATTAATTTTGTATCCTACAACTTTACCAAATTCATTGAGTTTTAGTAGTCTTCTGGTAACATCTTTAGGATTTTCTGTGTATACTTTCATGTCATTTGCCAACAGTAACAGTTTTACTTTTCCAATTTGGATAACTTATTTATTTTTCTTCTCTGATTGCTGTGACTAGGACTTCCAAAACTGTGTTGAATAAAAGTGGCGAGAGTTGACATCCTTGTCTTGTTCCTTGTATTAGAGGAAATGCCTTCAACTTTTCACCATTGAGTATGATATTAGCTTTGGGTTTGTCATATATGGCCTTTATTATGCTGAGGTAGGTCCCATCTATGCCTGACTTTCTGGAGAGCTTTTATCATAAATGGATGTTGAATTTTACCAAAAGCTTTTTCTTCATCTATTGAGATGATCATATGGGTTTTATTCTTTGTTGATGTGATGTATCACACTGATTGTGTGGATATTGAAAACTCCTTAAACTCCTGGGATAAATCCCACTTGATCATGGTGTATGATTCTCTTAATTGTTGAATTCGGTTTGCTAGGATTTTGTTAAGAATTTTTTGCATCTATGTTCATCAGGGATATTGGCCTGTAATTTCTTTTCTTGTGGTATTTTTGTCTGGTTTTGGTATCATGGTGATGGTGGCCTCATAGGACGAATTTGGAAGTGTTCTTCCTCTGCAACTTTTTGGAATAGTTTCAGAAGGATAGGTGTTATCTTTTCACTAAAAATTTGGTTGAATTCACCTGTAAAGCCATCTGATCCTGGACTTTTGTTTGTTGAGAGTGTTTTCAACAGATTCAATCTCAGTACTTGTTATCAGCCTGTTTGTATTTTCTATTTCATCCTGGTTCAGTATTGGGAGATTGTACCTTTCTAAGAATTTGTCCATTTCTTCCAGGTTTTCCATTTTATTGACATATAATTGTTTGTAGTCTACTATGGTCCTTTGTATTTCTGTGGTGTCCATTGTAGCTTCTCCTTTTTCATTTCTGATTTTATTGATTTGAGTCCCTTTCTTGATGAGTCTGGTTAAAGGTTTATCAATTTTGCTTATCTTTTTAAAGAACCATCTTTTAGTTTCATTGGTCTTTTGTATTGTTTTCTTCATCTCTATTTCATTTAAAATTTCTGCTCTGAGCTTTATGATTTCTTTTCTTCTGCTAACTTCAGGTTTTGTTTTTCCTTCTTTCTCTACTTGCTTTAGGTGTAAAGACAGGTTGTCTGAGATTTTTCTTGTTTTCTGAGGTAAGCTTGTATTGCTCTAAACTTACCTCTTAGAACTGCTTTTTCTGCATCCCATAGATTTAGGTCATTCTGTTTTCATTTTCATTTGTCTCTGGGTATTTTTTTGATTTCCTCTTTGATTTCTTCAGTGATCCATTGGTTGTTTAGTAGCATATTGTTTAGCCTCCACGTGTTTGTGTTTTTTGCAGTTTTTTCTTGTGGTTGATATCTAATCTCATAGTGGTGTGGTCAGAAAAGATGATTGATATACTTTAAATTTTCTTGAATTTACCAAGGCTTGCTTTGTGGCCCATCATGTGATCTATCCTGGAGAATGTTCCATGTGCACTTGAAAAGAATGTGTATTCTGCTGCCTTTGAAGGAATGCTATATAAATATCAATGATTCCTTCTGGACTAATGTGTCATTTAAGGCCTGTGTTTCCTTATTGATTTTCTGTCTGTATGATCTCTCCACTCATGTAAGTAAGATGTTAAAGTTCCCAACTATTATTGTGTTACTGTCAATTTATCTTTTATGGCTGTTAACATTTACCTTATATATTGAGGTGTTCATATGTTGGGTGCGTCTCTGTTTACAACTGTTATATCTTCTTGGATTGATCCCTTAATCATTATGTAGTGTCCTTCTTTGTCTCTTGTAACAGTCTTTATTTTAAAGTCCATTTTGTCTGATGTGAGTATTGCTACTCCAGGTTTCTTTTGATTTCCATTTGCTTAGGACTGCTTTATCCATCACCTCACTTTCAGTCTGTATGTGTCTCTAGATCTGAGGTGGATCTCTTGTAGACAGCATATATACGGGTCTTATTTTTGTATCCATTAAGACAGTCTGTGTCTTTTGGTTGGAGTCTTTAGTCTGTTTACATTCAAGGTAATTATCAATATGTATGCTCTTAATGCGATTTTGTTAACTGTTTTCAACCTGTTTTTGCAGGTCTTATTTCTTCCTTTCCTCTTTCGTTCTCTTGTGATTTGACTTTCTTTAGTTTTGTGTTTAGATACCTTTTCCTTTTGTGTGTGTATCTATTATAGATTTTCTGTTTGCAGTTACCATGAGGTTTTGATATAGAAGTCTATATAAATATACATTACTGTATTAAGTTGATCTCTTAATTTCAAATGCATTTCAAATATCCTGCATTTTCAGTCTCCTATCATGAGCACTGGTTTATATGTCATATTTATTTGTAGATAATTTCTTACCTTTACTTTATGTTTGACTTTACCGATAAGCATTCCCATTTTTAAATTTTCTTGTCTCTAGTTTTGGCCTTTTCTGCCTAGTGAAGTTCCTTTAGCATTTGTTGCACAGCTGGTTTGGTGGTGCTGAATTCTTTTAGCTTTTGCTTCTCTGTAAAGCTTTTTATTTCTCCATCAAATCTGAATCTGAATCTTGCTGGTTAGAGTATTCTTGGATGTAGGTTTTTCCCTTTCATCACTTTAAATATATTGTACCACTCCTTTCTGGCCTGCACTTTTTGCCGAAAATATCAGCTCATAGTCTTATGTGGATTCTCTTGTTTGTTATTTGTTGCTTTTCCCTTGTTGCTTTTAATCTTTTCTCTTAACTTTAATTTTTGTCAATTTGATTACTATGTGTCTCGGTGTATTCCTCCTTGGGTTTGTCCTGCTTGGGACTCTCTGTACCTCCTGGATTTGGGTGACTGTTTCCTTTCCCACGTTAGGAAAGTTTTCAGCTATTATCTGTTGAAATATTTTATCTGAGCCTTTCCCTCTCTCTTTTCCTTCTGGGAGCCCTATGATGCAAATGTTGGTGTGTTTGTTGTCCCAGAGATCTCTTAATCTGTCCTCATTTCCTTGTATTCTTTCTCCTTTATTTTGTTCCACATAAGTGATTTCCACCACTCTTGTCTTTCAGTTCACTTATCTGTTCTTCTGCCTAATTTTTCTGCTATTGATTCCTGCTAGTGTATTTTTCGTTTCAGTAACTGTAGTCTTCAGCTCTGTTTGTATTTTATATTTTCTAAGTCTTTGTTAAAAACTTCTTGTAACTTCTCTTGCTATACCTCCATTCTTTTCCAGAGTTCTTGGATCATCTTTACAATCATTACTCTGAACTCTTTCTCAGGTATATTGCTTTCTCCATTTCACTTAGTTGTTCTTCTGAGGTTTTATTTTGTTCCACTTTCTGAAACATATTCCTTTGCTGTCTCATTTTGTCTAAATTTCTATTTGTAGTTTTATGTATATGGAAGGTTAGTTATGTTTCTTGTCCTTGGAGAAGTGGCCCTCTTGTAGGGGATGTCCTATGTGTCCCAGCAGTTCACTCCCCTCTCGTCATCCAAGGGCCAGGTTCCAGCTGGTCCCGGGTAGGTTCTCACCTGTGTTTGCAGACTCATTTCTGCAGGCTGTGGGATCATAATTTTCTTGCTTCTGGTGTCTGCCCCCCTGGTGTGTGAGGCTGGTCTAGAGGCTTGTTCAGGCGTCCTGGTGTGAGGGTGCTGGTGCCTGCCCACTGGTGGCTGGAGCTAGGCCTTGACCCTCTTGTGGGTCGGGTCCTGTTAAGTGGTGCTTCTAGAGGTGGCTGTGGGCTCAAAGTCTTTAGGCAGCCTGTCTGCTGATGGGTGGGACTGTTCTCTCCCTGTTGGTTGTTTGGCCTGAGGCATCTCAGCACTGGAGCCTTCAGGCTGTTGGGTGGGGTCAGGTCTTTGTGCAAAATGTAGGCCTCCGGGAGAGCATGCTGATGAATATCCCCTGATAACTCTGTAAGCAGTGTCCTTTCCCCATCGTGAGCCACAGCTACCCCATGCCGCCTCAGGGGACCCTGCAAGACCAGCAGGTACGTCTGGCCTATGCCCCTGTGAAGTCACTGATTTGTCCCTGGGGCCTGGTACATGCTAGAACTTGTGTGTACCCTGCAAGAGTGGAGTGTCTGTTTCCCCCAGTCCTGTGGAGCACCTGCAATCAAGCCTTGCTGGCCTTCAAAGCCAAATGCTCTGAAGGCTTCTCCTCCCAATGCCAGAACCCCAAGTTGGGGATCCTGACATGGGACTCAGAACTCAGTCCTGTGGGAGAACTTCTATGATATAATTCTTCTCCAGTTTTGGGTCACTGACCCATGTGTTATGAGATTTGATTATATTGGCATTGTACCCCTCCTACCATCTCATTGTGGTTTCTTCATTGTCTTTGGGTATAGAATATCTTGTTTGTTAGGTTCCAGTCTCTTTTAACGATGGTTGTAGAGCAGTTGTGGTTTTGCTATGCTCGTGAGGGGAGGTGAGCTCAAGGTTCTTCTACTCTGTCATCTTCTCGAGAATTCTAGTGTGGGTTTTTGAGAGCTTGTCTAATGAGTGAAAATGCAGGAGCACCGGGTAGATGGACCTTTGACTGTATTAGGGGATCCCTAGCTTTCTCTACATTAGTATCCTTTAGAGGATAAGTTTCATTTTTTCATGTTCTTGCCAAAATTTGGTAATGTCAGACTTTTACACTGCCAGCTTTTGCCAGTGCAATGATGGGAAAGCTATTGTGTGCATTTATTTTACAATTCTCTGATTACTAGGAAGATGGAACTCCTTTGCGTATGTTCATATTTGTCCTCTGAAATTCCTTATGTTTTTCTCTTTCACCCACCTAGTTGTTTGTCTTCCTCTCATCAATTTGTAGAGAACTTGTTATATTCGACCTCTGATATTTTATGTGCTTACCTTCAAAGGGAGGCACAGTTGTAGCTCACTGTTCTCTCCCTGAAAGGGAGTTCTAAACCCAGCAGTACCACTTATCTATAACATAGTAATGATAGACCCACTTTTCAGAGCTGATATTTGTAAAAACTCCTTAGAAGATTGCTTGACAATAACAGATACTTGATGAGTACTGAGTTTTTTACCATCATCCTGCAACCAACACTTCCATGCCACAGTATTTAATATTGCAGATTTTTTTTTTTTTTGCGGTACGCGGGCCTCTCATTGCTGCGGCCCTTCCCATTGTGGAGCACAGCCTCCAGACATGCAGGCCCAGCGGCCATGGCTCACAGGCCCAGCTGCTCCGCGGCATGTGGGATCCTCCCGGACCAGGGCACGAACCCGTGTCCCCTGCATCGGCAGGTGGACTCCCAAACACTGCGCCACCAGGGAAGCCCCCTATTGGCAGGTATTTTTGCAATGAGAATATTCTTAGACGTTCATACCATTAGTCACAAGCCATAGATAGTGGACTCTCTCAGTTTTTTTTTTTAATCACCTGAAACAATTCCTCTAATTCATTACTTCATCCTGAGAGCAGGTGTGAAGCAATGGTCTATATGTGATGGAGGCATTGATGACTTCAGATTGGTTGAATTTTACATTCAATTCATTTGATATTCAGACAAGGATGTGATGCATATTCAGAAGAGTAGCAAAGCAACGTATTTTAAAGATTTCATATACAAATGTATATTTAATATAATGTATATTAACTTTTTTTCTAACTAAATAACTGATTTCCCATTGAACATAATGTACAACTAGTTTCCCAGTGAGAATGAAGCAGAAATGTGTCCACAGGGCATGGCCAAACGTTCTAAAACTCAGTGTGGGTGGAGTGGGGTCCTACCAAGATCTTTATACCTTCAAGCTTCTTAAGTTCTTACCTTTATTTTTTCCTGTCTCTGGGAGGCTTGAGAATACGCAGCAGCAATTCTGCAGTTGACTTTTGTTGCTGGAATAAAACGAACTTCTAGAGATGGAAGGAGCAACAGGGGTGACAGGAGGGTGACGCTAACACATTGAGTTTCCTGGGGTCCTCAGCTCCAGTCATCAGTTCGTTCGCTGACTCATCAAATATTTATCCAGTCTCCTCCTTTGTGTCAGATGACACTCCAAGTGTTGGAAACAGCTGGACAGAAGACAATCTCAGAGCTTACAGTATAGTGGCTAGTGGGGGGGGGTTGGTGAGAGATGTGGGGAAAAAAACACTGAATAAGAGCACTTAGATGACTTCAGGTTGGTGAGAGCCATGAGCCTATGAAATACGATGAAGAAGTAGAGAGGGTGCTGGGGGAGGCTTCACTGCAGAAGTGATTGTGGCCTGAGTAATGACAAGGAGATCCCCAGGTAGACATCTGAGGGAGACTTCTCTTCACAGAAGGAACACTGCGACAAAATATCTGAAGGAAGAAAGAGTGTGGAAATTTCTAAATAACAGAAATGAAGTCAGTGACCAGAATACAGTGAATATGTGCAAGCGTTCGGTAAATAAAGTCAGAGTAGCCAGGGCTGTACCGTACAGGGGCCTGTAGGCAGTAGGAAGAAGGTTGGATTTTATTCCAGGCAAAATTGAAAGCTATTAGAAGATTTAAATCAGAACAGAGAGATAATGTTATCTACAGTTTTAAAATGTCATTCTGACGATTAAAAGTCCACCAAAATGGCTATGATTACAGGCTGACAACACTAAGTGTTGATGGGGATATGGAAAAACTGCAGCTGTCATATGCTCCCAGTGGCAGTACAGATTGGCATGACCACTCAGGAGCTCTATTTGGTGATTTCTACTAAAGCTAAGTCAGCAAGTCCATTTTTGACAGATACACCAGATAGAAATGCATAGATACATTCACCAAAAGAGACATTTGCTAGAATGTTCATAGGAATAGTACTCATAAGAGTCAAAAACTGAAAATTACCCAAATACCTATCAATAATACAAAGGATAAAACAGGTGTGGTAGATTCTCACAGTGGAATACTATAGCACCATGAGAAACAACTACATACAGATACAAGCAACAGTATGGATGAATTTCATGGATGAATCTCACAGATAAAATGTCCAACAAAAGAAAAAAAAAGATCATACTACTTGGTTGCATTTACATAAATTTCAAAAACAGGAAAAATTATGCTGTTGAAAGTCAGAACAGCGGTTTCCCTTGGGGCAGGGGTAATAAGTAACTTGGGGGAACATGACAGTGATGTTTCCATGCTGATCATCCCCCTTTCTCGATTTGGATGCTGGTGGCATGGGAGTGTCTGTGAAGCTCCAAGGAGCTATTCACTTATGAGCTCTCTTCTAAATGTAGGTTATAAGAATTCAAAGAAAGTTCACTCTGGATGCTGTATGAAGAACTGGTCATGACGGGTGAGATGGCAAGAGGAGAAATGTGGCCCCAGTTAGGAGGCTACTGAAGTAGACCAAGGAAGAGGTGATGTGGCAGGTGTAGCCTTATGACAGTGGACATGCACATATGGAGACACATTTGGGATATGTTAGAGGGTCTCTCTGTTCTTCGTATCAATCTAAAATCAAATTCACAACATCAGAGGTTCAGAATAGAACCTAAGGTTTGGCTATCGCTTGTGTAGCGTAGTGAGCACCCTCCTACACGTGGGGCAACGCATGGTGCAGTAATCAACATTTTTCAGCCCTTACAACTTAACGACTTACGTTACACACAGCCATAACAGCAACCCCATCCACCTACCAGCACCAGTTGACTTGGCTCAGGACAGCTCCTCTCTAGAGACATCCTGCCCACAAGTCACCTAGCTTAATCTCACATCCAGTGTTCAGATCTCTTCAGCGTCCTGCAGGAGTTTACTCAGCTTAGGCTTGAGGGAACTCATTCCCTCCAAGGCAGCCCATTCCAAGCTGTAGCAAGTCACTTCTTCCTAACGGGAAGAGGGGATCTCAGCCACGTAGGGATTCTTGTTCCACCCTTTGGGTCCATAGAAAGAAGAACCCAGTCTTCCACATTGCGACACATCCAGTGCTGTCAAAGATCCTGCAACATTCCTTCTCTCCAGACCTAGTACCTGGAGGCAGAGGATCCAGCAGGCCTCACAGCCACTCCGTTGCTGGCCTCTCAAACATGGAGGACACGAGAACTTCATCCCTGACATTCTAAATGTTAGGCTTGTGTTAAAATCACCTGTGGTCTCATTGGGCTTGTAAGTGTTTTGCTTTGCTTTTCCACATTCATTCATTCTGGCATTACTGTGCACTAAGACACTAATCTTTTTTTTTCACATTTCTTGCCTCTAAGCCGTATTTTCTGCGCTTGTACTTAGGCATGTTCCTTATTGTAAGTGAAGGGTCTTACATTTATCCTTAGTCAATGTCATCTCATAACAATGGTTGGTTAAAGAGGTCATTTATCTGGGAGGCAAAACATCTGGGCTCCCTTCTCAGCCCTCTTGCTAATTAGCTGAGAGTTATGGCAAATTTGGGGGCAAGGGCTGCCCCCCAGGAGCTGTCAGTGTCGAGTGAAACTTTGAGCTGAATTATTTAATTTGAAAAAGAAATATTTATCATAGGGATACCCTATCAAGTTGGCAAAGACTTTAAAATGACTGTTTTCAGTGTCACATGCTTCCTGTGGGAAGGCAGAGCAAATGTCTCCATGGATACAATTAGTGAAGAACTTAAAGGTCCATTGCCCTCTGGCCCATTGATTCTAGGAATGTATGCGAAGCTAATCATCAGGGAAGTGGACAGAGATGTTTGGGTAAAGATGACTAGTTCATTTTGACCCCTGATAGCTACAAACTGGAAATAATCTAGGTGTACAACCAAAGCAGAAAAGGTAAAGTATAGAGCATCCACTTGATAAACTGAATGATCATTCATAGATCATTTCAGATAATGTGGGCAAATATTGTTACTAAGTTTAAAAAAAAGTTAGGGATTAAAATGCATGTATTATATGGTCTCAATTATATCCATAGAAAGACAATGAAATGTTAATAATTAACTTGTGAGGTTATGGGTGAATTTTTCTCCCTCACAATATTCAGGAATTTCTATGTTCTCTCAAGCCAGCATTACTTCTACAATATAAAAAGGGTTTTTAAAATTTAAGAAAAATGTTTTTAATACAGTCAGCTCACAGAAGGATTACTATACCAACGTCCTCAAGACCTCTCTTTCTGACCCTTTACTCCCTTCTAATTTGCCTGCATAATAATGCCTGCCCCTCTGTTAACACTTTCTTTATGCCTTAGTGTTCTCCCATTCAAAAATATCCAAGAGCTTCTATATACCAACTCCAAATAATAAAGTCTAAATATTTCAGTCAGGGAGTTAAGACCCTCTATCATAATGAGCTGGTTTCCTGAACTACCTTCTGTCGACACTAGACTATGACTAGAGAGATTAAGGCTTTTGCAACTTTGTAATTTTCTCAGTGTCTGATATGTTAGGCACATAGTTAGCACTCTTAGAACAATCAAAATTCAACTGGACAGCAAATATATTCCCGTTTGGGAATTTGAGGGAGGAATTTGGGGTCCAGTTTTAGGCAACTAAGAATTCAGAAGCAATTAAGTGTAGTGTGGAAGGTAGGATTATGGAATATCATGTAACAATAAAGTCTTTCAACAGATGGCCACTGTCCACAGCTATAGAGGCAAATGAGAAGGAGTGTGTCTCAGGCTAAGCGGGATAAGCGATGTGAGATGGCTGAGGAGGGAAAAATGTGGGTAGCCAGACAGGATTCACCACGCAAGCAAAGGCAGAAATGGGTTCACACGAGGGCCATTAAGCATATGATACACTCTCACTGAAGACGTCCGAGGAATCTCATTCCAGGATGTGTTAAATGAAAGGAAAACCAGTGAACACCGCAGACTGGTATCAGTGCAGCTCATCCCAGACCCAGAAGCAGGAACTAAGTGACACTTGGAATGACTTCTGGTCAAGGCCTCCGAGAAAAATGAGTTTCCTTGACTTTCACTCTGAGTAAATTCATGTCCCCACTGATTGAGCCCAGAGCAAGTCAACAGGATCCTGTGAGTCTCCATGATTCAGGTGCTCCAAGCTCAACTGGTTTGACAGTTGCAGTTTTTAGTGACTGCTGCCTTGTGTTTGGGCTGCAGATTTAAGGTGAACATTACAGGATCTATGAACTTTAAACAGCCAGACGACCTTCCTTAGAAGAAATCTGAGCCATGCATGTTAAGATGAGCATGTTTTCAGTTTAAAAGATTAATACTTTAAATATTGTCATCTATTTCCTATAGCTCTCCTCCCTAAAATTTACACACACACACACACAAACTTTGGCTGTTAAAATAAATGTTAGTACACCAAAAAAAGTCCCTTCCTGCTGTCTCCCTGTGTACATTTTTTCAAGGGTTGTCTATTTTTTCCCTATTTTTTGAATTCTTACTACGGTCATGATTCACTTGTGCGTTTTATTTTAGTAAGAAAGGACTCCCCCCTTCTACCCCCAGATCATTCTCTTTCCCACCTGCTACCCTCTCTGTGGCCTCCACATTAAGCCAAAGTCACCACATTCACAGATTCTTGCCTCAAAGGGAAAAAGGTTTTCTTTTGACAAACTCGCTTATGGAAATCTCTAATTTTCTAACTGTGTGCTATTTATACTTAGCCCTTCAATTAATGTTTGGGAAACCAGGTGTATCATAAACACCAAGCCAGATCCTGACTTGCTAAACTTGGATTAAATGGAAGCTATTATCATTTTTAGAAGCTGACACCAGGACTCCCTGCCCTCCTCTCCCTCCACTCCCCAATCCCCAGAATTTGAAAAAGATTCCTTCTGGATTAAACGAATTTACTCTTTTACTTGTACTGATCAAGAGGTAAAATTAAGAAAATATATTCTGAGATTCTGTCTCAGATATTGGACATAGGCTTTCTGTCATAGGGAAAAACCTTTGTATTCTAAGTTAATTACTAAAAAGGTGTTGCCTATAGCGTTAATTATACATCATGGTCCATCTCTGGGAACCCTGCCTCCCAGGTAATGATCATTAAGCTAAAAATATCTGTTTAGCTCACAGGAGACATCCTGACCAGGCCCACCTGTGAATGTCTATAGGCCAGGAGAAGTTAACACATCCCCTCTGGAGGCTGACCTGGAATTGTTTGACTTTACTCCCTCTCCTTTATGTATAAAAGAAGCATGAATTCTAACTCAGGCAAGGTGGTTCTTTGGGGTACCAGTCTGCACCATCTTCTCAGTCAGCTGGTTTCCAGATAAAGTCCCTGTTTCTTGCCCAAACAACGCACAGCTTGATTTATTGGCCTGTCTACAGTACTACAAGTTTGGACTCGGTAAAAAAAAAAAAAAAAAAAAAAGTTTAAGGAACCTCCATTCCGTTCTCCATAGTGCCTGTAATTTACATTCTCACCAACAGTGTAAGAGGGTTCCTTTTTATCCACACCTTCTCCAGCGTATATTATTTGTCTAAATTTTAATTATGGAAATTCTTAATGTTGTGAGGTGATACGTCATTGTAGTTTTGATTTGCGTTTCTCATAATTATCAATGGTGAGCACATTTTCATGTGCATTGTGGCCATGTGTATGTCTTCTTTGGAGAAATAACTATTAGATCTTCTCATTTTTTGATTCGGTTGTTTTTCCGTTTCAGAAGAATGAGCTGGAGATTAGTGCCTCGTCTGTCGCATCGTTTGCAAATATTTTCTGCCATTCTGTGGATTCTCTTTTCATTTTGATTATGATTTCCTTTGCTGTGCAAAAGTTCATGAGTTGACTAGGTCACATTTGTTTATTTTTGCTTTGATTTTTATTGCCTTGGGAGACAAGGCAATAAAGACCTAAGACAACAATGCTAAGATTTCTGTCAGAATATTTTGTCTATGTTTTCCTCTGGGAGTTTTATGGTGTGATGTTTCCAATTTAAGTACTTAAACAATTGTGAGTTCCCTTTTTCGTATGGTGTGTGGAGGGGTGAGGAGGTTGTCCTAATTTCAGTGATTTACATGTAGCTGACCGACTTTCCCAACACCACTTTTCCCCATTGTATACTCTTGCTTCCTTTGTTGGAAATTAATTGACCATAGGTGTGTGGGTTTATTGCTGGCCTCTCTATTCTGTTCCATTGATCCATAGGTCTATTTTTTATGCCAGTGCAACATTATTTTAATTACTGTAGCTTTGCAGTGTTGTCTGAAGTCTGGGCGGGTTATGCCTCCTGCTTTGTTCTTTGCCCTCAGGATTGCTTTGGCAATTCTGAGTCATTTATGGTTCTGTATAAATTTTAGTCTTATTGGTTCTAGTTATGTGAAAAATGTCATGGGTAATTTGATAGGGATTGCATTAAATCTGTAGACTGCTTTGGGTAGTATGGTCATTTTAACAATATTAATGCTTCCAATCCAAGAGCACGGGGTATCTTTCCATTTCTTTGAATCATCCTCAATTTATTTTCTTAATATTTTATGGCTCTCAGCATATAAGTCTTTCACCTCTTTGGTCAGGTTTATTCCTAATTATTTTATTTATTTTGATGTGGTTTTATTTTAATTTACATTTTTTCAAATTTTTGTATTGTGCAATTTGCATAACATAACATTTATCATCTTAATCACTTTTTAAAAACTTTATTTCATATCGGAGTAGCGTTAATTTATAATGATTTGTTACTCCACTTGTATAGCCTAGTGATGTACTTATACATAAATCTATTCTCTTTCAGATTCTTTTCCCATATTGGTTATACAGAGTATTGGGTAGAGTTCCCTGGGCTATGCAGTAGATCCTTGTTGATTATCTATTTTGTATATAGTAGTGTGTGTATGTTAACCCCAAACTCCTAATTCATCCCTCCCCAGCACCTTTCCTCTTTGGTAACCATAAGTTTATTTTCTCAGTTTCTGAATCTGTGAGTCTGTTTCTGTTTTGTAAATAAGTTAATTTTTAAGGAACCTCCTTACTGTTTTCCACAGTGGCTGTACCATTTTACATTCCCACCAGCAGTGTAGGAGGGTTCCTTCTTCTCCACACCCTGTCCAGCATTTCTTATTTGTAGACATTTTAATTATGGAAATTCTGATCATTGTGGTGATACCTCATTGTAGTATTGATTTGCATTTCTCTAATAATAATCGAAGTAGAACATCTTTCCATGTGCTTTTTCACCATCTGTATGTCTTCCTTGGAGAAATGTCTATGTAGACCTTCCCATTTTTTAAATTGGGTTGTTAGTGTTTTTGATATTGATGTAAATGAGCTGTTTGTATATTTTGGAGATTAGTCCCTTGTCTGTCACATCATTTGCAAATAATTTCTGCCATTCTGTAAGTTGTCTTTTCATTTTATGTTATGGTTACCTTGCTGTGCAGAAGTTCATGAGTTTGATTAGGTCACATTTGTTTCTTTTGTTTTTATTTTATTGCATTGGGAGACTGGCCTAAGAAAACAGTGGTATGATTTATGTCACAGAATGTTTTGCCTATGATTTCCTCTACAAGTTATATGGTTTGAGGGCTCGATTTAAGTCTTTAAGCATTTTGAGTTCCTTTTTTTTGTATGGTGTGAGGGTGTGTTCTAATTTCATTGATTTACATGAAGCTGTCCAACTTTCCCAACATCACTCGCTGAAGAGACTGTCTCTTTCCCATTGTATATTCTTCCTTTGTCTAAGATTAATTGACTGTAGGTGTGTGGGTTTATTACTGTTATCTCTGTTCTTTTCCATTGATCCATAGGTCTGTTTTTATGCCAGTACCATGTTGTTTTGATTACTGTAGCTTTGAGGTATTGTCTGAAGCCTTGGAGGGTTACACCTCCTGCTTTCTCCTTTGTCCTCAGGATTTCTGTGGTGATACTGGGTCACTTATGGTTCCATATATATTTTAGTATTATCGGTCCTTTTTCTGTAAAAAAAAAAAAAAAAAAAAATGTCATGGGTAATTTGATAGAGAGTACATTAAATCTGTAGATTTCCTGGCCATTTTAACAATATTAATGCTTCCAATAAAAGAGCAGGTGATATTCTTCCATTTCTTTGAATCTTTTTCAGATTCCTTTCTTAATGTTTCATAGTTGTCAGCATATAAGTCTTTCACTTCCTTGGTCACGTTGAATTCTAAGTACTTTATTGATTTTGATATGATTTTTAAAAATTTCATTGCAATTTTTTCAAAATTTATTGTGGTACAATATGCATAACATAACATTTATCATCTTAATCATTTTTTAAGATTTTTATTTTATATTAGAATAGTGTTGATTTACAATATTGTGTTAGTTTCATGTGTAGAGCCAAGTGATTTACATATATATATATATATATATATATTCTTTTTCAGTTTTTTTTTTCCGTATAAGATACACAGAGTACTGAAAACAGTTCCCTGGTATACAGTAGCTCTTTGTTGATTATCTATTTTGTATATCGTAGTGTGTATATGTTATACCCAAACTTCTAATTCAACCCTACCCATCTCCTTTCCCTTTGGTAACCATAAGTCTCTTTACTCAGTCTGTGAGTCTGTTTCTGTTTTGTAAATAAGTTCATTTAATTTTTAAGGACCCTCCTTACTGTTCTCCTTGATGGGTATGCCAATTTACATTGCCACCAACAGTATAGGAGGGTTCCTTTTTCTCCACACCCTGTCCAACATTTCTTATTTGTAGATATTTTAATTATGGAAATTATGATCATTGTGAGGTGATTCCTTATTGTAGATTTGATTTGCGTTTTTCTAGTTATTGATGTTGAGAATCTTTTCATGTGCTTTTGGGCCATCTGTATGTCTTCTTTGGAAAAATGTCTATTAAGATCTGCCCATTTTTTCATTGGGTAGTTAGTGTTTTTGATATTGATGTGAATGAGGTATTTGTATATTTTGGGTTAGTGCCTTGTCAGTTGCATCATTAGCAAATATTTTCTGCTATTTGGTGGTTTGTCTTTTCATTTTGTTTGCGGTTTCCTTTGTTGTGCAAGGGTGCAGAAGTTTGATTATGTCCTTTTTTTTTTTTTTTTTTTTTGCTTTTCTATTTCCTCTGGAGAATGACCTAAGAAAACCACAGTATAATTTCTGTAAGGGAATGTTTTGCCTATGTTTTTCTCTAGGAGTTTTATGGTGTGAGGTCTCCTGTTTAAGACCTTATGCCAATTTGAGTTGCCTTTTGTGTATGGTGGAGAGGTGTGTCCTAATTTCAATGATTTATATGCAGCTGTCCAACTTTCCCAACACCATTTGCTGAAGACACTTTTCTCCATTGTATATTCTTGCTTTCTTTGTCAAAGATTAATTGACTGTAGCTGTGTGGGTTTGTTACTGGACTGTCTGTTCTGTTCCATTCATCCATAGTTCTGTTGTTTTTGTACCAGTACCTCATTGGTTTGAATACTGTTGCTTTGTAGTACTGTCTGAAGTCTGGGAGAGTTATGCCTCCCGCTTTGTTCTTTGTCCTCAGGATTGCTTGGGCGATTCTGGGTCATTCGTGGTTGCATATAAATTTAAGGCTCATTGGTTCTAGCTCTGTGAAAAATGTCATGGGTAATTTGATAGGGATTGCATTAAATCTGTAGATTGCTTTGGGTGGTATGGCTATTTTGAAAATATGAGTGCTTTTATTCCAAAAGCATGGGATATCTTTGCATCATCTTCAATTTCCTTTATTAATGTTTTATGGCTCTCAGCATATAAGTTTTTGACGTCCTTTGTGAGGTTGATTCCTAAGTATTCATTTTGATGCAATATTTTTGTATTTTATTTTACTTTTTGCAGATTTCTTTATTGTGGTATTACAGTATGCATAATATAACATTTATGATCTTAATTTTTTTCTGTTTTTTTACTTTATTTTTTTAACATCTTTATTGGGGTATAATTGCTTTACAATGGTGTGTTAGTTTCTGCTTTATAGCAAAGTGAATCAGTTATACATATACATATGATCCCATATCTCTTCCCTCTTGCGTCTCCTTCCCTCCCACCCTCCCTATCCCACCCCTCCAGGCGGTCACAAAGCGCCGATCCGATATCCCTGTGCCATGCGGCTGCTTCCCACTAGCTATCTACCTTACGTTTGTTAGTGTATATATGTCCATGCCTCTCTCTCGCCCTGTCACAGCTCACCCTTCCCCCTCCCCATATCCTCAAGTCCGTTCTCCAGTAGGTCTGTATCTTTATTCCTGTCTTACCCCTAGGTTCTTCATGACATTGTCTTTCCCTTAAATTCCATATATATGTGTTAGCATACGGTATTTGTCTTTCTCTTTCTGACTTACTTCACTCTGTATGACAGACTCCAGGTCCATCCACCTCATTACAAATAGCTCAATTTCGTTTCTTTTTATGGCTGAGTAATATCCATTGTATATATGTGCCACATCTTCTTTATCCATTCATCCGATGATGGGCACTTAGCTTGTTTCCATCTCCGGGCTATTGTAAATAGAGCTGCAATGAACATTTTGCTACATGACTCTTCTTGAATTTTGGTTTTCTCAGGGTATATGCCCAGTAGTGGGATTGCTGGGTCATATGGTAGTTCTACTTGTAGTTTTTTAAGGAACGTCCATACTGTTCTCCATAGTGGCTGAACCAATTCACATTCCCACCAGCAGTGCAAGAGTGTTCCCTTTTCTCCACACCATCTCCAGCATTTATTGTTTCTAGATTTTTTGATGATGGCCATTCTGAATGGTGTGAGATGATAGCTCATTGTAGTTTTGATTTGCATTTCTCTAATGATTAATGATCTTGAGCATTCTTTCATGTGTTTATTGGCGGTCTGTATATCTTCTTTGGAGAAATGTCTGTTTAGGTCTTCTGCCCATTTTTGGATTGGGTTGTTTGTTTTTTTGTTATTGAGCTGCATGAGCTGCTTGTAAATTTTGGAGATTAATCCTTTGTCAGTTGCTTCATTTGCAAATATTTTCTCCCATTCTGAGGGTTGTCTTTTGGTCTTGTTTATGGTTTCCTTTGCTGTGCAAAAGCTTTGGAGTTTCATTAGGTCCCATTTGTTTATTTTTGTTTTTATTTCCATTTCTCTAGGAGGTGGGTCAAAAAGGATCTTGCTGTGATTTATGTCATAGAGTGTTCTGCCGATGTTTTCCTCGAAGAGTTTGATAGTGTCTGGCCTTACATTTAGGTCTTTAATCCATTTTGAGCTTGTTTTTGTGTATGGTGTTAGGGAGTGATCTAATCTCATACTTTTACATGTACCTGTCCAGTTTTCCCAGCACCACTTATTGAAGAGGCTGTCCTTTCTCCACTGTACATTCCTGCCTCCTTTATCAAAGATAAGGTATCCATATGTGCGTGGGTTTATCTCTGGGCTTTCTATCCTGTTCCATTGATCTATCTTTGTTTTTGTGCCAGTACCATACTGTCTTGATTACTGTAGCTTTGTAGTATAGTCTGAAGTCAGGGAGCCTGATTCCTCCAGCTCCGTTTTTCGTTCTCAAGATTGATTTGGCTATTCGGGGTCTTTTGTGTTGCCATACAAATTGTGAATTTTTTTGTTCTAGTTCTGTGAAAATTGCCAGTGGTAGTTTGATAGGGATTGCATTGACTCTATAGATTGCTTTGGGTAGTAGAGTCACTTTCACAATGTTGATGCTTCCAATCCAAGAACATGGTATATCTCCCCATCTATTTGTATCATCTTTAATTTCTTTCATCAGTGTCTTATAATTTTCTGCATACAGGTCTTTTGTCTCCTTAGGTAGGTTTATTCCTAGATATTGTATTCTTTTTGTTGCAGTGGTAAATGGGAGTGGGTTCTTGATTTCACTTTCAGATTTTTCATCATTAGTATATAGGAATGCCAGAGATTTCTGTGCATTAATTTTGTATCCTGCTACTTTACCAAATTCATTGATTAGCTCTACTAGTTTTCTGGTAGCATCTTTAGGATTCTCTATGTATAGTATCATGTCATCTGCAAACAGTGACAGCTTTACTTCTTCTTTTCCGATTTGGATTCCTTTTATTTCCTTTTCTTCTCTGATTGCTGTGGCTAAAACTTCCAAAACTATGTTGAATAAGAGTGGCGAGAGAGTGGGCAACCTTGTCTTGTTCCTGATCTTAGTGGAAATGCTTTCAGTTTTTCACCATTGAGGATGATGTTGGCTGTGGGCTTGTCACATATGGCCTTTATTATGTTGAGGAAAGTTCCCTCTATGCCTACTTTCTGCAGGGTTTTTATCATAAATGGGTGTTGAATTTTGTGAAAAGCTTTCTCTGCATCTATTGAGATGATCATATGGTTTTTCTCCTTCAATTTGTTAATATGGTTTATCACATTGATAGATTTGCGTATATTGAAGAATCCTTGCATTCCTGGAATAAACTCCAGTTGATCATGGTGTATGATCCTTTTAATGTGCTGTTGGATTCTGTTTGCTAGTATTTTGTTGAGGATTTTTGCATCTATGTTCATCAGTGATATTGGCCTGTAGTTTTCTTTCTTTGTGACATCCTTGTCTGGTTTTGGTATCAAGGTGATAGTGGCCTCATAGAAGGAATTTGGGAGTGTTCCTCCCTCTGCTATATTTTGGAAGAGTTTGAGAAGGATAGGTATTAGCTCTTCTCTAAATGTTTGATAGAATTCGCCTATGAAGCCATCTGGTCCTGGGCTTTTGTTTGTTGGAAGATTTTTAATCAGTTTCAATTTCAGTGCTTGTGATTGGTCTGTTCATATTTTCTATTTCTTCCTGATTCAGTCTTCGCAGGTTGTGCATTTCTAAGAATTTGTCCATTTCTTCCAGATTGTCCATTTTATTGGCATAGAGTTGCTTGTAGTAATCTCTCATGATCTTTTTTATTTCTGCAGTGTCAGTTGTTACTTCTCCTTTTTCATTTCTAATTCTATTGATTAGAGTCTTCTCCCTATTTTTTTTGATGAGTCTGGCTAATGGTTTATCTATTTTGTTTATCTTCTCAAAGAACCAGGTTTTAGTTTTATTGATCTTTGCTATTGTTTCCTTCATTTCTTTTTCATTTATTTCTGGTCTGATTTTTATGATTTCTTTCCTTCTGCTAGCTTTGGGGTTTTTTTGTTCTTCTTTCTCTAATTGCTTAAGGTGCAAGGTTAGGTTGTTTATTCGAGATGTTTCCTGCTTCTTAAGGTGGGCTTGTATTGCTATAAACTTCCCCCTTAGAACTGATTTTGCTGCATCCCATAGGTTTTGGGTCGTTGTGTCTCCATTGTCGTTTGTTTCCAGGTATTTTTTTATTTCCTCTTTGATTTCTTCAGTGATTGCTGTGTTATTAAGTAGTGTATTGTTTAGCCTCCATGTGTTTTTATTTTTTAAAGATATTTTACTGTAATTGATATCTAGTATCATGGCATTGTTGTCGGAAAAGATACTTGATACAATTTCAATTTTCTTAAATTTACCAAGGCTTGATTTGTGACCGAAGGTATGATCTATCCTGGAGAATGTTCCATGAGCACTTGAGAAGAATGTGTATTCTGTTGTTTTTGAATGGAGTGTCCTGTAAATATCAATTAAGTCCATCTTGTTTAATGTATCATTTAAAGCTTGTTTTTCCTTATTTAGTTTCATTTTGGATGATCTGTCCATTGGTGAAAGTGGGGTGTTAAAGTCCCCTACTTTAGTAGTCACATCCCCTATGAATGTGTTACTGTCGATTTCCCCTTTTATGGCTGTTAGTATTTGCCTTATGTATTGAGGTGCTCCTATGTTGGGTGCATAAATATTTACAATTGTTATATCTTCTTCTTGGATCGATCCCTTCATCATTATGTAGTGTCCTTCTTTGTCTCTTCTAGTAGTCTTTATTTTAAAGTCTATTTTGTCTGATATCAGAATTGATACTCCAGCTTCCTTTTGGCTTCCATTTGCATGAAATATCTTTTTCCATCCCCTCGCTTTCAGTCTGTATGTGTCTCTAGGTCTGAAGTGGGTCTCTTGTAGACAGCATATATAAGGGTCTTGTTTTTGTATCCATTCAGCCAATCTGTGTCTTTTGGTGGGAGCATTTAGTCCATTTACATTTAAGGTAATTATCGATATGTATGTTCCTATTCCCATTTTCTAAATTGTTTGGGGTTCGTTATTATAGGTCTTTTCCTTCTCTTGTGTTTCTTGCCTAGAAAAGTTCCTTTAGCATTTGTTGTAAAGCTGGTTTGGTGGTGCTGAACTCTCTCAGCTTTTGCTTGTCTGTAAAGGTTTTAATTTCTCCATCAAATCTGAATGAGATCCTTGCTGGGTAGAGTAATCTTGGTTGCAGGTTTTTCTACATCACTTTCAGTATGTCCTGCCACTCCCTTCTGGCTTGCAGGGTTTCTGCTGAGAGATCAGCTGTTAACCTTATGGGGATTCCCTTGTGTGTTATTTGTTGTTTTTCCCTTGCTGCTTTTAATATGCTTTCTTTGTATTTAATTTTTGACAGTTTGATTAATATGTGTCTTGGCGTATTTCTCCTTGGATTTATCCTGTATGGGACTCTCTGTGCTTCCTGGACTTGATTAACTATTTCCTTTCCCATATTAGGGAAGTTTTCAACTATAATCTCTTCAAATATTTTCTCAGTCCCTTTTTTTCCTCTTCTTCTTCTGGAACCCCTCTAATTTGAATGTTGGTGCATTTAATGTTGTCCCAGAGGTCTCTGAGACTGTCCTCAGTTCTTTTCATTCTTTTTTCTTTATTCTGCTCTGCAGTAGTTATTTCCAGTATTTTATCTTCCAGGTCACTTATCCGTTCTTCTGCCTCAGTTATTCTGCTATTGATCCCATCTAGAGTACTTTTAATTTCATTTATTGTGTTGTTCATCGTTGCTTGTTTCATCTTTATTTCTTCCAGGTCCTTGTTAAATGTTTCTTGCATTTTGTCCATTCTATTTCCAAGATTTTGGATCATCCTTACTATCATTATTCTGAATTCTTTTTCAGGTAGACTGCCTATTTCCTCTTCATTTGTTAGGTCTGGTGCATTTTTATCTTGCTCCTTCACCTGCTGTGTGTTTTTCTGTCTTCTCATTTTGCTTATCTTACTGTGTTTGGGGTCTCCTTTTTGCAGGCTGCAGGTTTGTAGTTCCCGTTGTTTTTGATGTCTGTTTCCAGTGGCTAAGGTTGGTTCAGCTGGTTGTGTAGGCTTCCTGGTGGAGGGGACCTAGTGCCTGTGTTGTGGTGGATGAGGCTGGATCTTGTCTCTCTAGTGGGCAGGTCCACGTCTGGTGGTGTGTTTTGGGGTGTCTGTGGACTTACTATGATTTTAGGCAGCCTCTCTGCTAATGGGTGGGGTTATGTTCCTGTTTTGCTAGTTGTTTGGCATAGGGTGTCCAGCACTGTAGCTTTCTGGTCGTTGAGTGAAGCTGGGTGCTGGTGTTAAGATGGAGGTCTCTGGGAGATTTTCGCCATTTGATATTATGTGGAGCTGGGAGGTCTCTTGTTGACCAGCGTCCTGAAGTTGGCTCTCCCACCTCAGAGGCAGAGCCCTGACTCCTGGCTGGAGCACCAAGAGCCTTTCATCCACACGGCTCAGAATAAAAGGGAGAAAAAGTAGAGAGAATTAGTAGAAGTATGAAGAAAGAAAGAAAGGAAGGAAGGAAGGAAGAAAGAAGGCAAGAAGGAAAGAAAGGAGGGAGGGAGGAAGGAAGGAAGGAGGGAAGGAAGGAAAAAAGACAAAGAAAGGAGATACAGTAAAATAAAATAAAGTATGATAAAGTTATTGAATTAAAAAATAATTATTTAGAAAAAAAAGGGACGGATAGAACCTTAGGATAAATGTTGGCAGCAAAGCTATACAGACAAAATCTTACACAGAAGCATACACATACACCCTCACAAAAAGGGGTAAAGGGGAAAAAATCATAAATCTTGTTTTCAAAGTCCACCTCCTCAATTTGGGATGATTCGTTGTCTAAAGGAGAGAAGGAAGGAAAAGGAAGGAAGGAAGGACGAAGGTAAAGTTATAATAGAGTTATTAAAATTAATTATTAAGAAAAAAATTTAAAAAACAATGGACGGATAGAACCCTAGGACAAATGGTGGAAGCAAAGCTATACAGACAAGATCTCACACAGAAGCATACACATACACATTTACAAAAAGAGGAAAAGGGGAAAAAATCATAGATCTTGCTCTCGAAGCCCACCTCCTCAATTTGGGATTATTCGTTGTCTATTCAGGTATTCCACAGATGCAGGTACATGAAGTTCACTGTGGAGATTTAATCCGCCGTTTCTGAGGCTGCTGGGAGAGATTTCCCTTTCTCTTCTTTGTTCGCACAGCTCACAGGGGCTCAGCTTTGGATTTGGCCCTGCCTCTGAGTGTAGGTCTCTGGAGGGCGTCTGTTTTTTGCTCAGACAGAACGGGGTTAAAGGAGCCGCTGATTCGGGGGCTCTGGTGCACTCAGGCCAGGGGGAGGGAGGGGCACGGAGTGCGGGGCGGGCCTGCGGCGGCAGAGGCCAGCGTGACGTTGCACCAACCTGAGGCATGCTGTGCGTTCTCCCGGGGAAGTTGTCCCTGGATCCCAGGACCCTGGCAGTAGCGGGCTGCACAGGCTCCCCGGAAGGGGGGTGTGGATAGTGACCTGTGCTCGCACACTGGCTTCTTGGTGGCGGCAGCAGCAGTCTTAGCATCTCCCGCGCGTCTCTGGGATCCGCGCTTTTAGCCGTGGCTCGCGCTCGTCTCGGGTTCGCGCTTTTAGCCACGGCTCGCGCCCGTCTCTGGGGTTCGCGCTTTTAGCCGCGGCTCACGCCCGTCTCTGGAGCTCCTTTAAGCAGCGCTCTTAAACCCCTCTCCTCACGCACCAGGAAACAGAGGGAAGAAAAAGTCTCTTGCCTCTTCGGCAGGTGCAGACTTTTCCCCGGACTCCCTCCCGGCTAGCCATGGTGCACTAACCCCTTCAGGCTATGTTCAAACCGCCAACCCCAGTCCTCTCCCTGCGCTCAGACCGAAACCCGAGCCTCAGCTCGCAGCCCCGCCCGCCCCGGCGGGTGAGCAGACAAGTCTCTTGGGCTGGTGAGTGCTGGTCGGCACCGATCCTCTGTGCAGGAATCTCCCCGCTTTGCCCTCCGCACCCCTGTTGCTGTGCTCTCCTCCGCGGCTCCGAAGCTCCCCCCTCCGCCTCCCGCAGTCTCCGCCCGCGAAGGGGCTTCCTAGTGTGTGGAAACCTTTCCTCCTTCACAGCTCCCTCCCACTGGTGCAGGTCCCGTCTCTATTCTCTTGTCTCTGTTTATTCTTTTTTCTTTTGCCCTACCCAGGTACGTGGGGGGTTTCTTGCCTTTTGGGAGGTCTGAGGTCTTCTGCCAGCGTTCAGCAGGTGTTCTGTAGGAGTTGTTCCACGTGTAGATGTATTTCTGGTGTATCTGTGGGGAGGAAGGTGATCTCCGCATCTTACTCTTCCGCCATCTTCCCAGCACCCCCTGTGATCTTAATTTTTAAAATTTTTATTTTATATTGGAGTAGTTGATTTACAGTATTGTGTTGGATTCAGTTGTACAGCAAAGTGACTTACTTACAATTATGTCTGTTCGTTTTCAGATTCTTTTCCCATTTAGGTTATACAGAGTATTACGTTGAGTTCCCTATGCCATATATTAGGTACTTGTTGAATATGCCTTATGTATACAGTAGCGTGTATATGTGAATTGCAAACTCCTAACTTACCCATCCCCACCACCTTTCCTCTTTGGTAACCATAAATTTGTTTTCTCAGTCTCTGAGTCTGTTTCTGTTTTGTAAATAAGTTCATTTAATTTTTAAGGACCCTCCTTACTGTTCTCCATAGTGGCTGTACCACTGTACATTCCCATTAACAGCATAGGAGGGATCCTTTTTCTCCACACCCTGTCCAGCATTTCTTATTTGTAGACATTTGAATTATGGAAATTCTGATCCTTGTGGTGGTACCTCATTAGTTTGCATTTTGTTAATTATTAATGTTGAGCATCTTTTCATGTGCTTTTTGGCCATCTGTCTTATTTGGAGAAATGTATCCCATTTTTTAATTGGGTTGTTAGTGTTTTCGATATTGATGTGAATGAGCTGTTTGTATATTTTGGAGATTAGTGCCTTGTCAATCATATTGTTTGCAAATATTTTCTGCCATTCTGTGGGTTGTCTTTTCATTTTGTTAATGGTTTCCTTTGCTGTTCCAAAGGTCATAAGTTTGATTAGGTCCCATTTGTTTAGTTTTGATTCTCTTTCTATTGCCTTGCCTTGGGAGACTGAACTCAGAAAACAATGGTACCATTTCTGTCAGAATGTTTTGCCTACGTTTTTCTCTAGGAGTTTTATTGTGTGATGTCTCCTATTTAAGTCCTTAAGCCATTTTGAGTTCCTTTTTTTGTATGGTGTGTGGGTGGGTTCTAATTTCAGTGATTTACATGCAGCTGTCCAACTTTCCCAACACCACTTGCTGAAGAGACTATCTTTTCCCCGTTGTATATTTTTGCTTATTTGGTCGAAGATTAATTGACCATAGCTGTGTGGTTTTGTTACTGGGCTCTCTATTCTGCTCCATAGGTCTGTTTTTGTGCCAGTACCTCATTGTTTTCAATACTGTTGCTTTATATAGTGTTATCTGAAGTCTGGGAGGGTTATGCCTCCTGCTTTGTTCTTTGTCCTCAGGATTGCTTGGGCGATTCTAGGTCATTCATGGTTGCATATAAATTTTAGGCTTATTGGTTCTAGTTCTGTGAAAAATGTCATGGGTAATTTGATATGGACTGCAATAAATCTTTAGATTGCTTTTAGTTGTATGGCCATTTTAACCGTATTAAAGCTTCCAATCATAGAGCATGAAATACCTTTGCATTTCTTTGAATTATCTTCAATTTCCTTTATTAGTGTTTCATAGTTCTCAGTATATAAGTCTTTCACCTATGTGTTCATGTTTATTTTGAAGTATTTTATTTATTTTTATGTGTTTCTTTCAAATTTCTGGATTGTGGTAAAATATGTATAACATAACATTTTCCAATCACTTTTTAATTTTTATTTTATGTTGGAGTAGAGTTGATTTACAATGTTTTGTTTTCAGTTGTACAGCAGAGTGATTTACTTACACATAAGCATATGTCTATTCTTTTTCTGGATCTTTATCCATATAGGTTAGTACAGTGTATTAAGTTGAGTCCCTGTTGTATACAGTAGGTCCTTGTCGATTTTCCATCTTGTATATAGTAGTGTGTGTATGTTAATCCTAAACTCCTTATTTATCCCTACCCACCACCTTTCTCCATTTTTTAACCATAAGTTTGTTTTCTTAGTTTTTGAGTTTGTGATTCTATTTGGTTTTCATAAATAAAGTTCTTGTAATTTTTCAGGAACATCCATACTGTTCTCCATATTAGCTGTACCAAGTACATTCCCAGTGACAGTGTTGAAGGGTTCCTTTTTCCCCACACCCTCTCCAGCATTTGTTATTTGCAGACATTTTAATTATGGAAATTCTGATCATCGTGAGGTGATTCCGCATTGTAGTTGTGATTTGCATTTCTCTAATAATTGTCAATGTTGAGCATCTTTTCATGTGCTCCTTGGCCATCATTATATCTTCTTTGGTGTAATGTCTTTATATCTTCTGCCCATTTTTTGATTGCACTGTTAGTGTTTTGATATTGAAGTGAATGATCTGTTTGTATATTTTTCAAATTAATCCCTTTTCAGGCTCATCATTTGCAAATATTTTCTCTCAATCTGTAGCTTGTCTTTTCATTTTGTTTATGGTTTCCTTTGCTGTACAAAATTTGATAAGTTCGATTAGGTCTTATTTATTTTTGCTTTTATTTCTATTGCCTGGGAGACTGAACTAAGAAAACAATGGTATGATTTACGTTAGAGAATATTCTGCCTATGTTTTCCTCTAGGAGTTTTATAGTATCTAGTCTTACATAGGTTTTCAATACATTTTGAGGTGTTTTTTTTTTAAAGAACATTAGAGAATGTTCTAATTTCATATTTCTGCATGTAGCTGTCCAAGGTTCCCAGCACTACTTATTGAAGGAAGAGACTGTGTTTTCTTCATTGTATATTCTTGCCTCATTTGCGTAGATTATTGACCATAGATGTGTGTGTTAATTTCTGGGCTTCCTATCCTGTTCCAGTGATCTATAATTTTTGTGCCAGTACCATACTCTTTCGATTACTTTGACTTCATAGTATAGTCTGAAATCATGGCACCTGATTCCTCCAGCTCTGTTCTTCTTAAGATTCCTTTGGCTATTTGGGGTTTTTTGGGTCTCCATACAAATTTTAAAGTGTTTTGTCCTTGATCTGCAGAAAATGCCATGGAAATTTGTTAGGGATTGCACTGAGTCCTTTGATTGTTTTGGCTAGTATAGATGTTTTGACAATATTTATTCTTCCAATCCAGAAACCTTTCCATCTATTTGTGTCATCTTTGATTTCTTTTATCTGCATCTTATGATACTTGGAGTACATGTGTTTTGCCTCCTTAGGTACGTTTATTCGTAGATATTTTATTCTTTTTGATGCGATGGTAAATGAGATTGGCTCCTTGATTTCTCTTTCTGATCTTTTGTTGTTAGTGTATAGAAATGCAACAGATTTCTATGTATTAATTTTGTCTCCTGCAACTATAACAAATTCATTAATGAGCTCTAGTAGTATTCTGGTAGTATCGTTACAATTTTCTATGTATATATCATGTCGTATGCAAACAGTGACTTTATTCTTTTCCAATTTGGATTCCTTTTATTTCTTTTACTTTTCTGGTTGCCATGGCTAGGGCTTCCAAATTATGTTGAATAAAAACGGCAAGAGTGGACATCCTTGTCTTGTTCCTGATCTTAGAGGAAATGCTCTCAGCTTTTCACCGTTGAGTATGATATTAGCTGTGGGTGTCATATATGGCCTTTATGATGTTGAGGTAAGTTCTCTCTATGCCTACTTTCTGGAGAGTTTTTATCATAAATGGGCATCAAATTTTGTCAAAAGCTTTTTCTACATCAGTTGAGATGATCACCTGGTTTTTATTCAGTTTGTTGATGTGGTGCATCAAAGCTTTTTCTACATCAGTTGAGATGATCACCTGGTTTTTATTCAGTTTGTTGATGTGGTGCATCAAAGCTTTTTCTACATCAGTTGAGATGATCACCTGGTTTTTATTCAGTTTGTTGATGTGGTGCATCAGACTGGTCGATTTGCAGATATTGAAAAATCCTTGTATCCCTGGGATAAACGCCACTTGATCTTGATGTGTGATCCTTTTAACGTATCGTTGGATTCGTTTTGCTAGTATTTCATTGAGGATTTTTGCATCTGTGTTCATCAGTGATATTGGCCTGTAATTTTCTGTCCTTTCTTTCTCTCTCTCTTTCTCTCTCTGTCTCCCTCTCTCCCTCTCTCTCTCTCTTTCTCCCCCTCTCTCTCTCCCTCTCCCTCGCTCTCTCTCCCTCGCTCTCCCTTGCTCTCTCTCCCTTGCTCTCTCTCCCTTGCTCTCTCTCCCTTGCTCTCTCTCCCTTGCTCTCTCTCCCTTGCTCTCTCTCCCTTGCTCTCTCTCCCTCCCTCCCTCCCTCCCTCTCTCCCTCTCTCCCTCCCTCCCTCCCTCCCTCCCTCTCTCTCTCCCCCTCCCTCCCTCCCCTCCCTCACTCCCTCACTCCCTTCCTTCCTCCCTCCCTCCCTCACTCCCTCCCCTCACTCCCTCCCTCCCTTCCTTCCTTCCTCCCTCCCTTTCTCCCTTCCTTGTATCTTTGTCTGGTTTTGGTATCAGGCTGATGGTGGCCACATAGAATGAGTTTGGAAGTGTTCCTCTCTCTACACTTTTTGGAATAGTTTCAGAAGGACAGGTGTTAACTCTTCTCTAAATGTTTGGTAGAATTTACCTGTGAAGCCATCTGGTCCTGAACTTTTGTTTGTTGGGAGTATTAAATCACAGATTCAATCTCAGTACTTGTGATTGGTTGGTTCATATTTTCTATTTGTTCCCAGTTGAGTTTGGGAGATTGTACCTTTCTATGAATTTGTCCATTTCTCCTAGTTTGTCCATTTTTTTGGCATATAGTTGCTTGTAGTAGTCTTATGATCCTTCAGATTTCTGTGGTGTCAGTTGTAACTTCTCCTTTTTCATTTCTAATTTTACTGATTTGAGCCCTCTCCCTTTTGTTCTTAATGAGTCTGGCTAAAGGTTTATCAATTTTGTTTATATTTTCAAAGAACCAGCTTTTAGTTTCATTGATCTTTTCTGTTGTTTTCTTAGTCTCTATTTCATTTATTTCTGATCTGATCTTTGATTTCTTTCCTTCTACTAATTTTGGGTTTTGTTTGTTTTCTTTCTCTAGTTGCTTTTGGTGTAAGGTTAGTTTTGAGATTTTTCTTGTTTCCAGAGGTAAGCTTGTATTGCTATAAACTTCCTTCTTAGAAGTGCTTTTGCTGTGTCCCATAGGTTTTGGATTGATGTGTTTTCATTTTCACTAGTCTCTAGGTATTTTTATTCCCTCTTTGATTTCTTCAGTGATCCATTGGTCGTTTAGTATCGTATTGTTTAGGCCCCATGTGTTTGTGTTTTTTTGCAGTTTATTTCTTATATTTGATTTCTAACCTCATAGTGTTGTGGTCAGAAATGATGCTTGATATGATTTCAGTTTTTTAAAAATTTACATAGGCTTGCTCTGTGGCCCAGCATGTGATCTACCCTGGAGAATTGTCCACATGCATTTGAAAAGAATATGAATTCTGCTGCTTTCAGATAGGATGCTCTATAAATAACAATTAAGTGCATCTGGTCTAATGTGTCATTTAAGACCTGTGTTTCCTTATTGATCTGTCCTGTCTGGATGATCTGTCCTTTGATGTAAGTGGGGTGTTAAAGTCCCCCACTATTATTGTGTTACTGTCAATTTTTTCTTTTGTGTCTGTTAGCATTTGTTTTATATATTGAGGTATTCCTATGTTGGGTGCATATATATTTACAACGGTTAAATCTTCTTGGATTGATCCCTTGATCATTATGTAGTGTCCTTCTTTGTCTCTTGTAACAGTCTTTATTTTAAAGTCTATTCTGTCTGATAGGAGTATTGTTTCTCCACCTTTCTTTGATTTCCATTTGCATGGAACAGCTTTTCCCATCCACAAACTTTCATTCTGTATGTGTCCCTAGATCTGAAGTGGGACTCTTGTAGACAGCATATATATAGGTCTTGTTTTTGTATCTATTCATCCAGTCTGTATCTTTTGGTTGGAGCATTTAATCCATTTATATTTAAGGTAATTACCAGTATATACATTTTTATTGCTATTTTGTTAGTTGTTTTGGATTTGTTTTTGTAGCACTTTTTTCTTCCCTTCCTCTTTAGTTATCTTCTCTTGTGATTTGATGACTGTCTTTTCTGTTGTTTGGATTCCTTTTTCTTTTAGGTATATGTATCTATTGTAGATTTTTGGTTTGTGGTTAACATGTGGTTTGGATATAGCAGTCTATATATATATACAAGAGTTTAAAGTTGCTGTTCTCTTAACTTCAAATTCATTTCCAATATCCTGCATTTGTACTCTCCTCTTCTCAGGGTTGCTAGTTTTGAGATCATATTTGCATGTGGATCATTTTCTCCCTTTACTGTATATTTGTCTTTACCTGTGAGCTTTCCCCTTTCATAATCGATGTGTTTCTAGTTGTGCCTTTTCTATTCCTCCTAGAGAAGTTCCTTTATCACTTGTGGTAAAGCTGGTTTGGTGGTTCTGAATTCTTTTAGCTTTTGCTTGTCTGTAAAGCTTTTGATTTCTCCATTAAATCAGAATGAGAGCCTCGCTGGGTTGAGTATTCTTGGTTGTAGGCTTTTCTCTTTTATCACTTTATATATATCATGCCACTCCCTTCTTGCCTGCAGAATTTCTGCTGAAACATCAGTTGATGACCTTATGTGGATTCCGTTGTGTGTTATTTGTTGCTTTACCATTGTTGCTCTTAATATTTTCTCTTTGTCTTTAATTTCTGTCAATTTGATTACTATGTGTCTCGGCGTGTTCCTCCTTAGGTTCATCCTATATGAACTCCTTGTGCTTCTTGGACTTGAGTGTCTGTTTCCTTTCTCATGTTAGGGAAGTTTTCAGCTATCATCTCCATATATTTTCTCAAGGCTTTCTATCTCTGCTCCTTTCGGGACCTATGTAATGCAAATGCAAATGCTGGTGCATTTAATGTTGTCCTAGAAGTTGCTTAAATGGTTGTCATTTATTTTCATTCTTTTTACTTTATTCTGTTCTGTGGCAGTGATTTCCACCATTCTGTCTTCCCGCTGACTTACCTGTTCTTCTGCCTCATTTATTCTGCTATTGATTCCTTCTAGTGTATTTTTCCATTTCAGTTATTGTATTCTCCATCTGTTCTTTATATGCTATAGCTTTTCATTAAATATTTCTTGTATCTTCTTGGTCTGTGCCTTCATTCTTTTTCTGAGATCTTGGATTATCTTTACTATCATTACTCTGAATTCTTTTTCAGATAGATTGCCTGTCTCCACTTTACTTAGTTGTTCTGGGGTTTTATCTTTTTTCTTCATCTGGAGTATATTCCTCTGCCATCTCATTTTGTCTAACTTCCTGTGTTTGTGGTCACACAGGCTGCAGAATTGTAGTTCCTCTTGCTTCTCATGTTGCACCCTGGTGGGTGAGGCTGGTCTAAGAGGCTTGTGCAGGCTTCCTGTTGGGAGGGACTGGTGCTGCCCACTGGTGGGTGGAGCTGGGTCTTGTCCTTCTGGTTGGCAAGGCCGTGTCAAGAGGTGTGTTTAGAGGTGGCTGGGGACTCAGGAAGACTTTAAACATCCTGTTTGCTGATGGGTGGGGCTGTGTTCTTGCTCTGTTGGTTGTTTGGCCTCAGGTGCCCCGGCACTGGAGCCTATGGGCTCTTGGGTTGAGTCAAGTCTTGGCATCAAAACGGTAGCCTCCAGGACAGCTCACACCAATGAGTCCTCCCCTGTACCTCTGCCACCACTGTCTTTGTGCACACAGTGAGCCCTATGCCTCCCCAGGAGACCCTCCAAGTCCAGAAGGTAGGTCTGGTCTAGTCTTCTATGAAGTCACTACTTTTTCTCTGGGTTCTGATATGCACTGTACCTTGAGTGTGCCCCCCTGAAGTGGAGTCTCTGTTTCCCTAAGTCCTGTGGAGCTCCTGTGATCAAGTCCTGCTGGCCTTCAAAGACAGATGCTCTGTGTCTCCTCTCGATGCTAGACCCTTAGAATGGAGAGCTTGATGTGGGGCTCAGAATTCTCACTCCTATGGGAGAACCTCTGTGATATAATTATTTTCCAGTTTGTGGGTCACCAACCTGGCAGGTATGGGATTTTATTGTATTAAAGATTCGGTCCTCCAACTGTCTCATTGTGGCTTCCTTTTCTTTGGAAGTAGAATAATTTTTTGGTAGGTTCCAGTCTTTGTGTCGATGGTTGTTCAGCAGTTAGTCATGATTTTGGTGTTTTCAAGAGAGGTGAACTCAGGTCCTTCTCCTCTGCCAATTTGTCCTTGGACATCCTTCTTAATGTGATTTTAAAAGGGATCCAATTTCGTCATGGTGTATGATCTTTTTTACATGCTGTTGGATTTGACTTGCTAATATTTTGCTGAAAATTTTTGCATCTATATTCATCAAAGATAGTGGCCTGTATTTTTCTCTTTTAGGTGTTTGTCTGGTTTTGGTATCAGGGTGATAGTGGTTTCATAGAATATCTTTGACAGCATTTCCTCTTCCTCAAACTTTGGGAAGAGTTTAAGAAGGATTGGTAAAAGTTCTTCTTTGTATGTTTGGTAGAATTGCCCAGTGAAGTCATCTGGTCATGGACTTTTGATTGCAGGGAGTTTTTTTTTATTACACATTATGTTTCACTTCTAGTGATCAGTATGTTCAAATTGTCTATTTCTTCCTGATTCAGTTTTGGTGGGCTGTGTGTTTCTAAAAACTTGTCCATACATTTCTTCTAGACTGTCCAGTTTGTTGGCATATAATTGATCATAGTATTCTTTTTTTTTTTAACTTTTCTGTGGTATCATTTGTAATTTTGCCTCTTTCATTTCTTATTTTGCTTATTTGGGTCCTCTGTCTTTTCTTCTTGGTGAGCCTGGCCAGAGGTTTTTCAATTTTGTTTACCCTTTCAAAGAACCAGCTCTTGGTTTTATTGATTTTTTTTCTATTCTTTTAATCTCTATTTTATATCCTCTGATTTTATTATTGCCTTTCTTCTGACTTTAGGTTTTGTTTGTTCTTTTTCTAATTCTTTTAGGTGGTAGGTTAGGTTGTCTTATTTGAGATTTCTCTTGTTTCCTGAGGAAGGCCTGTATCGAGATGAACTTCCCTCTAAGAACTCTTGCATCCCATTGATTTTATATGGTTGTGTTTCATTGTCGTTTGTCTCAAGATATTTTTAAATTTCCTCTTTGATTTTATCATTGACCCATTGGTTTTTTAGTAACATGTTGTTTAGTCTCTATGTAATCATTTATTTTTCTTGATTCTTTTTTTATGGTTGATTTCTAGTTTCATGCTGTTGTGGTCAGAAAAGATGCTTGAAATAACTTCCATTCTCTTACATTTGTTGAGGCGTTTTTGTGCCCTCGTATGTGGTCAGTCCTAGAGAATGTTCCATGTGCACTTGAAAAGAATATGTATTCTGGGTTTTTTAAAAATGTAATGTCCTAAAAATATCAATTAAGTCTTATTGTTGTATCATTTAGGCTCTCTGTTGCCTTATTTATTTTCTGTCTAGAAGATCTGTCCATTGATGTGAGTGGGGTGTTAATATCTCCTACAATTTTTGCATTCCTGTCAATTTCTCCCTTTATTTCTGTTAGTATTTGTTTTATGTATTTAGGTGCTCTTGTATTGGGTGCATATATGTTGATGGGTATAATATCCTCTTGTATTGATCCTTTTATCATTATACAGTGTCCTTCTTGTCTTTCTTTATAGCCTTTGTATGAAAGTCTGTTTTCCGATATGAGTACTGTGACCCCTGCTTTCTTGTCATTTCCGTTTGCATGAAATATCTTTTTCCATCCCTTCAGTTTCCATCTGTGTGTGTCCTTTGCCCTAAAATGAGTCTCCTGCAGCATATGTTAGGTTCTTGTTTTTTTTTTTTAATCCAATCTGCCACTCTGTCTTTTGACTGGAGAACTTAGTCCATTAACATTTAAGGTAATTATTGATAGGTATATACTTGTTGCCATTTTAAACCTTGTTTTCCCATTGATTTTGAGTTTCTTCTACCTTTCTTTTTTCTTTTTCCTTTTGTGGTTTGATGATTTTCTTTTGTACTATGCTTGTGTTCTCTTTTTGGGTTTTGTAAATCTATTGTATGGTTTTGATTTGTGGTTACCCTGTTTTTCAAGTTTGTTAACCCCTTCTTATGTCTACTATTTTTTTTTTAAAGAAGATGTTGGGGGTAGGAATTAATTAGTTAATTAATTTTTGCTGTGTTGGGTCTTCGTTTCTGTGCGAGGGCTTTCTCTAGTTGTGGCAAGCGGGGGCCACTCTTCATCGCGGTGCGCGGGCCTCTCACTATCGCGGCCTCTCTTGTTGCGGAGCACAGGCTCCAGACGCACAGGCTCAGTAGTTGTGGCTCACGGGCCCAGTTGCTCCGCAGCATGTGGGATCCTCCCAGACCAGGCCTCGAGCCCGTGTCCCCTACATTAGCAGGAAGATTCTCAACCACTGTGTCAGCAGGGAAGCCCTGTCTACTTGTTTTGACTGATAGTCATATAGGCTCAAACATATTCTGGAAAAAAAAATCTACGTTTTCTTACTCTCTTCCCCCACATTTTTTAATTTTGATGTCCTCTTTTACATCTTCATGTTTATCCTTTTGCTGTTATTGTGGTTATCATCACTTTCACAGAACTTAAAAAACATTTTTTTAAATCTGTTTACTGGCTTATTTAAGTGATTTACTTTCCAATTGTGAGTTTTCTCTTTCCTATAGATTCTCGCCTCTTTTCTATTTAAAGAAGACCTTTCAATATTTCTCTTAGGGTATGTTTAGTATTGCTGTATTCTTTTAGTTTTTGTTTGTCTGAAAAATTCTTTATCTCTCCTATTCTAAATGATCTTGCTGGTACAGTATCCTAGGGTGCAGATTTTTCCCTTTCAGGACTTTGAATATATCTTGCCACTCCTGTCGTACAATGTTTCTGTAGAGAAATCAGCAGATTTCTGAAGAGAAACCCCCTTATGTGGGTTCCCTTGTAATGAGCTCTGTTTTTCTCTTGCTGCCTTTAGAATCCTCTCTTTATTCTTAACTTTTGCAATTTTAATTATAATGTCTTGGTGTAGGTCTGTTTGGATTCATCTTGTTTGGGTCCATCTGTTCTTCCTGTACCTGAATATCTGTTTACTTCTTTATGTTTGGGAAGTTTTCAGCCATAATTTCTTCAAATACATTTTGATCCCCTTTTTTCTTTCTTCTCCTTCTGAGATCCCTATTATGCACAGATTGGCATGCTTTATATTATCCCATAGGCCTCTTATATTGCTTTCATTTTTTTTTTTCATTTGGCTTTCTGTCTGATGTTCTGATTCAGTGATTTCCATTATTCTATGTCCTAGATCACTTATTCTTCTGCATTATTCAATCTGCTATTTATTGCCTTTAGCAGCACAGCTTTTGTCTCAGCAAAAGAGTTTTCTAATTTCTCTTGGTTACTCTTTATAGTTTCTATGCTCTTTTTTACGGTAATTTGTATTTCTGTCTATAGCTCTTCCTAATTCCTTCAGTATTTTCATTATCTCCTTTTTGAACTCGACATCTGTTATACTGAAGAGGTCTGTTTCATTGTTATTTCAGGAGAATTCTCCTGATTTTTTCATTGGGAGTGGTTCATCTGCTTCATTTTACTTATTTCTCTTACTCCGAGTTTAGAAGAAACAATTATCTACTCTGGTCTTGGAGGGCTATTTTTATGTGAGAGCATCCCTGTATAGCCTTTGTGGGTTTACTGTTTTGTCACAAGGGTTGTTTTTAGTATGGACACCTGCTGCATCTTCCCTGTGTGCTAGCCATTACCTCCATTACATCAGGTTGTGTGACTGGTGTTGTAGTGACCAGAGCTCTCACTGGATATTGAGTGGGACCTCCTCTTGGCTCTGCAGTTATCACTGCCCTGTCAGTTTCAGGGTGTGCTCCCTAGATATTGGAGTAGGAGCCCCCAGATCCGTTTCTAAGCTGCAATGTGAGGTAGGCAGGATTGGAGCACTCCTACTGGGTGAGGAGCCACTGAGTATTCCTCCACAGGAGCCGTCCACAGGGGAGTGTGCTCTGTGGTGTCACCTGTAGCCTGTTATGTGGGCTCACAAAATACCTTGATGTTGGCAGTGCCCTCATCCCTGCCTCCACTGTGGGAATGCAGGAAATCAGCCCAGTTGCTGTGTTCAGAAGCCACCAGCATAGATCTGTAGGCACCAATCAACTGAAGTCAGGTATCAGGACCGTAGTAGTCGCACATCTGGACCCACCTAGGGAGCTATGGAAGCAGCCCAGACTACAGCCTTGCCACCGTGAACATGCACCCAAAAAGCCCACAAATGCTAAGGCTGGACCCATCCCAGCCCCGGGAGCACACTTTGTCCACTCAGATGTCCCACAGGAGCGGAGTTTACAAAGCCTGTGGCAGTGGCATAAATCCTCAGATCATACAGCTGAGAAATAGGACTCAGATTTCAGCCCTGCTCCCTAAGTCATGCAGCCCCTGGGGCTCAACTCTGATTTCAGGCCCACCTCTGTGCTTGGGCAAACCACTGGCACTTGTGCACTCCCAGAGCTCATAGAGGTGTCACCAAGAAACAGGCTGCTAAAGCAAACCCCACCCCTCCCTTCATGCTCCCCTTAACAATGGCGCTTCACTTCTATGGCAGGCCCCGGCTTCTTTCACACACATACCCAGTCAGGGTACATACCACACTCCAGCCGCTTCAGGCTAGCTCTGAGCAGGCAACCCTAGTCCTCTCCCCAGGTCTGTTCTCTGAAACCCAGGTTTTAGCACCTAGCCCTAGCACATACCAAAAGGTGCGCATCTAGGCCCGGAGACTGCAGTGAGCTAGCAAGTATCCTCTGGGCCAGTCTGTCTCTGTTCTGCCTGCCACACACTGGCTGCTGCACCCTCTTCCTAGTTCTGAAACTCCATTCCTGTCCCGGCTGATCTCCTTGCCAGTGAAAGGGCTTCCCAAGATATGGAAACCTTTCCTCTTTTGCAGCTCCCTCCCAGGGGCTCAGGTCCTATCCCACTTCCTCCTTTTTTGTTGTTGCTGTTTCTTTCATCCTTCCCAGTTATGGGGAGATCTTTCCTACACTTCTGAGTGCCTGAGATCTTCTTTCAGTGTTCAGTAGGTATTCTGTAAGAAGTGTTCCACGTGTAGATGTATTTTTGATGTATTTGTGGGAGGGGGTGAGCTCCATGTCCTTCTGTTCTGCCATCTTGATTGGAGCCTCTAGTTTGCTTCTTTGTATGCTAGCATTTGTGTGTGCTGTTTGTGTTTTGTTTCTCTTGAATTTCTGTCTTTAAAGATAGGTGAAACATACCCCATCTCTAAAGAAAGTACTCTGATGTGCATTTTGGATAAGTGATCTGATTATAACCATGAACCCATGAGTGAGAAGATGATATTTTATTGTAATAATGTGTGGCCACAGTTAGGATCCCCACAGGAGGTTTAGGGGGTTATCTTGGGACGCTGTGCACCATTTACTGCTACCCTTGCTGTGTTCGTTACATTGTTATGCTCTCCTGTGTCACTGGTATATGGAAAACCCCAAGACCAAACTTGAGGGTTTATTTAGGATTTTCTGTTTGTCTTTTTGTTTCTTCATTTCATTTTGTTTGGTACTGTTTCTCCATTTATAGCCAAATCAATTTTGTGATGTTTACAACTTTTACTGATGTCAAATGGAGGAAAGGAATAGAAAAGAAAAAAAGACCTGGCTGGGGGATATTCCTGAGGAGACGAGAAAGGTTCCACTTGGTTCCTAAAATCTCCAAAAGCTCCAGCCCAGAATTCAACCCAGTTGGTTGATGCCTAGGCAAAAAGGCATCCTTTTAATGGTTAGAAATTATCAATTGCTATTTATGGTCTTATGGTTGCTATTTTGTAATGAAGTGCGAAAGAATGATGAAATTCCTTATGTACAAGCATTTCTGCTATCATATTGCATCAGGGAAAATAAGAAAGGGGAGGTAATGAGAGTGAGGATATATTGCTTCAAACCTTAACTCCTCCAGCTGACCTAGCTGTCCCTGCCACTCCAGATGTTATTCCAATATATCCACCCCTTCCACTACCTTCCATGTCTATCCAGCCCCAATTCCTGACCCTGCAATCAGGACTATCCCTCCTTCTAGGGATCAGTTAGAAAATCCTGTGTTAGTTCCTGGAGCACAGGGATATGGTGTCTGGTATTACCATCTAAGATCCAACAGCGTGCCCAGTTTTGGCCAGGAGACACTCCTGGGGCAGAATAATGTCCCTTATGCCATCATCTCATAGGGACCTAAATGCAAATGACCAGCTGGCTGGGTTTCTCAGACTCATTTAGTTGGAAAGATCGCAACCCTCCTTATAGGGAGGATCCTCTACACCTGAAGCCAACTTGACAGCTGAACCAAATTGAGATGCCAATGAAGGAAGAATGCCTTTGTTGGAGTACTACTTATTAGTGCAGGCCTTTGAAAAAGGGGAACCAAAGCAAAAGCAGTTGAAAAAATTCAAGAAACTCAGCCAAAAAAGGAGACTCCTCTGAATTTTTGGAAGAGCTTTATCAAGACTACAGACATTATACTAACTCAGATCCTGAAGCCCCTGGAAATATTAGAATGGTAAATTTGACCTTCTTTTGGCAGGGGGGAGGTAAAGTGCCTCAGATATCAGGAGAAAAGTTGCAAAAATTAGATGGTACATTTGGAGTGAACCCTTCTCAATTGGTAGAGGTTGCTTTTAAAATGTTCAATAGGGAATAACAACGGAAGAAAGAAGATGCAAAACAAAATGCACTTTTTTGGCAGCAATACCGGATTCCCAGAGGGTGAGTAACCCGAAGAGAGGTAAGCCACTGTTGGGGAAGGAACAATGCACTTCCTGTTCCTTACTGCACGAACGCTGGAAATCAGATTACCCTAGGCTAAATCATAAGATGAAAAACAATAAAAGATGAGAGCCTCTTACATGGTAGGAAGAGAGGAACACTCTGATGAATTCAGAGGTCCAGGGGCTCCCTTGGACTTGAGGCACCTGATTCCCCGTAGGAGTCCAGGGTAAAACTGACTGTAGAGAACGAAGTGATTAGCTTTCTGATAGACCTCACCCTGAAGTTTTTCACCAGAGCAGCTTGACATCAGAGTCCCACCCAAACACGCTTTAAGCCTACAGATGGTGCTCATGAAAACCCCAGGAAAAGAGAGAGAACACTTTCCTCTGAGGTCTATGAAAAGGTAAGAACAGATGTGTGTGCTAACAACACCCAAGGGAAGGCCAAAAACACATGGCCAGTACGAAACCCATTAAATAGGGACACTGGGACACCTAATCAAAAACAATATGCTCTGAGGCAAGGAGATCACTTCTCCCACAGATTGACTTGTCAAAATACCAGCCAGTGAAGTCAGAAAAGGACAAAGAGAGGGCCAAAGAGTGGGGTTCCCCTTGGATCCCACCTCACCTGGCTGAAAATGTATTGTACAATTGTTCTGATTCCTGAGGCACTCTTGGACACTGTGCTATACCTATTTTGGGAGAGATGCCACCTTAATGGATTCAAAAATAGATAATGGGGCCTAACCTACAACAGACCAGCCAGCCAGTCACTCAGAATTGTATGATTTGTGCTAAAAAGAACCCAAAGAGTGCTCTTAAGCTTCCCCAGAGGAACCTGTGCCACCAAGGACTGGATTCGAATGCCTTGAGCTGCAGGAAATTTCAGATACCTGCTGGTGTTTGTGACCATTTCTTCAGGATAGGTAGAGGTATAGCCCACCTGGACAGAAAAGGTCTGAATAGTGCTGTTACCGAATCTGATCTGACTGCTTGCCATTCGAAAATCAATACATGAGAGAGAAAGAGATCGATAGAAAGGAAAGTTGCTTTTCATCAGAACGCCAGCAATCTGGGTCGATGGTGAACTCAGTGTCCCCCCAAAACCACCTCTGAAAATTCTGCTCAGCCATGGAAGTTTTTAAAAGGAACAAGGGAAGTAATCTCAGTTAATCATTGAGATAGGGCGTCAGAGTTGTCGCCATCTCCCACGGTGTGCAGGCTTGTTGACTTCTTGTGATTTTTCTTATATGCTATCTTGTTCACACAGTGCGTTCACACGATTACTAAAAGTGAAGCTAGGGAAGAGATCTGGTCATCTGTTAATTACTTATTCCTCATTTCTACTTTGATCGCTACAGAAAGAACCAACAGATTAGGTAAGATATTGTGTGATCAAAAGATTTGAAAGGTGTGCTAGGGCTGGAGATGAGTAGAGCATGGGGGCGCCTGGTTTAAGGATAGTGACAAGGGAAAAGGGTGCCTCCTGCAGAGAGCTCTTTCCTGCAGAGAACCCTTTCCTGCCAAAAGCTGCTCACAAATCCCCCCTGTCAGAACATTATTCCATTTCTATGGGATTATGGGTGAAAGTCCATCTTCTGTAACTTCTTCCTGCCGACTTAGGGCGCGGTATTCTTAGCATGGAAGATGTCGACGTGGGTCTGTAGCATCTCTTTGCTCACAGTTGTAATTGCCGGTTTACATATACTGGAAGAACAAGCTACGATTATTTTGATGCCCACAAAGGTATAGATTATTATGAGCAATAGTGTTAATCCCATTTTCTTAAGGCCGTTCTTGGAATTGTGCTAGCCCTAGACTCAGTACTGCTCAAGATGGAGCAGTTTCTGTCATGGCTGCAGTCTGGCCATCATGCAGTTGGCTTTTTCCCTCTGTTGGCAGTTACAGTATCTGTAAAACAACTCGGGAACGTGCATCAGACACTGTGACTCAATTCTCCTAATCATTAGTGGCTTCAGCCTGCTGTCTTGTGACTCAGGGAGGCCTGGGAGACTCCGGCTTTTCTATAAACAAGAGGCAGGAGACAAGGTGGGGTCTCCATACTGGATGGGGGGCCCGCAGGGTTCTACTCAGTTCTAATCCCCCCTTTTCTTTGATACTCCTCAATGCTGAGGAGGGACAGGTGCAGACCGGAAAAAAAGGAGTAACGTTTTGGATAGAGAGGTTAATCGTAAACTTGACCGAGGAACCCACAGGGTGCTGTTTAGTTTCACCAGCAGACACTCTTTTCAGAATGGCTGGTGGTGTTTGAGTCCGACACAACTCAGGGAATTCAAGTTCTTGGCAATACAGAATTGTATATGAAATGACATCCACAATGGCCACCCAGTTTTACCTTGGATGTCTGAACCACAGCTACTCCATTTTGACTGTACAATACATTTCTCTCCTTAATGGACAAAGCAGGTGTCACCATTAATGATTTTAGTGCTTTTCTAGATATGAGGAGATGCAAGAATTTGGGCTCATGAAAGCTTCTCCTGAGAATATCTCACTGTCTGAAGGCCTGTCCTGCCAGTTTTCCTCAGAACACGGAGTGCCTCATTGCTGATCTCCACCCTGAACTCCCTTCAGGGTGTGTTGAAGGTCAGCAACTGCAGTGGCTTGTGACTTAATCCTTGCAGAGGCAGATGGCAAGTGCCAAGTTTTGGTCGGCAGGGCCCCCTCATGGTCATAAGTTCAACCATGGTTTGGAAGGCATTTCATGACCATTTCATCCCATGGTGCTAGGAATGTTCATTCTTAGGTCAGGTGAGGATTTTGTTAATAGGCCACTCAATGTGCTATTACTGGACTAGGCCTTGTTAAGAGTAGCCCAAAGTCTCTGGACCACCTGTCTTGCTAGTCTGTTATGGCCCAGGAAAAAAATTCCGTCTTGTTGCTTCTTCTCATATCTAGTTACACTATTACAATCATTGACCTTATATAGAACTATATATCTGATCAACTGTTTCAAATTGCCTAGTCATCATTATTTTTATCAGAGTCTGTCATACATTTGGTAATACAAGAATCAACAATTTTGTAAAATAGGAAATATAGAAAACAATATAGCTAGCAGTATTAGTAAGGTCATAAGTAAGAATTTAAGTTAAGAACTTCCATTAGGTGCAGCCCAATATATCCCCAGGTCATCTGACTTAGTCTATTCTGTACCAAACCTTATCTTTAAGGGAAATTATATCTTGGCATTGTGCATAGGGCACCCAGCCCAATTTCCTAATGTTACTAGGCTGGATATCCTTAGTGTGGTTTAATTGTTCCCAACATAAGGGAGCCTTTAAACTTCAATGACCATAGCCTGATGTTAACCACATAAATCCATCCCATAAATGTGGGAGGTTATATTCTTTGGCTGAAATTTTGCTTGTTGCTGTGATTGAGCTTGAGTAACTTTAGAAGAAAATTTACATTTATGACCAGGATCAGAGCAGGTATTATTTATTGGCCAGGGGAGGGGATCCCACCTCCCCTGGCCAATAATGTCAATAGTGGCCTGAACAGAACTATAATTTCTTTCTCCTGGAATAAATTCCCTAAGGGCCAACCAGTAAGAGCCATGGAGTGGAAAAATCCACCAAGGTAACCAAGAAGTACTGGGTACAGTTAATTGACTATAAACCTACCAATCGGGTCAAATTTAGCTCTGTATAAGATTGTGAAATACAGTCGGTTCATAAGCAAATGTGTGAGCAATTATCAAAGTAATTGATATATAAGCCTGGTCCAGCATCTTGGGTCAGCTCTCCACTTCAGATGTCATCTTCTTCCTATCCTGGTCTGATAGTTTCTCCTCTCTTTGAGCACTGTTTTAAGGTGATTTTAACGTCAACAATCCTCTCTATAGGCCAGTCCAGTGCAGAGGCCCTTTCTAAGTGGAAATATTAATCAAAGACTCAATTCCTTTCAGTTTTGCTGTGCATGAGCTAGTTAAGAGTATTTGATAAAAGTCCTTCCATCTAGGTTGGAGATAGTCCTTTAAATTATGCATAATCATCTGGTTGCAGGTCATGGGGCATCTCATCTCCATCCAAAGACAGATTACTGAGATAAGCTTCAGAAACAAACTTAGAGTGTCCTTTTACTAATTCCATTAAACTTGGCAACAATATAACCTAACAGCAAGGAACTATCTGGGATGTGAATCTTAGTAAATACAGACCACAATTAACAAAACTAGACTTTAATATCTACTGAAACATAATCTTCTCTCTAAAATTATCCTCATTTCTACCAAATACAGCCAAATTAAAATTATTTGTTTGCACAATGAGTGATTAATTGATCATATAGGCTCTTTTTAAACTGATTGTGCTGAAACTTTCCATAAGGAGTCTTCAGATTGAACCTTCGAAAAGGCCTTTAGGAAAACCACACCAAGGGCTAGTCACAGGTTTTATCTTACAAATTTGGGTGAATTCCTTCCTTTTTGAGGTCCCCCAAATACCTTGAGATTTCTGAACCTGTTAGGAGGTGGCCTTCCTAATTTATCTGATAAAGCTGCTGGAACTAAGAGTTTCCAATTTCTGGAGGGATCAGGTAGAGAGAAAAATGCTTCAGTTTTCCTTACAAAGGTATAATTTACCAAATTCCCATAAGTCATAATTACTTTAAGGAAAGTTTTCTTTTTACCTGGAAAAACACAGATTAAAAGCCAGTAATATTTTAGACAAAACCAAAAATATAACCACATTCATCACTTTACTCCTATGTAATCTTTTTTTTTTTTTGGTTTGTTTGTTTTCTGTTTTTCTGATAATAAAATTTTAATCATTACCCTTTCCCCAGACTGTTTTTTCTTTGTTTTCTGTGGTACGCGGGCCTCCCACTGTTGTGGCCTCTCCCGTTGCTGGAGCACAGGCTCCGGACGCGCAGGCTCAGCGGCCATGACTCACGGGCCCAGCCACTCCGCGGCATGTGGGATCTTCCCGGACCGGGGCACGAACCCGTGTCCCCTGCATCGGCAGGCGGACTCTCAACCACTGCGCCACCAGGGCAGCCCCTCAGACTGTGTTTTATCTCTTTTTTTTTTCTCACGCACACACTGTATTTTATTTTTACAAAAAATAAACTGACACCAAGCATTGTAAATGGATGACCACAACAAAAGCAACAATGATTGCAGTTACCAAACATGAAACACACTCACACTATGTCATAATATTGACATTCAGTCCAGGAATCCTCCACTGTAACGGCTCCTTTACTTTGCAGTGAAAGTTGATTTGTATATTTTTTGCCTCTGAGTCCTTGTGGGATTTTTTTTTTCAAACAGAAAGTCATAAAAATTATAATCATCGTCATCAGTTCACTCAGTCCCATGTAATTTTTTTTCATCTTGATCTTTTGTTAGCACTTTTATGAAGTCATCAGTTTTCCATTAGAGTTCGGAAAATACTTATTCATTCAGTTCAGCAGTAGAGTCAGTTACCAGAAACCTGTACTTGTCAGTCTTTTCCATGAATTCCTTGAAGATGAAACCCTTTTATAGGAACATTTTTGCAAAAGCATCAGGGTACACCCAGAACTCTCTGTAAATGACAAAGACCACGGTTAAAGATTTGATGAAAGGTCATACTAATGCAATTGACAAGGAAATTTAGTTATTTTTGAGATATACATTTTAAAGTAATAACTAGAATTATGACTTATAACATTAGACCAGAACATATAAGATTTTTAGAAATTTCATGTAATGTCTGAAACATTTATATTAACATATTTCCATACAAATAACCCACAGAAAGTTTAGTATTAGTTGTTTTCTTTGTTTTTTATACTGCAGGTTCTTATTAGTCATCAATTTTATACACATCAGTGTATACGTGTCAATCCCACTTGCCCAATTCAGCACACCACCATCCCGACCCCACCGCGGTTTCCCCACTTTGGTGTCCTTACGTTTGTTCTCTACATCTGTATCAACTTCTGCCCTGCAAACTGGTTCATCTGTACCATTATTCTAGGTTCCATATACATGCGTTAATATATGAGATTTTTTTAAACATCTTTATTGGAGTATAATTGCTTTACAATGGTGTGTTAGTTTCTGCTTTACAACAAAGTGAATCAGTTATACATATACATATGTTCCCATATCTCTTCCCTCTTGTGTCTCCCTCCCTCCCCCACTCCCTATCCCACCCCTCTAGGTGGTCACAAACCACCTACCTAATTTCCCTGTGCCATGCGGCTGCTTCCCAGTAGCTATCCACCCTACGTTTGATAGTGTATATATGTCCATCCCACTCTCTCACTTTGTCACAGCTTACCCTTCACCCTCCCCATATCCTCAAGTCCATGCTCTAGTAGGTCTGTGTCTTTATTCCCGTCCTACCCCTAGGCTCTTCATGACATTTATTTTTTCCTTAGATTCCATATGTATGTGTTAGCATATGGTATTTATATTTCTCCTTCTGACTTACTTCACTCTGTATGACAGACTCCAGGTCCATTCACCTCACTGCAGATAACTCAATTTCATTTCTTTTTATGGCTGAGTAATATTCCATTGTATATATGTGCCACATCTTCTTTATCCATTTATCTGTTGATGGACACTTAGGTTGCTTCCATATCCTGGCTATTGTAAATAGAGCTGCAATGAACATTTTGGTACATGACTATTTTTGAATTATGGTTTTCTCAGGGTATATGCCCAGTAGTGGGATTGCTGGGTCATATGCTAGTTCTATTTGTAGATTTTTAAGGAACCTCCATACTCTTCTCCATACTGGCTGTACCAATTCACATTCCCACCAGCACTGCAAGAGTGTTCTTTTTTCCCCACACCCTCTCCAGCATTTATTGTTTCTAGATTTTTTGATGATAGCTATGCTGACTGGTGTGAGATGATATCTCATTGTAGTTTTGATTTGCATTTCTCTAATGATTAATGATCTTGAGCATCCTTTCATGTGTTTGCTGGCAATCTGTATATCTTCTTTGGACAAATGTCTATTTAGGTCGTCTGCCTATTTTTGGATAGGGTTGTTAGTTTTTTTGTTATTGAGCTGCATGAGCTGCTTGTAAATTTCGGAGATTAATCCTTTGTCAGTTGCTTCATTTGCAAATATTTTCTCCCATTCTGAGGGTTGTCTTTTGGTCTTGTTTATGGTTTCCTTTGCTGTGCAAAAGCTTTGGAGTTTCATTAGGTCCCATTTGTTTATTTTTGTTTTTATTTCCATTTCTCTAGGAGGTGGGTCAAAAAGGATCTTGCTGTGATTTATGTCATAGAGCGTTCTGCCTATGTTTTCCTCTAAGAGTTTGATAGTGTCTGGCCTTACATTTAGGTCTTTAGTCCATTTTGAGTTTATTTTTGTGTATGGTGTTAGGGAATGGTCTACTTTCATAGTTTTACCTGTATCTGTCTGGTTTTCCCAGCACAACTTATTGAAGAGGCTGTCTTTTCTCACTGTATATTCTTGCCTCCTTTATCAAAGGTAAGGTGACCATATGTGCATAGGTTTATCTCTGGGCTTTCTATCCTGTTCCATTGATCTATCTTTCTGTTTTTGTGCCAGTACCATACTGTCTTGATTACTGTAGTTTTGTAGTATAGTCTGAAGTCAGGGAGTCTGATTTCTCCAGCTCCGTTTTTCTTTCCCAAGATTGCTTTGGCTATTCGGAGTCTTTTGTGTTTCCATACAAATTGTGAAAATTTTTGTTCTAGTTCTATGAAAAATGCCAGTGGTAGTTTGATAGGGATTGCATTGAATCTGTAGATTGCTTTGGGTAGTAGAGTCATTTTCGCAATGTTGATGCTTCCAATCCAAGAACATGGTATATCTCTCCATCTATTTGTATCATCTTTAATTTCTTTCATCACTATCTTATAATTTTCTGCATACAGGTTTTTTGTCTCCTCAGGTAGGTTTATTCCTAGATATTGTATTCTTTTTGTTGCAGTGGTAAATGGGAGTGGGTTCTTGATTTCACTTTCAGATTTTTCATCATTAGTGTACAGGAATGCCAGAGATTTCTGTGCATTAATTTTGTATCCTGCTACTTTACCAAATTCGTTGATTAGCTCTAGTAGTTTTCTGGTAGCATCTTTAGGATTCTCTGTGTGTAGTATGTCATCTGCAAACAGTGACAGCTTTACTTCTTCTTTTCCGATTTGGATTCCTTTTATTTCCTTTTCTTCTCTGATTGCTGTGGCTAAAACTTCCAAAACTATGTTGAATAAGAGTGGTGAGAGTGGGCAACCTTGTCTTGTTCCTGATCTTAGTGGAAATGCTTTCAGTTTTTCACCATTGAGAACGATGTTGGCTGTGGGTTTGTCATATATGGCCTTTATTATGTTGAGGAAAGTTCCCTCTATGCCTACTTTCTGCAGGGTTTTTATCATAAATGGGTGTTGAATTTTGTGAAAAGCTTTCTCTGCATCTATTGAGATGATCATATGGTTTTTCTCCTTCAATTTGTTAATATGGTGAATCACGTTGATTGATTTGCGTATATTGAAGAATCCTTGCATTCCTGGAATAAACCCCACTTGATCATGGTGGATGATCCTTTTAATGTGCTGTTGGATTCTGTTTGCTAGTATTTTGTTGAGGATTTTTGCGTCTATGTTCATCAGTGGTACTGGCCTGTAGTTTTCTTTGTGACATCTTTGTCTGGTTTTCGTATCAGGGTGATGGTGGCCTCGTAGAATGAGTTTGGGAGTGTTACTCCCTCTGCTATATTTTGGAAGAGTTTGAGAAGGATAGGTGTTAGCTCTTCTCTAAGTGTTTAATAGAATTCGCCTGTGAAGCCATCTGGCCCTGGGCTTTTGTTTGTTGGAAGATTTTTAATCACAGTTTCAATTTCAGTGCTTGTGATTGGTCTGTTCATATTTTCTTTTTCTTCCTGATTCAGTCTTGGCATTTTGTGCATTTCTAAGAATTTGTCCATTTCTTCCAGGTTGTCATTTTATTGGCAGAGTTGCTTGTAGTAATCTCTCATGATCTTTTTTATTTCTGCATTGTCAGTTGTTACTTCTCCCTTTTCATTTCTAATTCTATTGATTTGAGTCTTCTGCCTTTTTTTCTTGATGAGTCTGGCTAATGGTTTATCAATTTTGTTTATCTTCTCAAAGAACCAGCTTTTAGTTTTATTGATCTTTGTTATCATTTCCTTCATTTCTTTTTCATTTATTTCTGATCTGACTTTTATGATTTCTTTCCTTCTGCTAACTTTGGGGTTTTCTGTTCTTCTTTCTCTAATTGCTTCAGGTGCAAGGTTAGGTTGTTTATTCGAGATGTTTCCTGTTTCTTAAGGTAGGATTGTATTGCTATAAGCTTCCCTCTTAGAACTGCTTTAGCTGCATCCCATAGATTTTGGGTCGTCGTGTCTCCATTGTCATTTGTTTCTAGGTATTTTTTAATTTCGTCTTTGTTTCTTCAGTGATCACTTCGTTATTAAGTAGTGTATTGTTTAGCCTCCATGTGTTTGTATTTTTTATGGATCTTTTCCTGTAATTGATATCTAGTCTCACAGCGTTGTTGTCAGAAAAGATACTTGATACAATTTCAATTTTCTTAAATTTACCAAGGCTTGATTTGTGACCCAAGATACGATCTATCCTGGAGAATTTTCCATGAGTACTTGAGAAAAATGTGTATTCTGTTGTTTTTGGATGGAATGTCCTATAAATATCAATTAAGTCCAGCATATTTAAGGTATCATTTAAAGCTTGTGTTTCCTTATTTATTTTCATTTTGGATGATCTGTCCATTGGTGAAAGTGGGGTGTTAAAGTCCCCTACTATGAATGTGTTAGTCGATTTCCCCTTTTATGTCTGTTAGTGTTTGCCTTATGTATTGAGGTGCTCCTATGTTGGGTGCATAAATATTTACAATTGTTATATCTTCTTCTTGGATTGATCCCTTGATCATTATGTAGTGTCCTTCTGTGTCTCTTCTAATAGTCTTTATTTTAAAGTCTATTTTGTCTGATATGAGAATTGTTACTGTAGCTTTCTTTTCATTTCCATTTGCATGAAACATCTTTTTCCATCCCCTCGCTTTCAGTCTGTATGTGTCTCTAGGTCTGAAGTGGGTCTCTTGTTGACAGCATATATATGGGTCTTATTTTTGTATCCATTCAGCCAATCTGTGTCTTTTGGTGGGAGCATTTAGTCCATTTACATTTAAGGTAATTATCAATATGTATGTTCCTATTCCCATTTTCTTAATTGTTTTGGGTTCGTTATTGTAGGTCTTTTCCTTCTCTTGTTTTTCTTGCCTTGAGAAGTTCCTTTAGCAGTTGTTGTAAAGCTGGTTTGGTGGTGCTGAACTCTCTCAGCTTTTGCTTGTCTGTAAAGGTTTTAATTTCTCCATCAAATCTGAATGAGATCCTTGCTGGGTAGAGTAATCTTGGTTGCAGGTTTTTCTCCTTCATCACTTTAAATATGTCCTGCCAGTCCCTTCTGTCTTGCAGAGCTTCTGCTGAAAGATCAGCTGTTAACCTTATGGGGATTCCCTTGTGTGTTATTTGTTGTTTTTCCCTTGCTGCTTTTAATATGCTTTCTTTGTATTTAATTTTTGACAGTTTGATTAATATGTGTCTTGGCGTATTTCTCCTTGGATTTATCCTGTATGGGACTCTCTGTGCTTCCTGGACTTGATTAACTATTTCCTTTCCCATATTAGGGAAGTTTTCAACTATAATCTCTTCAAATATTTTCTCAGTCCCTTTTTCTCTTCTTCTTCTGGAACCCCTATATTTTGAATGTTGGTGCGTTTAAGGTTGTCCCAGAGGTCTCTGAGACTGTCCTCAGTTCTTTTCATTCTTTTTTCTTTATTCTGCTCTGCAGTAGTTATTTCCAGTATTTTATCTTCCAGGTCACTTATCGTTCTTCTGCCTCAGTTATTCTGCTATTGATCCCATCTAGAGTATTTTTAATTTCATTTATTGTGTTGTTCATTGTTGCTTGTTTCATCTTTAGTTCTTCTAGGTCCTTGTTAAATGTTTCTTGCATTTTGTCTCTTCTATTTCTATGATTTTGGATCATCTTTACTGTCATTATTCTGAATTCTTTTTCAGGTAGAGTGCCTATTTCCTCTTCATTTGTTAGGTCTGGTGCATTTTTATCTTGCTCCTTTACCTGCTGTGTGTTTTTCTGTCTTCTCATTTTGCTTATCTTACTGTGTTTGGGGGTCTCCCTTTTGCAGGCTGCAGGTTTGTAGTTCCCGTTGTTTTTGATGTCTGTCTCCAGTGGCTAAGGTTGGTTCAGCTGGTTGTGTAGGCTTCCTGGTGGAGGGGACTAGTGCCTGTGTTGTGGTGGATGAGGCTGGATCTTGTCTCTCTAGTGGGCAGGTCCACGTCTGGTGGTGTGTTTTGGGGTGTCTGTGGACTTATTATGATTTTAGGCAGCATCTCTGCTAATGGGTGTGGTTGTGTTCCTGTTTTGCTAGTTGTTTGGCATAGGATGTCCAGCACTGTAGCTTTCTGGTCGTTGAGTGAAGCTGGGTGCTGGTGTTAAGATGGAGGTCTCTGGGAGATTTTCACCATTTGATATTTTGTGGAGCTGGGAGGTCTCTTGTGGACCAGTGTCTTGAAGTTGGCTCTCCCACCTCAGAGGCACAGCACTGACTCTGGCTGGAGCACCAAGAGCCTTTCATCCACATGGCTCAGTATACAAGGGAGAAAAAGTATAAAGAAAGAATTAGTAGAAGTAGAAAGAAAGAAAGAAAGGAGGAAGGAAGGAAGGAGGGAAGGAAGGAAAAAAAGAAAGAAGATAAAGTAAAATAAAATAAAGTAAGATAAAATATAATAAAGATATTAAAATTAAAAAATAATTATTAAGAAAAAAATTAAAACAAAAAAACAGACGGATAGAACCCTAGGACAAATGGTGGAAGCAAAGCTATACAGACAAAATCTCACACAGAAGCATACACATACGCACTCACAAAAAGAGGAAAATGGGAAAAAAATCATAAACCTTGCTCTCGAAGTCCACCTCCTTAATTTGGGATGATTCGTTGTCTATTCATGTTTTCCACAGGTGCAGGGTACATCAAGTTGATTGTGGAGCTTTAATCCGCTGCTTCTGAGGCTGCTGGGAGAGATTTCCCTTTCTCTTCTTTGTTCGCACAGCTCCCAGGGGCTCAGCTTTGGATTTGGCCCCGCCTTTGCGTGTAGGTCGCCAGAGGGCATCTGTTCTTCACTCAGACAGGACGGGGTTAAAGGAGCCGCTGATTTGGGGGCTCTGGCTCACTCAGGCCGGGGGAAGGGAGGGGCACGGAGTGAGGGGTGAGCCTGAGGCGGCAGAGGCTGGTGTGACGTTGCACCAGCCTGAGGCGCGCTGTGCATTCTCCCGGGTAAGTTGTCCCTAGATCCCGGGACCCTGGCAGTGGCGGGCTGCACAGGCTCCCCGGAAGGGGGGTGTGGATAGTGACCTGTGCTTACACACAGGCTTCTTGGTGGCAGCAGCAGCAGCCTTGGCGTCTCATGCCCGTCTCTGGGGTCCACGCTGTTAGACGCGGCTCGCGCCCGTCTCTGGAGCTCCTTTAAGCAGCGCTCTGAATCCCCTCTCCTCGCGCACCAGGAAACAAAGAGGGAAGTAAAAGTCTCTCGCCTCTTCGGCAGGTCCAGACTTTTCCCCGGACTCCCTCGCGGCTAGCCATAGTGCACTAACCCCTTCAGGCTGTGTTCATGCCGCCAACCCCAGTCCTCTCCCGGCGCTCCGACCGAAGCCCGAGCCTCAACTCCCAGCCCCGCCCACCCCGGCGGGGGAGCAGACGAGCCTCTCGGGCGGTGAGTGCTGGTCGGCCCTGATCCTCTGTGCGGGAATCTCTCCGCTTTGCCCTCCGCACCCCTGTGGCTGCGCTCTCCTCCGTGGCCCCGAAGCTCCCCCCTCTGCCACCCGCAGTCTCCGCCCATGAAGGGGCTTCCTAGTGTGTGGAAACCTTTCCTCCTTCACAGCTCCCTCCTACTGGTGCAGGTCCCGTCCCTATCCTTTTGTCTCTGTTTATTCTTTTTTCTTTTGCCCTACCCAGGTATGTGGGGGATTTCTTGCCTTTTGGGAGGTCTGAGGTCTTCTGCAAGCGTTCAGTAGGTGTTCTGTAGGAGTTGTTCCACGTGTAGATGTATTTCTGGTGTATCTGTGGGGAGGAAGGTGATCTCTGCCTGTTCCTCTTTGTATAGTCACTTTATGTGTAAGGTTAGGTTGTTTGAGACTTTTCTTGTTTCCTGAGGTAAGATTGTATTGCTATAAACTTCCCTCTTAGAACTGCTTTTGCTGCCTCCCAAAGATTTTGGATCAACACGTTTTTGTTTTTATTTGTTTCTAGCTTTTTCTGAATTTTCTCTTTGATTTCTTCAGTGGTCCACTGGTTCTTCAGTAGAATATTATTTAGCCTCCACATGTTTGTGTTTTTTGCAGTTTTTTTTTCTTGTAGTTGATTTCTAACCTCATAGTGTTGTGGTCAGAAACAATGCTTGATATGATTTCAGTTTTCTTAAATTTACCAAGGCTTGCTTTGTGGCCCAACGTGTGATCTATCCTGGACAAGTTCCATGTGCACTTGAAAAGAATGTTTATTCTGCTGCTTTCAGATGGAATGCTCAATAATTATCAGTTAAGTCCATCTGGTCTACTGTGTCATTTAAGGCCTGAGTTTCCTTATTGATATTCAGTCTGGATATTCCATCCATTGATGTAAGTGGGATGTTAAAGTCCCCCACTGTTAGTGCCCTACAGTCAATTTCTCCTTTTATGTCTGGTAACATTCTCCTTATATATTAAGGTGCTCCTATGTTGGGTGCATATATATTAACAATTGTTAAATCTTCTTCTTGGATTGATCCCTTGATCATTATGTAGTGTCCTTCTTTGTCTCTTGTAACAGTCTTTATTTTAAAGTTTATTTTTTCTGATATAAGTATTGCTACTCCAGCTTTCTTCTGATTCCCATTTGCTTGGAATATCTTTTTCTATCCCCTCACCTTTAGTCTGTATACGTCTCTAGATCTTAAGTGGGTCTCTTGTAGGCAGTATAAATACAGGTCTTGTTTTTGTGTCCAGTCAGCCAGTCTGTCTTTTGGTTGGAACATTTAATCTGTTTACATTTAAGGTCATTATCAATATGTATTTTTTATTGCCATTTTGTTAACTGTTTTGGATTTGTTTTTGTAAGTCTTATTTTTCCTTTCCTCTTTTGTTCTCTTGTGATTTGTTGATAATCTTTAGTGTTGTGTTTGGATTCCTTTTTCTTTTTTGTGTGTATATCTATTATAGATTTTGGGTTTGTGGTTACCATGAGTTTTCGGCATAGCAGTCTCTGTATATACATGATTGTTTTAAGTTACTCACTCCTTAATTTTAAATGCATTTTATTTTCTTTAATTTTTATTGGAGTATAGTTGATTTACAATGTTGTGTTAGTTTCTGCTGTACAGCAAAGTGAATCAGTTATACATATACATATATCCACTCTTTTAGATTCTTTTCCCATATAGGTCATTACAGAGTACTGAGTAGAATTCCCTGTGCTGTACAGTAGGTCCTCAATTGTTATCTATTTTATACATAGTAGTGTGTATCAAATGTATTTTAAATATCTAGCGTTTGTGCTCTCCTCTCACAATTACTGTTTTTCATGTCATATTTGTGTGTGAATGACTCCCTACCTTTACTGTTTGTTTGCCTTTACCAGGCAACTTTCCCATTTCATTAATTGTCTCATTTCTAGTTGTGGCCTTTTCCGCTTACAAAAGTTCCTTTAGCATTTTGTTGTAAAGCTGCTTTGGTGATGCTAAATTCTTTTAGCTTTTGCTTGTTTGTAAATCTTTTGATTTCTCTGTCAAATCTGAATGAGAACCTTGCTGGGTAGAGTATTTTTGTTGTAGGTTTTTCCCTTCCATCACTTTCAGTATATCATGCTGTTCCTTTGTGGCATAGAATTTCTGCTGAAAAATTAGCTGAAGCCCTATGGGGATTCCTTTATATGTTACTTTGTTGCTGTTAATATTTTTTCTTTATCAGCTTTTGTTCAATTGATTACTATGTGTCTTGGAGTGTTCCTCCTTTGGTTAATCCTGTATGGGACTCTCTGTGCTTCCTGGGCTTGGGTGACTGTTTCCTTTCCCAGGTTTGGAAGGTTTTTAGCTATTATCTCTTCAAATATTTTCTCATGCCCTTCCTCTCTCTCCTCTTCTGGGACCTCTATAATGCAAATGTTGGTGCATTTGACCTTGTTCCAGAAGTCTCTTAGACTGTCCTCGTTTCTTTTCATTTTTCTGTTTTCTGGCAGTGATTTCCACCCCTCTGTCTTCCAGCTCACTTACTGTTTTTCTGCCTCATTTATTCTGCTGTAGATTTCTTCTAGTGCATTTTTCATTTCAGTTTTTGTATTCTTCAGCTCTGGTTGTCTCTATACATTCTAACTCTTTGTTAAAAACTTGTAGCTTCTCACTCTGTGCATCTCTTCTTTTCCCGTGTTCTTGGATCATCTTTATGATCAGTACTCTGAACTACTTCTCATATCTCCACTTCACTTAGTTGTTCTTCTGGGGTTTTATCTTGTTCCTTCATCTGGAATATATTTCTCTGCCTTCTCATTTCATCTAAATTTGTTTGCATTTTTATGTATGTGGAAGGTTAGTTATGTTTCTCAAACTTGGAGAAGTGGACCTCTGTAGGGAATGTCCTATGTGTCCCATCAGTACACTCCCTTTCTTCACCCAAGGGCCAGGGATCAGCTGGTCCCAGGGTAGGTTCTGACCTGTGCTTGGGGACTCATATCCACAGGCTGCAGGACTGTAGTTTTCTTGCATCTGGTGTCTGCCCCCCTGGTGGGTGAGGCTCGTCTAGAGGCTTGTTCATGCTTCTGGGTGGGAGGGGCCAGTCTCTGTCCCCTGGTGGGCAGAGCCGGGTCTTGGCCTTCTGGTGAAAATGTAAAAGTCTATACAATGGTTGCCCTTATCAGTTTTTGGACTGGTAAAGGGTTAATAAGAAGACTCACATTTTAGTCCATTTTAGGAGCAAGCAAACAGATGGAGTACAGCTGAGGCTACAAAGGGGAATCAGCCCTCATTGGTTAGCTAATGGTCTCTGACCTCCCCAGGCAGAGTGTCCTCACTCTCTATGGGACCTGGGAGTGTGCAGGTAAACTCAGGAGAGGGCCGGCAAAGAAACAGATTTGAAGGAGAACGGTCAATACCAGGTTTTGACAATTTTATTGGAAAATAAGTACAGTCCATTGATCAATGATATGTGCTGTACATGAATCTGGCATCTTACTATATAAAAATATTTGGTATCTGCTACAGAATTATACAAACAAGTTTAAAAAAAACCCTTCATCATTAACCAGTACAAATATAATTTACAAAAAATATCATTGAAAAAATGGCTCAATACCCTTTCTTTCATTGCAAATAAAATAGAGGCAGAAGGGGGAAAATAAAAATTCTGCTAAGCCAGTTTTAACAACTGGAAATGAAACACTTCATTGCATTTGCAAACTTAAACAGTTAGGCTGACCAGGACAAACAAAAAATTTACCATCAGATAGTGCAGTAAAATCTAATTAATGGGGAAGGCCTGAAAGGAAAGAGGTTAGAGGAAACCTTAAAAGAGATTTTCAAAAATTAAATAAGATAATCTGCAGACATTTTTAAACAATAAAGCACTACACAAATCTGTTATATGTGCAAATTACTTCTGAAGGCACCTCTGACAAAGAGACACACCCACACCTCTCCTGCAGAGAGCAGGGCTCCTTAGCTGGAGACAGAACAAACTTCCCATAAAGTGACAGCCAACAATAAGTACAAGAGGAAAAGAGAAAAAGAGAGCAAGTGCCTTAGGGCAGTTTCTTGGGGAAATCTCTTGGAGGAAGTGATTTGGAGTAAATTTTGAGTTTCAGTAAAATTCTGGTCAGCTGGAGAAAATGTGAGGAGACAGGAAGGAGAGGCAGAGATGGAGGGGCACTGGGGGCAGGTATGAAGGTGCACAACTTGGGATTCGCAGAGCAGGACCAAGAGGGGTCCAGCTGTGTTGGGGTGGTGAGATGCTAAGTGGGAGAACATGGGCTTTAGCTCCTGAACCAGGAGGAGCCGGTGGAAGTATTCTAGTAAGGACAGGATGAGATCACAGCAGCATTGTGGGAAAGATGGTTCATCTGGGGCCGTGTGTGTATGACAGAGTATAAGGAGGAGGTGACTTGGAAGTTGTCCTTGCAAAGAAGGTACGAGTCAAGTAAAATGCAGAAGAATAAGGTGGAACCGAATGGTCATTCCAGGGGGAAGGCATTAAGAGGTGGATCAATTCTTTGCAACTCTTGCTCTTGAAATTCTCTCTCTCCTGCAGAAAGCTAAGGTTATTGCAAACCCTTCTAATACTGGAGAATTCCTTTGTTCATTGAAATGACAGTTTTAAAGGTCTGTGAAGTAAGTGACTGCCAGCCGTCAAGGGGTATGGGAAATGCAAGGCAAATGGAAAGTTCTCCAAGAATGCGTCTCATTTCCCTGGGAAGTACGGGTCTCACTGTACCTGCAGCAATGTCCAAGAGAACCGCTCGAGGACCAGTGACCCTGCTGTCCCCAGACTGGGCCACAGCCCTGCCCTCAGACTGTGGGTGACTTCCTAAAGCTGTCTATAGAAGGGATTTCCTGCACGTTCATTCCTCTTGTTTGCCGCCTCAGTGCCTTTTCTCAGCAGTTCAAACATTCAGACAGGGCATCTGCTGCCTTGTTAAAGGACTTCCCAAGCCCTCTGCTCTGAGTTGCCCTGGCCACAGGGCAACTGTCACCACATACTGCTCCCTTAACAATCCAATTCTAGGTGACCTCAGGGATAAGGGACTACACAGGTGTGTGGTATGACTGTACAAGTCAGTGAGGCCCAGCCCCGCCTGCAATGCCTGAAGACAGGAATCACCAAGGAACTCTTGACCAAGCTTCTCTGCTACCCAAGGGGCACGTGGACCTCCAGAGGCCGTTTCTCCTTCGAGTCCAGCTGAGTGGCTGGGGACAGCAGCTTGTGCTTGGCTGAAGGCGGCTGCCGCTGGACTGGCATGTGGTACCTGACCTTCTTCCAGAACCTCGAGTTCGTAGTGTGCGACCCTTCTCTAATGTCCCCTGACCAGCGTATGGCCCCCTCTTTCTGCTTAATGAATTTAATGGATTCTGGCATTTTCTCATAGTCTGGGATTTTCTCTAGCTCCAGCAGGACAACTTTAATTCCTTCCTGAATGAGAGCGTTGTACATGGCTATCTGCTCTTCAGATGAATTCCCCAGCCAGCAGAATCCTGATATTTCTCGGGTCAAAATGATAATCAGTCTTCTGCTTTTCTTTATGGTTTCATTAGCAACCTCAACAATGCCTGAAAAACACGAAGCACAGCAAGTAAACTTTCAACTTACAATCATTCCCTCCAGAACCAAAACCCCTCAAGGTTCTTCCCACCCCACGGCCTATGTCTCCTAATGCTCTTTTTTTCTTGCCTTACCTAAGATTGAAGGAGTTTCTCATTTTATAGAATAGATCAAAAACTGACCCACAGAAGGTGAGCAGGGGTCAGAGTACTTTAAGTAGAAATTTATAAACTTTCTTGTTAAACCATTGGATCTATATCGCTCCTATTTTACCATCAGCTGTAAAGTAACTACTGGATCTAACTAGTTAAGTTTTCCAAAATGAAATAAAACTTAGTTAATTGTTGCCCCAAAAGAATATGAGAAAAGTAAACACTTTGCATTTAATATGAAAATCGTCATCATGCACCACTTAAGAGGCTCTTAAAATGGTCAAATATGTACACCCAGGTCACAGTCTTCCAGAAAGAGGGAACCCAAGTTTAGTAATTAAATTAGTTTTACAAGACTATTACTTTTTCCATTGCATACATACTTTCCCCAACATAGTCATCTCGGCCACTGATGAAGAGCTTATATCCACACTGTTTTTCCAAGACCTCAGGTAAGACTTTAAACACAAAAATATCTGAGTTAGAGGTGGACCCTTCCCCAGGGTTCTTTGGACATAGTATGTATGCATCATACGTCTTTCCATCTGAAGCTAAAGAGAAAATGCAATATATTTAGAACCAAAAGAAAAAAAGATGAGATTTGGTAAAGTCAGTATCGCAAACCTGCATTTCATACTGAATTATTAATTTTGTGTGCAATGGTATGAAGCAACAACACCAAAAGTATAATGCCTTTTTAAAGTGTTCATCTTCTTACAAGTTTACATTTATTCTGTTTTACTACAAAGTTGTTCTTATATTATTCGATGGTCCCCTCATATGCAAACATTCTTTACCCCTCGGTATGGAGCTACTCTTATCTCACTGTTCTTATCTCCCCCAAATGTCTAAGCCCTGAATTCTATCCATTCTTCCTTTTATATATTAATGTAGTATTACTTTTTTGTGAGGTTTAAACAAAAGAGAGAGTGCTTCCCTGATGCATGAAAATTACATCATTTCTTCCATTTGATGGCAAATCATGGGGTGATCTGTGTTCTACCCAGCACAGAGCAAGTCCTCAACCACAGCTTCTGAATAACTGGATTTATAAGCAGATGCTCTAAATGCCTGTTTATCCCACCATTATGAACACCAGAGCAGTAACTTAGAAAATAATACTACTCACTCAGTCTACTTGGTTAAGAAACTATAATTATGTATAATTATGTTATTTTGTATATGCCACATTTCATTTTAAAATTTAAATAAAACCCCTCTTAGTTAGCTTTTACATCTCTTAACTATCCCAACAAGAAAATACTGCATAGAATACAAAATTGTACCTTTTTTTGGGAGAAAATCATAGAAAGAATCTCTGTACCAGAGCACAATGTCAACCTTGAAGACTTTATAGATGAAAACAGAGCATGTAATTACCAATGCTAACATGACAAATATACCAATTGTGGGCGTCTGGAAGTCAGGGACTACAGCAGAAAAGAGGGGAAAAAATATTAGAACCCAAAGAATTTAAAAATTGAGCATAGCAAATTAAACATTATCATCCCAGAGAAACCATATTTGGGATTGGCCTGTAATCCCAAATCCCAGACAGTATTAACCCATTCATTATCATCTTTTATTCATGAATACTAATGTACAAAGGCCTTGAGAACGGATACTGTGTAAAACTAAGGTGCATTGTATTAAATTTTCACGCAAGTCGTATGTAATAACATAGAAAAAATACCAAAGACCATAGGATAGAGCATTCCATAGGACTATGAGTAAAGTCAGAGTCACTCAAGAACCTACAAAAGCTCTACAAAAGTAGGAGAGTCAGGTGGAGCAAGCTGAAGAGAGGAGGAAAGGAGAAAAGGGTTTAGGGATGCCAGACAGTGTTTCACACTTCCACGTCCTCCCAGCTTCACATGCTAGTTATTCATCTGATGACTGCAGAGGAGTTCATGTGGAGAGGTAAGGGAGAGGAGAGGAGAGGAGAGAAAGAGCCTTCTAAATGTCAAGGGCCAAGGAGGCATCCAGAGAGCTCTGTTATTTTGCTTTTCCAATTTCAGTCATTGATCCATCTGCAGTTGAACTGGCTATGAAGTGAAACTCAAGATAGGTCAATATCCGATTGGCCCAATTGATAGTTCACATTTACAGTCTTAATTACTGTAGCTTTGTACAAGATCATGATATCTGAAGTGTAAATCTTTGCGATTTGTTGTTTTTATTCAAGACCACCTTGACTAGTCTTGGCCCTTTACATTTCCAATATGACCTGTAGGATAAACGTGCCCACAACAACATGCCCACACAGATGCACACCCACACCTGTACAAATATTGCTGAGATTTTGATTGGAATTGTTTTGAATCTGTAGATTAATTTGAAGGGAACTAACATATTTATAATACTGAGTATTTCAGTCTTTCAATCCATGGATATTGTATATCCCTCAAATTTAATTTATCTCAATAATGTATTTTTAGTTTGCATCACAGATTTTGAACAGCTGTTGCTGGATTTATTCCTACATACTGAATATTTGATAGTTTTTGATGCTACTGTAAATGTTATTTTTTAAACTTAATTTCTATTTGTTGTTGGTATTTGCAGAAATACATAGAAATACTATATATAAACATATACACTCATTTAGCTATTAATTCTAATAGTTTGTCCATAGGTTCTTTTAGATTTTCTTCCATGTACACATTCATAAATACCGTATTTTAATTCAACTACAAATTATCTTAAAATATTTCACAAACACTTTTAAGATTTTTTTATTGGAGTATAGCTGACTTATAATGTCATGTTAGTTTCAGGTGTACAGCAAAGTGATTCAGTTATATATACAAATAAAATATATAATTCAGTTAGATATGTATATATATATTGTGTGTATATATATATATATATATATATTCTTTTTCAGATTTTTTCCCCTTATAGGTTATTACAGAATATTGAGTATAGTTCCCTGTGCTATACAGTATGTTCTTGTTGGTTATCTATTTTATATATATTAGTATGTATATGTTAATCCCAAACTCCTAATTTATCCCCCCCTCCCCTTCCACTTTGGGAACCATAAGTTTGTTTGCTATGTCTGTGTGTCTATTTCTGTTTTGTAAACAAGTTCATTTGTATCTTTTTTTTTTTTTAGATTCCACGTATAAGCGATAACATATATTTGTCTTTCTCTGTTTAGTCTACTTCACTTAGTGTGATAATCTCTAGGTCTATCCATGTTGATACAAATGGAATTATTCTATTTATGGCAGAGTAACATTTTATCGCAAATATACACCACATCTTCTTTATCCATTCATCTGTTCATAGACATTTAGGTTGCTTCCATTTAGGAACATTGGGGTGCGTGTATCTTTTTGAATTATAGTTTTCTCTGGATATATGCCCAGAAGTGGGATTGCAGGATCATATGGTAACTCTATTTTTAGTTTTCTAAGGAACCACCATACTGTTCTCTATAGTGGCTGTACCAATTTTCATTCTTACCAACAGCATATGAGGGTTCCCTTTTCTCCATTCCCTCTCCAGCATTTATTATTTGTAGATGTTTTGATGATGGCCATTTTGACAAGAATGAGGTGACACCTCATTGTAGTTTTGATTTCTCTAATAATTAGTGATGCTGAGCATTTTTTCATGTGCCTGTTGGCTATCTGTATGTCTTCTTTGGAAAAATGTCTATTTAGGTCTTCTGCACATTTTTTGATTGGGTTTTTTTTGTTATTATTATTGAGTTGTATGACTATTTGTGTATTTTGGAGATTAATCCCTTGTCGGATGCATCATTTGCAAATAATTTCTCCAGTTCTATAGGTCATCTTCTCACTTTGTTTATGGTTTCATTTGCTGTGCAAAAGCTTTTAAAGTTTACTTAGGTCCCATTTGGTTTTGCTTTTATTGGCATCTAGAAGATGGATCAGGAAAAATATTGCTGTGATTTATGTCAAAGAAGTTCTGCCTATGTTTTCCTCTAGGAGTTTTATAGTATCTGGCCTTACATTTAGGTTTTTAATCCATTTTGAGTTTATTTTTGTATAGGGTGTTAAAGAATGTTCTAATTTCATTCTTTTACATGTAGCTGTCCAGTTTTCCCAGCACCACTTATTGATGAGATTGTCTTTTCTCCACTGTATATTATTGCTTCCTTTGTTTAATTGACCACAGGTGCGTGGGTTTATTTCTGGGCTTTCTATCCTGTTCCATTGATCTGTATTTCTGTTTTTGTGACAGTACCATACTGTTTTGATGATTGTAGCTTTTCAGTATAGTCTGAAGCCAGAGAGCCTGATTCCTCCAGCTGTTTTTCTTTCTCAAGATTGCTCTGGCTATTCAGGGTCTTTTCTGTTTCCATAGAGATTTAAAAATTTTTTGTTCTACTTCTGTGAAAAATGCCATTGGTAGTTTGATAGGAATTTCATTGAATCTGTAGATTACCTGGAGTAGTACAGTCAGTTTGAAAATATTGATTCTTCCAATCTAAGAACATGGTATATCTTTCCATCTGTTTGTGTCATTTTCAAATTCCTTCATCAGTGTCTGATAGTTTTCGGGGTACAGGTCTTTTGCCTCCTTAGGTACGTTTATTCCTAGGTGTTTTATTCTTTTTGATGTGATGATAAATGGCATTGTTTCCTTAATTTCTGTTTCTGATCTATTGTTAGAGTATAGAAATGCAAGAGATTTCTGTGTATTAATTTTCTATCCTGCAACTTTACCAAATTCACTGATGAGCTCTAGTAGTTTTCTGGTAGCATCTTTAGCATTTTCTATGTAGAGTATCATGTCATCTGCAAACAGTGACAGTTTTACCTCTTTTCCAATTTGGTTTCCTTTTATTTCTTTTTCTTCTCTGATTGCTCTGGCTAGGAATCCTAAAATTAAGTTGAATAAAAGTGGCAAGAGTGGGCATCCTTGTACTGTTTCTGAGGAAATCTTAGAGGAAATGCTTTCAGCTTTTCAGTGTTGATTATAATGTTAGCTGTGGGTTTATCATATATGACTTTTATTATGTTCCCTCTATGCCCACTTTCTGGAGAGTTTTTATCATAAATGGGTGTTGAATTTTGTCAAAAGCTTCTTCTGCATCTATTGAGATGATCATATGGTTTTTATTCTTCAATTTGTTAACGTGGTGTATCACACTGATTGATTTGTGGATACTGAAAAACCCTTGCATCCCTGGGATAAATCCCATTTGATCATGGTGTATGATCCTTTTAATGTATTGTTGGATTTGGTTTGGTAGTATTTTTTGAGGATGTTTGCATTTATATTCGTCACTGATATTGGCCTGTAATTTTCTTTTTTTGTGGCATCTTTGTCTGGTTTTGGTATCAGGGTGATGGGGGCCTCATAGAATGCGTTTGGAAGTGTTCCTTCCTCTGAAATTCTCTGGAATAGTTTCAGAAGGATAGGCATTAACTCTTCTCTAAATATTTGGTAGAATTCACCTGTGAAGCCATCTGGTCCTGAACTTTTGTTTGTTGGGAGTTTTAAAATCACAGATTCAATTTCAGTACTTGTAATTGGTCTGTTCATATTATCTATTTCATCCTGTTTCAGTCTTGGGAGACTGTACCTTTCTAGGAATTTGTCCATTTCTTTTAGGTTGTCCATTTTATTGGCATAGAGCGAGTTGTTGTAGTCTCTTATCCTCTTATGACACTGTATTTCTGCAGTGTCAGTTGTAACTTCTTTTTTGTTTCTAATTTTATTACTTTGGGCCATCTCCCTTTTTTCTTGATGAGTCTGGCTAAAGATTTATCAATTTTCTTTATTTCTGTTCTGATCTTTATTATTTCTTTCCTTCTACTAACTTTGGGTTTTGTTTGTTCTTCTTCCTCTAGTTACTTTAGGTATTAGATTAGGTTATTTGAGATTTTTCTTGTTTCCTAAGATTGTATCACTATAAACTCCCCTCTTAAGAACTGCCTTTGCTGCATCCCAGAGGTTTTGGGTGGACATGTTTTTTTCATTTGTCTCTAGGTTTTTTTTTTCTTATTTCCTCTTTGATTTCTTCAGGTGATCCATTGGTTCTTTAGTAGCATATTATATAGCCTCCACATGGTTGTGCTTTTTGCAGTTTTTTTCTTGTAGTTGATTTCTAATCTCAGTGTTGTGGTTGGAAATGATGCTTGATATGATTTCTGTTTTCTTAAATTTACCAAGGCTTGCTTTGTGGCCCAACATGTGATCTATCCTGGAGAATGTTCCATGTGCACTTGAAAAGAATGTGTATTCCCTGCTTTCAGATGGAATGCTCTTATAATTAAGTCCATCTGTTCTACTGTGCCATGTAAGGCCTGAGTTTCCTGATTGATGCTCAGTCTGGATGATCTGTCCATTGATGTAAGTAGGGTGTTAAAGTCCCCCACTATTATTGCCTTACTGTCAATTTCTCCTTTTATATCGGATAACATTCTCCTTATATATCGAGGTGCTCCTTCTATGCTAGGTGCATATATATTTACAATTGTTAAATCTTCTTCTTGGATTGATCCCTTGATCATTATGTAGTGTCCTTCTTTGTAACAGTCTTTATTTTAAAGTCTATTTTGTCTGATATGAGAATTGCTACACCAGCTTTCTTTTGATTTCCATTTGCATGGTATATCTTTTTCCATCCCCTCAGTTTCAGTCTGTATATATCTCTAGATCTGAAGTGGGTCTCTGGTAGATGATATATGTATATATGGGTCTTGTTTTTGTATCCATTCAGCCAGTCTATATGTTCTTATTGCCATTTTGTTAATTGTTCTGGATTTGTTTTGGTAGGACTTTTTTTTTTCTTTTCCTCTTTTGTTCTCTTCTCTTGTGATTTGATGACTACCTCTAGTGTTTGTTAGTTTCCTTTTTTATGTGTATATCTGTTGTAGATTTTTGGTTTGTGGTTAACATGAGGTCTTGGTATAGCAGGCTATATATATACATTATTGTATTTATATACATTATTGTATTAAGTTGCTGATCTCTTAATTTCAAATGCATTTGAAATATCCTGCATTTGTACTCTCCTCATGATTACTGGTTTTCATATCTTTGTGTGTCTATGATTTCCTGCCTTTACTGTATGTTTTCCTTTACTGGTAAGCTTTCCTGTTACATAATTTTCTTGTTTCTAGTTGTGGCCTTTCCTTTTCTGCTTATAGAAGTTCCTTTACCATGTTTTGTAAAGCTGGCTTGGTGGTACTGAATTCTTTTAGCTTTTACTTATCTGTAAAGCTTTTGATTTCTCCATCAAATCTGAAGAATAAACTTGCTGTGTAGATTATTCTTGGTGGTAGGTTTTTCCATTACATCATTGTAAAAATACAGTGCCACTCCCTTCTGGCCTACAGAGTTTCTGCTGAAAAACCAACTAATAAGCTTATGTAGTTTCCCTTGGATGTTATTTTCTGCTTTTCCCTCGTTGCTTTTAATATTTTTATCATTATTAATTTTTGTCAGTTTGATTACTATGTGTCTCAGCATGTTCCTCCTTGGTTTTAATCCTGTATGGGACTCTCTGTGCTTCCTGGCATTGGGTGACTGTTTCCTTTCCCATGTTAGGGAAAATTTCAGCTATTATCTCTTCAATTATTATTTTCTCAGGTCCTTTCTCTCTCTCTTCTCCCTCTGGGACCCCTATAATTCAAATATTGGTGCATTTGACATTGTCCCCAAGGTCTTGTATTGTAAACTGTCCTCATATTTCTCATTCCTTTTTCTGTTCTTTAGCAGTGGCTTCCACCACTGGGTCTTCCTAATCTGATTTTGCAGCCCCATGTAGGTTGAGGAGTCTGAACTTTTAAAAGCAACCTATATGATTCTGAAAATAAGTGGTCTCAAGACCAATTTTACAAACTATTAATGGGAGCAAATAAGGAACTCTAATGGTGAAATTGTAAGGAAAATAATTTTAGTGCAATGAAAAAGAAAAGGAGACAGCAAAGGAAATAAGGGTACAATGGAGTAAGAGAAAGTACAAGAAGCAAAGAGTAGAATTTTAAGGAGAGTTGGCAAATGCTGCCGAGTATCAGTGAAATGAGGAGGGGGAGAAAGCTGAATAACACTTGAAGGAGTCTGTAAGAGGCTCGAAATATCCAGTAGGCCATGAGGAATCACTGAAGCCTTTGATGGCAGAGTAGAAGGACCTTGAGTTCACCTCCTCTCACGAGCACACCACAATCACAACTAACTGCTGAACCACCATCGATAAAAGAGTGGAACCTACCAAAAATGACATCATTCTACATCCAAGGAATTAAAGAAGAAATCATGATGAGATGGTATGAGGGGCACACTCGCAATATAATCAAATCCCATACCACCTGGGTGGGCAACCCACAAACTGGAGAATAATTATATTGCAGTTCTCCCACAGGCATGAGAACTCTGAGCCCCACATCAGGCTCCCTGACCTAGGAGTCTGGCATCAGGAGGAAGAGCCCCCAGAGCATTTGGCTTTGAAGGCCCATGGGGCTTTACTGCAGGAGCTCCACAGGACTGGGGGAAAGAGATTCCACTCTTGGAGGGCACACAAGGTCTTGTGCACACCAAAACCCAGGGCAAAAGCAGTGACTCTATAGGAGTCATTACCTGCTGGTTTGGAGGGTCTGCTGGGCAGGCAGCAGCTGTGGCTCTCTCTGGGATCATAAAAGCTGGTGGCAGACATATCTGGGAGTGTTCATCTGCGTGAACTCTTGATAGAGGCAGATATCTTGCTTGGGTCTTTGGCACCAAGACCTGGCCTCCTGCAACAGCCTGTAGGCTCCAGTGCTGGGCTGCATCAGGCCAAACGACCACCCAGGGCAGGAACACAGCCCCACCCATCAGCAGACAGGCTGCCTAAAGACTTCCTGAGCCCGCAGCCAGCTCTCGATGTTCCCCTTGACACGGCCCTGACCCCAGAGGGCCAAGCCCCAGCGGCACCCAGCAGTGGTCAGGCACTGGCCCCTCCTACCAGGAAGCCTGCATGAGCCCCTAAACCAGCCTCACCCACCAGAAGCAAGAAAACTATCAACCCACAGCCTATGGAACTGAGTACACAAAGAGGTCAGAAGCTACCGTGGGACCAGCTGGTCCCAGGCCATTGGGTAGCAAGAGGGGAGTGTACTGACACACAGGACATCCCCTACGGAGGGCCACTTCTCCAAGACCAAGAATCATAACTAATCTTCCATATACATAAAAATACAAATAGAAAGTTAACAAAATGAGACAGCAAAGGAATACATTCCGGACGAAGGAACAAGATAAAACCCCAGCAAAACAACTAAATGAAGTGGAGACAGGCAATCTACCCAAGAAAGAGTTCACTGTAATGATCGTAAAGATGGTTAATGATCGTAAAGATGGTCCAAGAACTTGGGGAAAGAATGGATGCACGGAGCAAAAAGCTATAAGAGGTTTTTAACACAGAATTAGAAAATATAGAGGCAACCAGAGTTGAATACCATAACTTTAAAGGAAAAATACAGTAGAAGGGATCAATGGCAGAATAAATGAGGCAGAAAAATCAATCAGTGAGCAGAAACACAAATACTGCCAATATTGTGTTTGATTACAGAATTCACGAAAACCAGTAACTTCTGACCTCCTGTCTGGAAAGTGGATATTTAGGTTTCCCCTGTGCATTCGTCATGTAGTGCTTTACCTAAAACTATTCATTAGGTACCGAGGATGACCAGACTTAAGTTGCTATTAGCTCTGGAAATAGAATGATTAGTGATTATCTGCAACATCACAGAATTTATATTCAAGTAAAGAAAACTAAGATAGATATGGACATGCATAGCAGAGGCGCTACTGGGCAGAGAGATGGAAGAGTAGGCAGCAGGACAGCCAAACCTCCTAGAAGAAGATATAGTTCAGCTGGGAAGTGAAAAAGAATGGCAGTCCCCAGGTTAAGAGGAATCTAAGAGCATTCTGGGTAGAGGAAATAGCATTGTAAACCTCAAGGTCATGAAATCTTACTACAGGAAAACAAAATTGCATTTCAAATAAACAGCTGTGTTGTTTACCTGGCTGTATTAATTGGATGTATGCCGTACTCATTCCTTCTGTATTCTTGGCTAAACAGATGAATGGATGCAGAAGAAATTTACTGTCCACTGCCGTAATATTAAGGCGTGCGACGACCGCACTCTCTCTTTTGTTTAAAGGATTCGGCACGCTGTTCAAAAGAGTAATAAAATTGTATAAATGGCATCAATTAGAGATACGATAAGCAGCCCTGGTTGATCGTTACAGCAGAAATAATCACCAGCCCTAAGCACAGGTATGAGAATCAGGCTTTTAGCAAGACTGGTCTGACGTTTCACAGCCCTAAGACCACTGTGAGTAAAACACTCAACAGCACAGAGAAATAAAATTAAAATTACCAGCTTCCAAGCAGGAAAATGGGGACCTAGGCATTCTGGTCTCCATGGGGCACGAAGAATATATGAAACAAGAGTAGATTGGGACAGATGGGAAAGGGTTTGCAGGGGATGCTAAGAAGTAATAGGGCGCCATCAGAGACCTGAGCAGGGGAGTGCCTGATGCTTGGCCACGATTAATGAGTCTTTTCTAAACTACTTTAAAAATGGAATGACATGAAGGATAATTCAGGACAGTTGCTTCATGGGAATGCTGCAACATTTTTAACTGAATTTAAGAGAAAGCCTTCCAAGTGGTCTGGAATTTGTACCATAATGACATGTATTGTCACCTTCATTGGACAAGATCTTATGAATCCTGCTGAGCTTAGCAAAACTCAATATGGGCAGCAAAGGGTTAAGGACCAATCAATGACCAACTCGATCACTGCCACTAGATTCAATCATAATGGTTATATAACGTATGACATGGAATTTAATACCAAAATGTCTCTATGGCATATCTGGCTCTTGGCATACTCACTGTGTAAACTCTTCCATCATCATAGGCTCATATTCCTTAATTCCTGACCCATTCCACCTCCAGTAGACAAAGTTACTTAACTGGCCGGTAACATTGCAGATCAGTTGGAGCCAGGATCCTGCAAAGGAATGGATTTTGAATCATAACATTCATGGACTTTTACCTGATCTGCCTAGATTAATAAATGACTGTTGAACAAAAATTTTAAATTATAGGAAAGCAAAAGGAAGAAATGGCCCTTATATCCACCACCAAGAGATAAGCACTATTAGTAACTTTACATATCTCATTCCTTACCTTTCTGTGTACGTAAGCAGTTTTTAAAATGGGGTGTCGTTGTCTACTATTTGTAATTATCGTACATTGAGAATTTCGGCTCACGTGATTAGCCTTCCAAAATAGGCTATTTCATGACAGTTTACTGTTCCATCATACAGACATACTATGATGACTTCCTTTCCTATTGCTAAACATAATTTGTTTCTGATCTTCCATTATCATGATTAACATTCCAGTGAATGTTCCTGTACGTCAACATTGTACATATCCTGAAGTATTACACTGAATAAAAATCTGGAAGAATTGAGTTAAAAGAGAGACATATCTTTAAAAGCCAAACGCCCTGTCCCAAGGGAGACTACACCAGTCTGCGCTCTGTCCAGCAGTGTATGCAAGAGTCATTTATCCCCGAAAGCCCCAGATACCAAGTGTTTTTGGTTAGTCATTGCCAATTGAGAGAAGAAAAAAAATTCCATTTAGATTTTCATCTGCATTTCTTGAGCTCATGGTGAATTAACATGACATGTTTTTCATAAGCTTAGTATTCATTTGCCTTTCTTTGAAGAATTGCTTGTTATGGGCTTCCCTGGTGGCGCAGTAGTTAAGAATCCACCTGCCAATGCAGGATCCGGGAAGATCCCACATGCCGCGGAGCAACTAAGCCTGTGCGCCACAACTACTGAGCCTGTGCTCTAGAGCCCACGTGCCACAACTATTGAAGCCCGTGTGCCTAGAGCCGGTGCTGCACAACAAGAGAAGCCACCGCAGTGAGAAGCCTGTGCACCGCAAGGAAGAGTAGCCCCTGCTCTCTGCAACTAGAGAAAAGCCCACGCATAGCAACGAAGACCCAACGCAGCCAAAAATAAATAAATAGAACAAAGAAATTTTTAAGAAAAGAATTGCTTGTTATTCCTAATGGCCATTACTAAGCTGCATTCTCATATTATTAACCTTATGCATGGAAGCTCTTTAATTATCAAGGATAGTAACTCTTTATCATACATGAAAACTACCGCAAATATCTTTCAGAGCTTGTTTTCATTTTGTTATTGTTTATGGAAATTCTTTAGTGTATGTATTTTTATTATTTGGCCAAATTTACAATTGTTTTATACTACGTCTTCACTATTTTTTTGTTGTTGTTGAAACGCTCTCTCTACCATCAAATCAGGAAAATATTCCATGTACTTTTTTCTTTCAGGTATATATGATGTTTGCATTGTTGTATTTTGATTGTTTTAGTTCTTTAATCTGTCTAGAGTATAACTTAACTTGGGTATGGTATGAGAAAAAGCTTTAACTTAATGTTTTTATCCAATAGTTGACTGATAATTCCAGAATCTCTTACTGAATAATAAATCGCTTCCTCAGTTATGTAAGAATTATAAAATAATTATTTGGGACTTTCTAGGTTGATCTGAATGTGTATACTGGCGCCAGGGGTACCACACTCTTAATTATTGCAGTTTTAGGGTAAATATTCATATCATTTAGCTTTTCTTCCCAGTATTATCTTAGTAATCTCAGCATTTTATTCTCCCAGGTGAATTTCAGTATCACTTGACAATTTTGAAGCCCATTCATATTTTTCTTGGAACTCCATTAAATCTGTAACTTACTGTTGAGAGTCCGTATCTTTACAATTTCCAGTTTTTCATATAGGAAAAACACACATCCTTATTACAGGTTTTCTTAAATTTGTGTTTCTTGAGAGATTGTTTTTATTATTGCTCCCTTTGGAGCTTTTTTGGATTTTTTTTATCCCAGTTGCCTAACTCTCCATGAATTTTTAATACCACAGATATACACTACATCTATTGATTTAGATTTTTTCACCTCCTAAGAACCAATTTTCTCCCCATTGCCGACAACATCTCCCCATCCCTTTAAGAATGTATGCTTTAAATCTCCCAGTTTTTTGAGATTTATAGGTCAGAGTTTGTGGGGGTTTTGTTTGGTTGGCTTTTTCTTCCTTATCAATCCAACATAATTTTTAAAGGTTTTGCTAAGCTATCTTATTATAGACATCTCTATGGCATTTACTGTTGCAAATAGGATCTCTTTTCCCATTGTTTTCTTGGTTTTTGCTAAATAAGTCTAATATTTTAGAATATTAATTTTATATCTGGTCAATACAATATTTGTAGATACCTCATTATATGATCTGAAAATAATACAGTTCTTTTCTCCCCTACAGTCAGCATGCCTTGGTTCTTTTATCCTTGCATTAGTGGGCACTTCTGGAACATGTTAAGGCCTAGACCTGTAGAAGGTTTAACACTATATTAAAAATGTTGGTGACGATTGGTTTGAATTGATGTTATTGAGTGCAGAAAGTATCCCTCAATTCCTATTTTTCTAAGTCATTTTACTGGTAATTAATATGAAATCTTATCAAATAAGTGTCTGATTATAGGATACTCATATGCCCCGGTGATCAGGCCTCTGATCAATGTGATATATTAAAATTATTATTTCCTAATATAAACTTATTTTTAGATTTGTAGATCAAATCTAGGCTTTAGAGCTCTAAGTATACATTCCTCGAGCATGCTTTCTCAACAGGGCAAAATGTGTTTCTTGGCGAGGAGAGCAAGAGAAGCTTAGCTATTGCAATGGTTTGTGGCCTTTCAAAGTGCCATAGTGCATATCTGGGTATTAAATATCTGAGAAACTAAAGAGTATTAGGGAAAAAATAGCTTGTAAAGAGTATTAGGGAAAAAATAGCTTGTTAGGCGCTACAGGGGAGCAATAATGGGGAAAAAAGGGTTGAAACACTGCTCTGGATTCTACGGAACAATATTTAAAATTTTCACATCTTTGTTTACATCTATGAATGTCTTCATATTACTTTCCACCACGAAGAACAACTTGGCCAAGTACAGAATTCAGAGGTCACAAATTTTACCTTCTAATCTCTGTACATTTGCTCTTTGTCTTCATGCAGTTACTATTACAGAATTCTATATGCCAGCCTGATTTTTGATCCTCTGATACAAAAATCTGTTTTTATGTTTGGACCAGTGGTCTCCAACAGAACTTTCAGCGTTGGCAAAAATGTTCTATAGTTGTGCTGTCTCATACGTAGTCACTAGCACATGTCACTCTTCAGCCCTTGACTGAGGGACTAATTTTTAATTAAACTAAATAAATTTACTTAATTTAAATTTACATGTATGTAGCCACACATGCCTAGTGGCTATCATATTGCATAGCTTAGATCTGAATGCTTATCATGTTACATCTTTATTCTTAAAATGAACATTATCACTAACTTGGAAAAATAATTCTCTAGAATAACTCTTTTTGGCCTGTAGTCCTATTCTTCTACCTAAAAGCTTAACTCTGATCATAAGAAATCCATCCTGCACCAAGTAAGTTACATTTCTTATTCCTAGGCCTACTGAACTTGGTCTTTGTTTTTCTTTTTTAAGATTTTTTTGATGTGGACCGCTTTTAAAGTCTCTATTGATAAAGTCTCTATTGAAGTTGCTTCTGTTTTATGTTTTGGTCTTCTGGCCGCGAGGCATGTAGGATCTTAGTTCCCCAACCCGGGATCGAACCTGCACCCCCTACATTAGAAGGCGAAGTCTTAACCACTGGACGGCCAGGGATAGTCCCTGAACTTGGTCTTTGGCTGATGGCTTCACGAGTAATAAGTGTCCATAGGAAAGTAAGGGTGGGCCAATCAGACATGGCTAGATGTTTGCCCTAAGAGGCAAGAAATCCAAAGAAACATTTAAGACATAATCTGTGCCACTTCCCCTCTAACTTTAGATATATATCCACTAAACAGCTTGTGTGCAGTAAAGGTACAGTTTACCCTAATCTCGAGTGCAACAAATACTGATTTCAGCATATCCTGGCTGTAGCCCACTTACCCAAGACCACTTCTATCGTCTCATTAGCTGGGCTCACAATCTCGGGTCTCTTGTTCCTGGATTTCACTGAAAGAAAAACATCCATAAGGTCTCTCGCAGACCAGAATCTCAAGTGATGACCACACTTGGCAAAATATACCAAAAGGCATCTGCCCGACATTCCCTCTACTGGCCAAAGCACATATAGCAGGAAACAGAAGGCCGGAGGTGAAGGTAGGAGGCTGACACAGAGACCACAGCAAAACCCACAGAGTGGGCCCTTCTGAACCCAGAGTTTGGTGCTGCAAAAAAAACCCCCACACATCACCAGGCCCTGGGGCTCCAGACAAGTGCCCCTCTTCATGCAAATCAGGAGAAACGAGTCGTTGTGGAAAGGAACTTCCCTGGATGGAGCGTTATTAACCAGAAGGCCATCTATTGGTAGACGTGCTTGTACTTAGTAATTTTCACAATGACCCAAGAGTGAAAGCC